>NC_073383.1:23137701-23737701 GCF_028641065.1 Leucoraja erinaceus
GTACATGTTGTATAACTCTGACTCTATGCAGATCTGAATGGGCTTAGAATTACCATTTAAGCAAAATTGCCCCCATTTTCCCCAGTTTGATTCTTGAGATTAATATCACTTTGCTCTGTTAACAGCGTTAAAGTACTTATGAGGTACAGTCAGGAAAGGGAACATGTTATTTTTTTTTAGTTTGCTTTAATTTGTTAGTTGATTGTTAGTTGACTGCCATAATTTCGGAAATGGTCTTAAAGTAACTTAACTGTTATAAAGCAGTAATAAGTGATTTTTGTCCAAACAATTGGAACTTGCATAAAATGTTTGCATTATTAGCAGGGCTGCCAACTCTCACGCATTGAGCGTGAGCTTCACACATTTCACAAAATTCTCACGCTCTCACGCTGATCACAAATTTCTCACGCTCAAAAATATGCAGGTGCTGGTCCGTTGGCCGCTCTGTCCACACCCCATGGAATTTTAACCCCGGCCCAGAGCCATGAGCGGACCGGGTGAGTGGGGGCATCGGTGCCGCTTCCGGAGCCGCGGGGATGAATCTCGGGCTAAGGCTCCGCTCCGATGCCCGACCCCCGGGTCGCTGACCCTCACCTCCCCGGACCCCAGCTGGACAAGGAGCACCTGGACCGGCCCACATTCCCGGGAGGGGGGGGAGGGAAACGCTCCCCAGGCATTGCCAAGTCTTCACTCACTCCGGATGTTGTCGCAGCTTCACTGACACACACTCTCTCGCGCACACTGGTACACAGGTTTAAAGGTTTAAAGGGATATAGGCCATATGCGGATCAATGGGACTAGTTTAGATGGGGCATCATGATCTGCATGAACAAGTTGGGATGAAGAGCCTGTTTCCATGCTGTAAGACTATGACACATTGTAGAAAGGGTGCAGTTACTCTGGAGAGGATCCAGAGGCAATTTATGAAAATGTTGGCAGGGCTGGAATTTTTTTTTCATTTTGATGAAAGATTTGATTACTGGGATTGTATTCTCTGCAGCAACGGAGGTGAAGAAAAAATTTAGTTGAGGTGAATAATATTTTGCGAATAGGACCTCTGCAAATTTGCGGATGACACAAAGCTGGGTGGCAGTGTGAACTGTGAGGAGGATGCTATGAGAATGCAGGTGACTTGGACAGGTTGGGGGAGTAGGCAGATGCATGGCAGATGAAGTTTAATGCGGATAAATGTGAGGTTATCCACTTTGGTAGCAAAAACAGGAAGGCAGATTACTATCTAAATGGCGTCAAGTTGGGAAAAGGGGAAGTACAAGGGGATCTAGGGGTCCTTGTACATCAGTCTATGAAAGTAAGCATGCAGGTACAGCAGGCAGTGAAGAAAGCGATTGGCATGTTGGCCTCTATAACAAGAGGAATCGAATATAGGAGCAAAGAGGTCCTTCTGCAGTTGTACAGAGCTCTAGTGAGACCACACCTGGAATATTGTGTGCAGTTTTGGTCCCCTAATTTGAGGAAGGGCATTCTTGCTATTAAGGGAGCGTAGCGTAAACTCTCAACAAGGTTTATTCCCGGGATGGTTTGACTGTCATATGCTGAGAGAATGGAGCAGCTGGGCTTGTACACTCTGGAGTTTAGAAGGATGAGAGGGGATCTCATCGAAACATATAAGATTGTTAGGGGTTTCGACACGCTAGAGGCAGGAAACATGTTCCCGATGTTGGGGGAGTCCAGAACCAGGGGCCACAGTTTAAGAATAAGGAGTAAGCCATTTAGAATGGAGACGAGGAAACACTTTTTCTCACAGAGAGTGGTGAGTCTGTGGAATTTTCTGCCTCAGAGGGCAGTGGAGGTGGGTTCTCTGGATGCTTTCAAAAGAGAGCTAGATAGGACTCTTAAAAATAGCGGAGTCAGGAGATTATGGGGAGAAGGTAGGAACGGGGTACTGATTGGGGATGATCAGCCATGATCACATTGAATGGCGGTGCTAGCTCGAAGGTCGAGACCTTCAGACTGAAGAGGTTGAAAACCAGCCATAAAACACAATGACTGGAGATGTGTGTTATCCAACTAAGGGCAGAAATCAGAATCATGTGTTCATCTTTATTGACGTGACGCCAGATTGCACAATTTCAAGCTGAAAAATGCGAAAGTTCCCTTGGGCCCTACGCTCCATCACAATTTCTCACTCTCAACTACCACCTGATGTTGCCAGCTCTGTTTAAACTATTTTCTCTCACCTTAAACCAATGCCCCTGTAGTTTTAGACTTTCTTACCTTGGGCAACAACTGTCACTATATAACCTATCTATGCCTTTCACTCCTCTGCCCCATTCGCTCCAGGGCAAATAGTTCCAGCCTATCCTGACTACCCAATCTCTATTTATAACATAAACCCTCCTTATCAATCTTTTCAGCATTCTGTTGCAGTCAAATCAATGCATTTTAGATTTTGAGCTACAGATAAACAAAGGTTAGCATAATTGATTTGGTTTTAAATCTAAAGACCCGCACTTCAAATTTATTTAGTACCATAAAAACAAACCGTGCCAAGTACTTTGGAATCTAGTTAGATTTACCCACTGAAGGCCTATGGCTAAATTTAGAAGAATCTCAGGAAAGCAAGAAGATTTCAAAAGAGGCTGCAGTATGATCAGTTAATCGTTTGCAATATAACAACTTGGTAAAAGGTATACTGAGTGCAATCAATAAGTGATTTTTGTCCAAACTTAGAAAACTTACGTTTGACGGAAAAATATTACTGAAATTACGACGTCAAAATGTCAAATGTCAAGGTTGTATGCAAAATTTGCATAAGCTTGTTTATGGACTGATCTAAAGCAAATGAGTTGTGGACATTTTGATGTTGATGGTAATTATAGCATTGATTGCAGAAGATGAAGATGACCCATATAGATTATTGATGCAGTAAATTTAGGTTTGTAACAATGCTTAAGAAATCTGAATGCACGTACTGGTAAATGTAGAATTAATGGATAACAACATTTCAGTGATGGCTGAATCAATGCCACGTGTTGTTTTTTTAATGGGGATGAGTGGTACTCCAGAGTACACAAGTAAACCCTTACTTGACTCAGAGATCCAGAAGACCTGACTGATGGAAATCTGACTTTATGCAAACTCCTCCATTAATTTAGTTTAGTTCAGAGATACACTGCGGAAACAGACCCTTCGGCCCACCGAGTCTGCACCGATCAATGGTCTCCGTACATTAACACTACCCTAAACACACTAGGGGCAATTTTATATTTATACCAAGCCAATTAACCTACAAACCTGTGCAACTTTGGAGTGTGGGAGAAAACCGAAGATCTCAGAGAAAACCCACGCTGGTCACGGGGAGAACGTACAGACTCCGTACAGACAAGCACCCATAGTCAGGATTGAACCAGGATCTCTGGCGCTGCAAGGCAATAGTTCTACCGCTACGCCACCGTGATGCCCTAGAGCATTTAGAGCAATTTTTAAGATACAAAGGTTGGTAACAGAAATGCAAATATCTTCTGGAGTTAGGAATACAGACAATCAGTCTTCAAAAAAAAACTTTGATTGAAACCTGTCAGAATCAAACTGACTCCATTTTCTTAAAGAAAACAGTTGCCGGTTCCCAAAGGGAGGCTACTTTAGAGATTTGTTTTGGAAACTGAGAAGATAATCTCTTCAATTTAACATTCTTTGATACCTTATAAAGCAGTGTAACAATTATGACACTTTAAGGCCATCCAAAGCAGCCATTGGAAGTGGGGATTCTGATTCTTTACCATTTTAACATTTTAAGATGAAATGGTCACATTTATTGATTCTCATTGAATTTGTTCATTCCTAACTTGCAGTTGTCAGAAACTGAACCCTCATTATCTTGGGGACTGTATGTTTGTGCTCTTTTTTTTCCTCCTCCACTCAATTTAAAACCAATTTATTTCTCACTCTCAGTTTTCATGAATGGTATTAATTTGAAAGATTAATTATCTTTCTTGTATAATCATAGAGCACTACAACATTGAAACGGACATGATGGGATCCATTTCATGTTATTGAAAGACACATGAGGAGATTGTAGGAGCCTTGATGAAGATCTTTGTGTCTTTAGTTACGTGAGGTCCTGGAGGACTGGAGAGTAGTTAATGTTGGTCTTTTGTTTAAGAAAGGAAGTAGAGAGAGTCCATAGTTTAATAGACTGGTGAGCCTCTATCAGTGGTAGGGAGCAATTAGAGAAGATTCTTCGGGAAAGGATTTACTCCGATTTGGAAGAGAATGGGTTAAATGGGGACAGTCGCCATGGGCTTGTACATGGCAGGTCATGCCTTACTAACTTGATCAAGTTTGTTGTTGGAGGTGATGAAGGTGATTCATGAGGATAGGGCGGTGGATGTTATCTACATGGATTTCAGTAAAGCATTTCATAATGTTCCTATCAAAAGGATCTGATTGATCAAAAGGATTGAGGATGAGATTAACAATGACTTGGTTGTATGGATTCAGAACTGGCTTACTGATAGAAGACAGGGGGTTGTCATGAAATTACAATATTCAGGCTGGAGGTTTTTGACCAGTGGAGTTCTGCAGAGATCTGTGCTGCAGCCATGACTTGAACATAAATGCAGATGAGCTGGTAGTAAATTTACAGATGAAGCCAAGATTGCTGGGGTTGTGGACTTGTGAAGAAAGCTGTCAAACTATACAACTATATTGATTAGCTACAAAACAGCAGGAAGCCAGAGCATTGGGCAACTTTTAAAGAGCAACAGAAGATAACTAAAAAGACAATATGGGGAGAAAATATGAAATTTTCAGATAAGGCGATATTTGACATCATGGCGTAAATCTTTATCGGAGTATATAAAAATTTCACCGTTAGCACGTCGTGTTTTCGAGGAGATGTGAAACGCACACGAACATCACACAAATAAATACACATCCAAGATCAGAGTTTTATAAGTATAGAGATGGAATGCAGAACTCCATTGGTCACAGTCCTCCAGCCAGAATATCAACCTTCTGCCTCAACCCTCTATCTTTTAGGAGTAAGCCAGTTCTGAATCCAGCCAGGTCATCATGAATCCCGCACACCTTAACCTGCTGGATCAGTCTACCACGAGAGATCTTATGAAAAGCCTTACTAAGATCCATGTATACAACATCCACTGCCGGACCTTCATCAATCTCCTTCGTCACATCAAAAAAAGCTCAATCAAGTTAGTGAGACATGACTTGCTCCATACAAAAACGTGCTGGCTATTCCGAGTTAGAGCATTGACTTCCAAATGGGAGTACAGCGTGCTGTTTTGGTCGTCTTATTGCAGGTATTATGTGGAGGATTTGGAAAAGGTGCAGAGGAGGTTAACCAGAATGATGCCTGGATTGGGGAGTATTAGCAACAGGGAGAGATTGAACAGATTTGGGTTATTTTTCTGGCATGCTGTAGATTGTGGGGTGACCTGATAGAAGTGCATAAAATTATGAAAGGCATGGATAGGGTAGATGGTCAGACCATTTTTCCCAGGTTGAACATATCAAATACTAGACAACATAGCTAAGGTGAGAGGGGCAACTTCAAAATAAATGTTTTACACAGAGTTTGATGGATGCCTGGAACACGCTGCCAATGGTGGCGGTGGAGGCTGATACAATAGTGGCATTTGAGAGAATATCTTAATCCTTCTTAGTTTGAATATCAAATCACATTTATGATGTAACGTGGCAACAAAAAGACAAAGACACTGTGGGAAGCTGCTTATCATTCCAGCAGTCAGGTTTCTGGGAACATCAGGTAAGCCACCATATTACCCACAGATTTCTTGTAAATTTCTCCATATGAGTCTTGCAATTTAATTTGTAATGAAGCATCATTAGGGAGCTGAGTAAAGAACAGGCAGGATTGGACAGTTTGTTCTGAAAAGCTACATATTGTGAACTCCAACACATAATTTTAAAATGTGTGAATTAATTCAAGAACACACTGTAATAATTACCATTTCAAGAGTATATAACTAAAAGTCTCATCTTGTACATGTGTATATGTGTGTGTCTTTAGATTTTCGCCAAAACGCTACGCAGTGTCGCGTACATTTTTACAAATTCGGACTCATATTTTCCCCATCCAGGCAGTGATCAGATTCACTTAAGATTGGATCCTATATTTCACAAGTTATTCGCTATTTAAGCTTTAAAAATGCCAACTTTCAAAAGATTTTTACTGTTAAAATCATTCTTCACAGCTTCAAACACACCTCGATACAAAGTTGTAAGACAGGAACTCTCTGAACTTTGTCCTTCAACAGGAGGGGGAGCGCCAATTGGTATTGCAATTGCAGCAGGTGGGGGAGGTGCAATTGGAATTTCTTTTAAAATCCACTGCTGAGGGAGGCAGGGGAGTGCTGGAATCTTAAGTTCGGGAATGGCTTCAGTTGGGGGACCACGCCTTCCGTGGGGGCTAAAGGTTAGTGGTGCAATATTGCGTTTTGGTACGGGTTGCGTTGGGGGACCAGGCCTACCATGTGACAGGCCACCCCACTGCGAGTTGAGGGGACGGGATCCAACGGGTCCCACTTGGTCTGGTATAATTCTAAAACTGATCTTGAACCTGTGTATATGTGTGTGTCTTTACATCTTTGCGAAAAAACCGCGTGGTAACGATAACATTTTTACATCTTCTGGTTGACATTTTTCCCGTCGAGTCCAAATCACTTTATCTGAACATTTCATGCTTTATTTCTCGACATTACTGAAAATGTTTAAAAATATCAAATGACTGAATTTTAAATGACGAGCTATCACTGATGACGTCACAATGGCTCTGCTCGGTGCCGTCTCACACACAGTATCTTCCCCGCGCTTTGAGTGACGTCACCCCCCCCCCCCACCCCTCCTCTCCCACCCCTTAGGGTTATTCACCCCCACGGGTTATTCAAAAGACGCCGCCGGTGGGAGAAAGGACAAGCCTGGAGATGAAGTTGGACCCTGGACTGGAGATTGCGGCGGCCGAACGCGCGGTCCTCGGGTCGACGCCCACCTGCCGCCTCGCTCGGGGTCCTCGGGTCGACACCCGCTCGCCCGCAGCCTTGCTCGGGTCCACGCCCGCCCGCAGCCTCGCTCGGGTCCGCCACCTGGCGCCTGGTGAGGATGCTGCTGCGGCGGGCTGAGCCCAGTGATTGGGCCTGGGCTGGACCAGAGCCTGGAGCTGGAGTGAGGGCTGAACCAGGGCTTGGGATGGGGCTGTGATTCGCAATAAAAAAGGAGGTGCTGGTGGAACAAAGGACGAGCCCGGAGATGAAGTTGGGACCCGCACGGAGATGAAGTCGGGACCTGGACTGAAGACTGCAGCGGCCGAACTGATGGCTGCAGCCAGGGCCGGGCTGAGTATGAGAACCAGGCCGAGTTCTAGGCCCTGGCGCTGCTCAACGACCTGGGTGGGTGCTGCCTCTACCCCCTCTCCCTCTCCTTCCCTCTCTACCCCTTCCACCTCCCTCGCTACCCCCTCCCCTCTATCCCCTCCCACTCCCCTCTCTACCCCCTCCCCCTCCTCCCTCTCTAACCCCCTCACGCTCTCCCTCTCTACCCCCCCCCCCCCCCCCATCCCTCTCGAGCCGCACCTGCGCAGTTGGGGGCTATGCATAAGTGGATAGGGCAGGGGATGGGGTAAAAGGAGCAAATTAATAATATTTATATCTGGGGGGGGGGGGGGGTGTGTGTGTGTGACGCAAACGCGCGATGAGGGGATGGGACCCAACGGTCCCACTTGGTCTAGTATTCTATAAACCTATGGCAGAAAGTAATTGAAAGAGTTCTGCAAATGTGGGTACATTTGAAAAAGCTGTTTTCACCATATTATTCTGAAATCTTTTTGTAAATTATAAGTAACCAAGCGATATTTTCCTTTCTCTAATAATGCACTGCAACCTTCTGTAATTTTGATGATCTTGTCACATATGGAGGTCAGAAATATGCCAAATTTCATGGAAATTACCAGTCTAATTGCACGTGGGTGACAAAAAAAAAACCCAATCCCTTGGGAACAATGACAGACTGCAATTGATCTTGGCTCGCTTATGTGTTCTAGCTAGTGTGTTCCAGTGTGGTGATATGGCCTGGGTTGTAGCATTCTGTGGATAGAATTGCCGTCTTGATCAGTTAGAGAATAATAGGAAATTTAAGGATGCATATATTTTTAAAATAGCATAATTTCCATTGCTTGCACATTGTAAAGCAACTGGTAAAATTGGTGTAATAATGTAGCAGCTGTTACACAACAGGTAATTTGCTTAGTGAGTGCAGAAAATCAAAGGAAGGTAAAGTAAATAAATTGTAGATAATCGGGGACAGATTTTCTTTGCACTGCATTGTTGTAACTTTGTTTTTCTTTCTATCTCATCAACAGTAACAACATGAATGTTACTGAACTAATACTATCGAAAGTTAGTGAATTTCAAAATATTAAATTATTTTAAGAGCTTTTCTGAATACAAAAGTTAATGAATTGGAGTACAAGTCATTCTATGAAACACATGGACTGCATCTTCCTTGCCTTGGCTCTCTGCCCAGATTCATTATCCAAGGTTCCCAACTACATTCATCTCTTAACTACACTTTGTCTGGATATGGAAGTTAGGACAACTGAAAAACTATGCTTAACAGGTGATGCAGAATAGTCACTCAGAAGCAAGTAAGCCTTGTGTATGCAGGGTGTCAAAAGCTTTTTAAAAGAATCGAATGTCCTTAATACAGAAATTTAAAACTACTCCCAATACATTTAATTAGGGAGTTTACGTATTTGAATAGTTATAAATGTCAAAAATAATCAAATTAAATGGAAACATGTTGAAACATTAACAAATAATGTAAAATATTGTAATGGAAATTTAAGCACAGCTTGTAGTTGGTCACCTTATCTACAGGTTTGCCAAACGTTCCAGTTTTTCCTTTTGTAAGGCTGCTGGTCAGATGGGAAGTATACTCAGCACATCAATGGTGTGGAGCAGATGATTGGATGTGCTGTCATTTGACCTCCAGCTTGTCTTGGGTTTCTGTCTTTCACAGTGCATATATGGTTCAAGAATGCAGCTCTTCTCAAGGGCAATTACAGATGGGAAATAAATGCTGACCCTGTCAGCAATGACCAGATCACTAAAATGAGTACATTTATATGTTTAATAAAAACTGCCTTGAAGGGAAGGCTCTGTCAGTTGGGCCATTGTTCGTCTCTCATCTTTCATCAAAATAGCTAAGTGTGCCCATTTTAATATGTTAAAGTAGATTTTTAATAATTTCCTGATTAAAAATAAACTGGATTAATTAAAAAAAATTATGATCATAAAATTATTTCTGTACTAATATTAAAAGTAGTTAACCTAGGAATAATGCATTTCTGAGAAGGTTTTAAAGGCATGCTGTGAATTTGACAAATATGCTTCGGACTACAAAACCTCAACATCAGACTGTTTTCTCCTTCAATTTTGTAGTTGTACTTTAAGCACTGCTGTGAATGACAAGTTAATATGTACTACATGAAATATTTATTCCTCTACCATGTCAAAATGTCTGGGAAACTGAGGGAAATACCATGAATGTGATGAGTGAAAGCAAAAATAACGTAATGAAGGATGTCCCTTCAAAAATACTTATAATCATTTAATTTTATTCATGAACCTATCGGAGTTTCATTGAAAACAATTATTCTTATCTTTGTTGCACAGGATACCTTTTATGTTATATAGTTGTTTTGCTACATTTTTCAATGATCAATTTTCCTCCTGTAATAAATACAAGAGTGTCCACTCCTATTTACAGTGCCCTCCATAATGTTTGGGACAAAGACCCATCATTTATTTATTTGCCGCTGTACTCTACAATTTGGGATTTGTAATAGAAAAATTCACATGTGTTTAAAGCGCACATTGTCAGATTTTATTAAAGGGTATTTTTATACATTTTGGTTTCACCATGTAGAATTACAGCTGTGCATAGTTCCCCCATTTCAGGGCACGATAATGTTTGGGACACATGGCTTCACAGGTGTTTGTGATTGCTCAGGTGTATTTAAATGCCTCCTTAATGCAGGTCTACGAGAGCGCTCAGCACCTGGTCTTTCCTCCAATCTTTCCATCACCTTTGGAAACTTTCATTGCTGTTTATCAACATTAGGACCCAACGTGCCAATGAAAGTCAAAGAAGCCATTATGAGACTGAGAAACAAGAACAAAACTGTTGGAGACATCAGTCAAACCTTAACCTGGGCATGTTGGCTGCTGAAGGTACTGGCTCACTTATCTTCATTGATGATACAACTGCTGATGGTAGACATAATGAATTCTGAAGTGTATAGACACATCATATCTGCTCAAGTTCAAACAAATGCCTCAAAACTCATTGGTCGGCGGTTCAATCTACAGCAAGACAATGATCCAAAACATGCCGCTAAAGCAACAAAGGAGTTTTTCAGTCAAACAATGGTCAATTCTTGAGTGGCCAAGTCAATCACCCGATCTGAACCCAATTGAGCATGCCTTTTATATAGTGAAGAGAAAACTGAAGGGGACTAGCCCCCCCAAAACAAACATAAGCTAAAGATGGCTGCAATACAGGCCTGGCAGAGCATCACCTGAGAAGACACCCAGCAACTGGTGATGTCCATGAATCACAGACTTCAAGCAGTCATTCCATGCAAAGAATATGCAACAAAATATGAAAGATGACTACTTTAATTTACATTACATTGCTGTGTCCCAAACATTACGGTGCCCTGAAATGGGGGGACTATGTATAAACTCTGCTGTAATTTCTACATGTTGAAACCAAAATGTATAAGAATTGCCTTTATTAAAATCTGACAATGTGCACTTTAACCACATGTGACTTTTTCTATTACAAATCTCAAATTGTGGAGTATAGTGGCAAATAAATAAATGATGGGTCTTTGTCCCAAACATTATGGAAGGAATTAGGTGGTCCTGGTTCTTGGAGACAAATATCTCAAACTTCAGCTATTGCAACAAGTGTTCACCAAGGCAGGCTAATTAGACCAACTGCACAACTATTGTGAACAAGATAACAAATCATTCACTGGATATGCTACAACAGGTCACAACTTGGGAGCATGTTAGAAGACTCTGCATTAGCATGCATGGATGCACCTCCAATTACACATGTAGTTTAAAATTATCACTTTCATTCCTCACATTTCAAAATTAATTGTACAAACTGTATTGGAAAAAATAATTTGTTGTCTTTCCCATTTCATTTCATTGGTTTTGAAAGTGATCTTTCCACTCTGGTATTTTTTACTTGTAACAGGTCTGTCTTTGATTAACCAGGAAGAGCTTTACAGAATTAAATTAGTTTTGGTATAAATCTTCATAATCAGACATCCAAGAAATGGCACTTGAATTATATAACAGTGTTGTTTAAGAGTATACAGAATAATTAAAAACTCATGAGTAGCAAATATATAATTTGTCATCTCCATATTCTGATATTTTCATTACTTTTTATAAAATGAAAGACCCAAGTAATGTTTCCTCTTATTGCATGAACTTTACTTTTGCCTGCAAAAGAGTAATAAGAGCTGCTGCATTTTGTATTGTTAAGGGAAAAGTTGATTGTGCTTTTAATAGGCTTGCATACTGGAAAGTAATCTTCCACGTCTGGAAATTGTCAGGGAGGGAAAAAAATACAAGATTATTGTATTGTTAACATTTCCAAAAGGTAATATTAAATGCTGAAAGCAAACTGCTGGAGGAGCTCTGCAGGGCAAGCAGAATTTAAGGAGGGGAAAGGACTGTTGACATTCTGGGCTGAGCCCTTCAATCTGGAACAAAAAGAATAGAGGAGAGATAGCCACTATAAAGAGGTGAGGAAGAGAAGTGGGGCAAGAATTGGCAAGCAATGGGTAGATACAGGTTCCCACTATTCCTTCTATCCGATCCCATAAACTGCAGTCCTTTGTTGTTTCCACTTATCACCTCTCAGCTCAGTTGCCATCTCCACCATCCTTTCCCCATCAGACTTCATTTGCCAATCATCCACTCCGCACCTATCATTTACCAGCTTTTGCCCACCTATTCCCCTCGCCTCTTTATAGTAGCTATTTCCCTTTTTTCTGTCCAGTTGAAGGGTGTTATCCAAAAACTTCATTTGTTCATTTCCCTCCACAGATGCAGCTTAACCTGCTGAGTTCTTCCTGCAGTTTGTATTTTTGCTCCAGATTACAACATTGTCTCTTGTGTCTTCATTTTGAGTCCTGATCCTTATTTGTATAATGCCAATCATACTAATTTAGTTTAGTTTACAGATGCTGTGTGGAAACAGGCCCTCTGGCTCACCAAGTCCACGCACTAGGGACAATTTACAGAAGTCAATTAACCTACAAACCAGCACATTTGTGCAGTGTGGGTGGAATCCAGAGCACCTGGGAAAAAACCTGGGGAATGTGCAGACAGCACCTGTTGTCAGGATCAAACCTGGGTCTCTAACATTGTAAGGTATACCCTGGTTCAATTGAATTTGGTTAATTTGGAGTCTTGAATGATTATAATTTTTTTAAATATTGATTTAATGGGGACTTACGAGGGAAGTTTTTCATTCAGGTTGATGGGCATATGGAACAAGCGGCCTACAGAAATGGTGGAGGTGGGTACATATACATGTTTAAAATATATTTAGACATGTACATGGATAATGCAGGTTGAGAAGGATGGAGGCAAATGGGACCAGCTTAGGCAGTCATCTTGGTTGGCTTGGACGAGTTGGTTTGAAGAATCACTTTCTATGCTGTAACTCTGCGACTCTACATTGAGCTCAGTTCTAATCACACTGATAAACAGTATCAATATTTTTTTAATTTTGAACTGTGGTTCGTTCTAATTGTTTTCTGTTTTAATTTAAACTAGGTAATTTTGACCTTGTTTTACAATTGTTTTGTGAACTCTGAGATATTCAGAAATATTGGACAGTGTTGTGTTTCAGCTGGCCTGCTGGCAGTGTATTTCACTACCTTCCAAATACACCCACCATTTTCTGGTGGCTTCTCTTTATTATGGGCGTCCCTGCAGATCTGATTAATTTGGACACCTGACTATCAGCATCATTCCAAGAAGCAGAGCAGGCTGAGAACAGCAACATGTCCATAGAATGCTTTGCCGCCCTATTGACAGCTTCTGTTGTTGGCCTTGTTCCATTAACTCAAAGATGTGCATTTAAGAAATAGAAACTTTTGGACCAGATTTTGGTAGGCCCACATTGTTGGCAAAAGGAACAATGATCAAAGATATTTAAAAAATGTAAGTGCCTTTAATGCAACTGGGGGGGGGGGGGGTCTACTTAAGGGTGCCTTTTAATAACAAGTAAAATAAAAGAACTGAGCAATGCACCCATGGCAACATTTTTAGTCAACATCAATGATCCCATTCAAAGGAATGGACGTCAGTTATTCCTGGTATAAAGAACCTGACCGGATGCAAGGTATATTGCACCCATCAGAGCTGATACTGCAGGTGAAAAGACATCAGATGTTTTGGCATTAAGCTTGTATGTGTCATTCACTTTGCAGCAAGTTGACCTGCCTTCTGCAGTGAGCTGACATTTTTCAGCAGAGCTGACAAGTGAAGGCCAATCTGATCTGGTCCTTTTGTATCTGACAGCCCAGGGTTTATCTTTTACAACTCAAGCTTACCTAGTCTTTCCACACAACTGATTTATTGCCAACAGTTCTGTTAATGGACCATGTTCAATTCTCCTCTCATAATCTTTGATTTCTCCTGTAGTTCAGACATATATGACTCAGTTTGAACAATCCTCAGAAAAGAAATCGTTCCTCATTGCATCCTAAATCAGTTTCCTTTTATTCTTGGTATTCTTGTCGTCATTTTTCCATACTCCAATGAGTATATGGCCACTGTGCTCTTATTTCCTATTAAACAACCATTTATCAAAGGAATTAATCAAATGCCTGCTTGAGAAGGCTAAAACTACATGCAGCATTCCAGATTGGGTCTCACCATAGCCCTGTACAGTTGTAGCAATATTCCCCACCTTTCTTATTTCATCGCTTTTGCCAACAACAATGTGGGCTTACCAAAATCTGCTCAATGTTTTTCTTTTTCTTTAATGCACACCTTGAGTTAATGGAACATGTCAACTGTGACTAATTGACAGCCTTAAGGTAATTATAAATAATATTTTTACCTGGTATAAATGCTAATTTGTTAAATCTATCAGTATGTTTGTCATCTGCTAGCAATATAACAACCAGAGTTATTTGTCACAAAGCAGATGTTGATTTGACAACAAGCATTTTAAAACCAAAATAATCTCAGCAAAATTATATAATATAAGCTAATTGCTGGAATTTGTTCTAACAGCAATATTTTGGAGTTCTTGACAGTAAACATTTGTGTTTTGTTTTTTGGTGTTCACTAAATTGTAGGAAAAGTGCTGTGATGGCAATCAAAATTATTTTTTTAAATTTATTAGTGGAATGGTAATGGTTTTCATTTGAACTTAAGTAAGTAATTAAAATTGAAATGATTTCAAATATTATTAGTTACCAAAGTCTATTTTTGAATGTTTTAAGCTGATAAATGATTAGCAGAAATAATTATCCTATTTGCTTTAATTACATTAAAATGTGGTAAACGTCACCTAATTTTTGCACTTAATATGCAAAGATTTCTACTAGATTTGCAATGCAAGTCATTGAAATGCCATCATTACAAGATCAAAAGGTCTTGTATAGATCTGGGCTTGGTGTTTATGAATAATGGTACACCAGACCTTGTTCTGCCATTCACCATTGCTGTCTATCTGAATAATTATACTAAAGTGGAGCACAGATTAAAATTCTGAATTATAAGGCTATATTTTGCTGTTATAAAGTGATATGTGAGAAATGTTAGACTTTCAAATGTGATCAGAAAGTGTCTTTTTTAGGGCATGCAGTTGGAAACTACATTGATGGATAACAGTATAAATATTAAGAGGTAAATCTCCAATATATGGTATGAAAATTAGTCTGCTGATTTAAATGTCTTTTTTTATAGGTCTCAGCTTCTGCGAAAGGATTTAAATAGCAAGGACTAATAACAGACTTGGAATATGAGTAAACTGAGGGATAGATCACCTGAATCCAAAATTTAGTTCGGAAGATAAATCTGCTAAATATCATAATTCTTTATGCTAGCAGGACTCCCTTCAAGTAATTGAATAAAGGGTTGATAGGTTAATACAACAGTGTGATAGTGACATGTATTAGTCATGTTAGGATTTCATTTGTATCATGGGTGTATTAGTGATATATTCAAGCTAGAAATTTAGGATTTAGCCTGAAACATAGAGAATTATATATTCAAGCTAGAAATTTAGGATTTAGCCTGAAACAAACTTTGATAAAATATAACATTTTCATAATGTATACTTTTTAAAAGCATTGGCACTAGGTGTGAATGTGTTTTATTGTGGTGAGGTAATACAAGGAAAAGGAAATAGGTGATTCCTTGATATCAAACTCTACAATGACAACATGTATTTATATCACCTTTTAAAGTAAAATATAAACTACCAAAGGTATTTCACAGAAGCATTATGAAGCAGAATCTGACAGTTTTGAGATATATGGGAAGAGGATCAAATGTGTGGGTGATGATGAGGTTTTTAAAGGAGAGAAGGGCAGGTTTAAGGAGGAAATTCTAGAGCTTGTGACATTGGTAACTGAAGGCAAAATCCTGAATTGCAATCACCAATGTTTAGGTGGATTTGTAGAAGGGCAAGTTAAGTTAACTTGTCTTGTAAGGCTAAAGTTAAATGCAACATATGGCGTGGAGAATCTTTGGAGGATATTGAATGATGATGAGAACTAAAATACTTGCAAAATAGCGTAATAAAAATTTCGACAAGATCGACAGATTATGGGCTCTGTTTCACGGAAAGTTGAACAAATAGTTAATTGTGGAAGTCACAACAACGTATGAGGGTTTCAGCAAATGGGCTTTAGCAAGTGCAGAATTGGGCAGTTTTTAGCCTGATTTGCTGATTGTGGGGATATTATAATGTGGTTGGCAGATTGTTGGCAGCATATTTGCTGAATATCAGCAATTCTTTACAATGGGTGCCTGTCTGCCAGCCATTCCAGCTCAATACTCTGACTGATGAAGGCCAAAGTGCCAAAAGTCTTTTTGACCACCTTATCTACCTGCAACTCGACCTTCAAGTAACCATGCACTTGTACTCCTAGATCCCTCTGCTCTACAACACTACCCAGAGGCCTACCATTTACTGTGTAATCCCAAAATGCAACACCTCGCACTTCTCTGTAAATTAGTAACTAATTTAAATAGGTGTCTTGAAGGGTAGTTAAGGAATCATAGTCATAATTACTTTTGGGAGTGAGCTATTACAGCCACATTACTAGTAAATAGAAATTAATTTTATATACGTGGCGATTCCCATTTATTCCCACAGCTGAATGAATTATCGTCATTTTTCCATTCCTTTGTAACCATACAGATGTCATTTTTGTTTTGATTAACCAAATACTTTTTAGAGGCAAAAGGATACAGTGCTGGAGTAACTCAGCAACTGACTTGCTGAATTTATCCAGTACTTTGTATCCTATTGTGTATTAACCAGCATCAACCAGTTTTTTGTTTCTACGTTGTAGAGGCACTATGCTACAAAATTTAGGTTGGTTTGAAAGAATTGTTAATGGATGTACTGAAGTTGGGCAGTATTGCAGCAATATTTCATTAATATTGTAAGTTGCCTGTATAAACTCTTGATCCACAACGTATTTCTTGTAAAGCATTTTTGTTGTTACATATGCAGTATTGACACATTTGTTTTCATGTGCATTTGTGTTTAATGTAATATTTTTGTGGCATACTATATTACCACAGGAAGATTATATTCGAATTACCCATGTATGTGCTTTTCAATTTTGCTTCAGTGCATTGATTAATTAACTACAGCAATTTTGTTTTAAACAAGTATTTTCTTCATGGGACTATTGTGTCTTTAAAGTTAATATAATTTGCGTTGCCTTCTGCTAGCTTTTATAACAATGTCTACAAGAGCAAGATTTCATGTGAAGAATAAGATGTATTTGATTACTATTAAGTTGCTATCATGAACTAGCTTGAAAACTAACGAACTGCATAACTAGACAGCTGAAGACTACTTTACTGTAATAGACTGATAATTTAAGACTTTTTACCTTATTCACTGGTGCATGCTGTCTGTATTATGTCAAGTTGGCAAGAATGTACTTTTTCATTTCACACGACAGTATGTGGCAGACATATGACACTAAGGCAGGGAATGAAGTGTTTACACCGTACATGGTGTTTCTTTATACTTTGTCTGTTAGTCAGTCTTTGTCAGATTTGATGTCAGTCACTGTAAAAACCTTAAGACCTTCATGCTCATTTACTGGTTGAATATACCAGTTTTGCTTTTAAATTATGAAGATAGGCTGTCGAAATTTGAAATGGTGTCTTTTGTTACTCCACTTATGATGTTCAACATTGTCATGGTTTGTTTAATTATGATATACAGTGGAAATAATATGTTCATTGATCAAAGTCTTGTTTGTAGCAGGAAAATGATTTTGGAAATTTGTGTTTGCACAAAAATAAAATGGAAGGTCTAAAGGAACATGATTCTTTGCAGTAATGAATTATCATAACTCCTAAAAGGACCTTAGGATTTCATTATTACAAGATTTGTGTCCTGGCTCAAAAAGGTGGTCTGTATAAGCGAGTGCGGTATTCCGAAAAACGCAAGGAATCATGGGATTTGTCAACGGTCATTCGTTATAAAGAAAAAGCGAACGGAGCGCTGACTGTATAAACTGTGTATAAATTCTTATCTTTATTCATGATTTATGTGTAATAATATATCTAATCTGAGAAATGGGGGTGCCAGGTACCGGGAGAGCGGAGTAGCGAGATAGAGGGGGCAGATGCGAGTGGGAGACGGGGCTGGGGGGGGTGGTGTGGAGACTGGATCGGCAGAGAGACATTCTCGGCAGCTACACCCACACAGACCCGCCTCGTCCGCAGCAAGGATCGAACCTGAGTCCCGGCGCCGCTAGCGCTGCCGAACTGCCACTGGACCGTTCCCCCCCCTATGGGTCACAGACTGTTCAGGAAAATTCTCGTATAACAATGAGTCTTTGGAATTCAATGGTAGTTGAGCCCCTGATTATTTTTCAGGCAGTGTTAGAATTCTGGATAAGCCTTGTGCTGAAAGGTTACCAGTGGGATTGCAGTAATATTGGGATTGGCCCTGATTTTACAGAACGGTGGGTGGGCTCAAGGGGGAGAGAGGGAGGGGTGGGGAGAGGGAGAGGACGGAGAGGGGAGGGAGGGAGGGAGAAGGAGAGAGGACGGGAGAGAGTGTGGAAGGGAATAAGAGAGGGAGGGAGAAAAAAAGGAAGGAAGAGGGAGGGTAGGTGGGAGGGAAAGGGGGAGGGAGGGATAGAAAGAGGGAGGGGGCGAGGGAGGGAGAGACGGAGGGAGGGTGAGAGGCATGGAGAAATAGAGGGAGAGAGGGAGGGAGAGAGAGGAAGGATGGAGGGAGAGGGAGGCTTCCAAAATGGCTTCTACATCATCATCTGGTGCTAAAAGCAGGAAGCAGCCGTTCAAACAGCAGTATACAAAGAGACGGCAATGAATGCACTGTCAAGTAAGGTGCGTAGAAGACATGTGAATTGGTAGCAAAGTTATGCATTCCTGTGGGAATGACTGCACATAAAGAACAACCTTTTTTTCCAGCAAAATGGCACAGCGTAAAAGTACTGCTTTCCTTAGCAAAATACTGATTTTCAGGTACAGGTGCACAACCTTTTATCCGACAGCCTTGGGACCAGACACTTGTCGGATTTAGGAATTTTTCGGATTTCCGAATGGAAGATTTTTAGCGTAGATTAGGTAGGTAGCGTGGGCGGCTTGAAAAGTCTGGAGCGGCTGCCTCCTCCCCGGAGACCGGGGAATCATTGTAAATCATTGCATAAATGTTAGTCAGTTAGTTTGGAGGGATTTGATGTGGTGGGTGGGGGGTGAAGGGGGAAACTTTAATTCTTAGTCCCCTACCTGGTCGGAGAGGCGGGGAGCGGGCAATGCCTTACCGGGTCGCCTTGCAGTAAGCTCCGGAGCACTATGGCCGCCGACTCCCAACATCGCAGAGCTGGGGGCTGCGGGCGTCCGGCCGCGGGCGGCGCCGGTTGGAGCTCCGACCCCGGCAACTCTACCCCTGGCTGTGCGGCGCTCCAAATCCAGCGCCGCCTGCGGCTGGATGCCCGCAGCCCCAGCTCCACGATGTTGGGAGTCGGCGGCGTCACAGCGCTGGGATACCAGCGGGGAGCGGGCAATGCCTTACCGGGTTGCCGTGCGGTAAGCTCCGGAGCGCTGTGGCCGCCGACACACAACATCGCGGAGCTGGGGCTGCGGGCGTCCGGCCGCGGGCCACGATGAACTTGGAGCGCCGCGCAGCCAGGGGTAGAGTTGCCGGGGTCGGAGATACAACCGGGCCCCGCAGCCCCAGCTGGGAGTTGGTGGCCACAGCTCTGAGGAGCTTACTGCACGGTGACCCGGTAAGGCATTGACCGCTCCCCGTCTCTCCGACCAGGTAGGGGACTAAGAATTAAAGTTTCCCCCTTCACCCCCCCCCCCCCCCCCCCTTCACATAAAAGCCCTCCAAACTAACTGACTAACATTTAAGCAATGATTTACAGATGTTTAAGTGTCTCCCCGGTCTCCGGGGAAGAGGCAGCCGCTACAGTAGTACAGACCTGGGTTGACCGTGGGTCTGTTTCGGGTCAAGTTTGGCGCCAAGCGCGAGCTTTGGTGTGCAGACGACATCCTGGAAAAAAATGGCCGGTTTTCGGAGTTTTTCGGTTTCCGGATCTCCGGATAAAAGGTTGTGCACCTGTACTAGAATACTGAAATGCTCTGACAAAACTTGGCAGCTCTGCACAATGTGATCCCGAATCTTATTTACATTTAAAAAATCATGATTTTCAAAAAAAAAAATCAGTTTTAATCAAATTGGAGATACGGGACGCAACGGGTCCGCGCTTGTTTCTAATAATGTCACTGATATGCTGACGCTACGGTTTGCCATTGGGATGAATTGTAGAGGACATCCAGTCGATGACTTGATTTTGGTAGCTAAGAATGAAATTATAAATTAAGGAACATAAAATTTTACACACTCAGGCTGTAGGAGGTTCCCGGAAGATCAGCCTATGCTAATTCAGAGAGAAGCATCACTTTCACAAATGCAAGACAAAGTGTAGACATTGTCAATTGTGATGCAGTGAGAAAGTTAATTACCTGAAGTTATAGATAATTCAGTATTAAGTCCAGAATAGCAGTATTACCAGATGAACAATGCAGTAAAGTTCTCAAGCTTTTGTTGGGCCTTGTTATAACCTATCTCCCTATTATCAAGGCTCAGTGCTGGGACCCCAGCTATTTACAATATATATTAATGATTTGGACGAGGGAATTAAATGCAACATCTCCAAGTTTGCGGATGACACGAAGCTGGGGGGCAGTGTTAGCTGTGAGGAGGATGCTAGGGGGCTGCAAGATGACTTGGATAGGCTGGGTGAGTAGGTAAATGCATGGCAGATGCAGTATAATGTGGATAAATGTGAGGTTATCCACTTTGGTGGCAAAAACAGGAAAGTAGACTACTATCTGAATGGTGGCCGATTAGGAAAAGGGGAGATGCAACGAGACCTGGGTGTCATGGTACACCAGTCATTGAAATTAGGCATGCAGGTGCAGCAGGCAGTGAAGAAAGCGAATGGTATGTTAGCATTCATAGCAAAAGGATTTTAGTATAAGAGCAGTGAGGTTCTACTGCAGTTGTACAGGGTCTTGGTGAGACCACATCTGGAGTACTGCATACAGTTTTGGTCTCCTAATCTGAGGAAGGACATTCTTGCCATAGAGGGAGTACAGAGAAGGTTCGCCAAACTGATTCCTGGGATGTCAGGACTTTCATATGAAGAATGACTGGACTCAGCTTGTTCTCGCTAGAATATAGATGATTGAGGGGGGATCTTATAGAAACTTACAAAATTCTTAAGGGGTTGGACAGGCTAAATGCAGGAAGATTTAAAAACAAAACTGGACCCCCATACAGAACTGATTATTTTCGGAACAGCAGAAGCCTGCTCTAAGCTATCAATATTTCAAAGACGTTTCCTTAATTATGGCCTGATAATGGCAAAAAAACGGACACTTACATTTTGGAAAAATACATCTGAGGTGAGGGTGCTGAGGAAGAGGATTTCTTGGAATGTATGCGGGATAGTTATCTAAATCAACATGTAGAGGAACCAACGAGAGAGCAGGCTATTTTAGACTGGGTATTGAGTAATGAGGAAGGGTTAGTTAGCAATCTTGCTGTACGTGCCCCCTTGGGCAAGAGTGACCATAATATGGTTGAGTTCTTCATTAGGATGGAGAGTGACATTGTTAATTCAGAAACAATGGTTCTGAACTTAAAGAAAGGTAACTTTGAGGGTATGAGACGTGAATTGGCCAAGATTGACTGGCAATTAATTCTAAAAGGGTTGACGGTGGATATGCAATGGAAGACATTTAAAGAATGCATGGATGAACTACAAAAATTGTTCATCCCAGTTTGGCAAAAGAATAAATCAGGGAAGGTAGTACATCCATGGATAACAAGGGAAATCAGGGATAGTATCAAAGCGAAGGATGATGCGTACAAATTAGCCAGAAAAAGCAGCATACCGGAGGACTGGGAGAAATTCAAAGACCAGCAGAGGAGGACAAAGGGCTTAATTAGGAAAGGAAAAATAGAATATGAAAGAAAACTGGCAGGGAACATAAAAACTGACTGCAAAAGTTTTTATAGATATGTGAAAAGAAAGAGATTAGTTAAAACAAATGTAGGTCCCTTGCAGTCAGAAACAGGGGAGTTGATCATGGGGAACAAGGATATGGCGGACCAATTGAATAACTACTTTGGTTCCGTCTTCATTAAGGAAGACATAAATAATTTGCCGGAAATAGCAGGGGACCGCGGGTCAAAGGAGTTGGAGGAATTGAGTGAAATCCAGGTTAGCCGGGAAGTGGTGTTGGGTAAATTGAATGGATTAAAGGCCGATAAATCCCCAGGGCCAGATAGGCTGCATCCCAGAGTACTTAAGGAAGTAGCTCCAGAAATAGTGGATGCATTAGTAATAATCTTTCAAAACTCTTTAGATTCTGGAGTAGTTCCTGAAGATTGGCGGGTAGCAAACGTAACCCCACTTTTTAAGAAGGGAGGGAGAGAGAAAATGGGGAATTACAGACCAGTTAGTCTAACATCGGTAGTGGGGAAACTGCTAGAGTCAGTTATTAAAGATGGGATAGCAGCACATTTGGAAAGTGGTGAAATCATTGGACAAAGTCAGCATGGATTTACGAAAGGTAAATCATGTCTGACGAATCTTATAGAATTTTTCGAGGATGTAACTAGTAGCGTGGATAGGGGAGAACCAGTGGATGTGGTGTATCTGGACTTCCAGAAGGCTTTCGACAAGGTCCCACATAAGAAATTAGTATACAAACTTAAAGCACAAGGCATTGGGGGTTCAGTATTGATGTGGATAGAGAACTGGCTGGCAAAGAGTAGGAGTAAACGGGTCCTTTTCACAATGGCAGGCAGTGACTAGTGGGGTACCCCAAGGCTCAGTACTGGGACCCCAGCTATTTACAATATATATTAATGATCTGGATGAGGGAATTGAAGGCAATATCTCCAAGTTTGCGGATGACACTAAGCTGGGGGGCAGTGTTAGCTGTGAGGAGGATGCTAGGAGATTGCAGGGTGACTTGGATAGGCTGGGTGAGTGGGCAAATGTTTGGCAGATGCAGTATAATGTGGATAAATGTGAGGTTATCCATTTTGGTGGCAAAAATAGGAAAGCAGACTATTATCTAAACGGTGGCCGATTGGGAAAGGGGGAGATGCAGCGAGACCTGGGTGTCATGGTACACCAGTCATTGAAGGTAGGCATGCAGGTGCAGCAGGCAGTAAAGAAAGCGAATGGTATGTTAGCTTTCATTGCAAAAGGATTTGAGTATAGGAGCAGAGAGGTTCTACTGCAGTTGTACAGGGTCTTGGTGAGACCACACCTGGAGTATTGCGTACAGTTTTGGTTTCCAAATCTGAGGAAGGACATTATTGCCATAGAGGGAGTGCAGAGACGGTTCACCAGACTGATTCCTGGGATGTCAGGACTGTCTTATGAAGAAAGACTGGATAGACTTGGTTTATACTCTCTAGAATTTAGAAGATTGAGAGGGGATCTTATAGAAACTTACAAAATTCTTAAGGGGTTGGACAGGCTGGATGCAGGAAGATTGTTCCCAATGTTAGGGAAGTCCAGGACAAGGGGTCACAGCTTGAGGATAAAGGGGAAATCCTTTAAAACCGAGATGAGAAGAACTTTTTTCACGCAGAGAGTGGTGAATCTCTGGAACTCTCTGCCACAGAGGGTAGTTGAGGCCAGTTCATTGGCTATATTTAAGAGGGAGTTAGATGTGGCCCTTGTGGCTAAGGGGATCAGGGGGTATGGAGAGAAGGCAGGTACGGGATACTGAGTTGGATGATCAGCCATGATCATATTGAATGGCGGTGCAGGCTCGAAGGGCCGAATGGCCTACTCCTGCACCTATTTCTATGTTTCTATGTTTCTATCTCCCCCAACTCTTAAAATGTGAATTACAAACATGTCTGAGGCCACATCTTGAAGATATGAGACTTGTCTTAGCAGGAAAATCAGAGCAATTTTCAAAGATAAGGATTCCTTTCATTGATTCATTACAAAGATAGTATGGTGCAACACAACTTTGGAATTAAACCGATTTACGGACTGGGTGATGGGTGAGGTGAGAAATGAAGCAGGTATGTCAACACTTTTTGGGTTTTTTCTTTTTTTCGTTTTTGTCTTTTTATTTTTTTAAGTTTTACTTACTCTTTGACTACACTCATTTGGTAGTTTAGGGGTTCTATTCTTACACATTCACTTTCTCTTTCACTTTCTTTCTTTCTTGCTCTTTCTCTCTTATTCTATTTCATCTTTGCTAAAATTAAAATGGAAGCCGTACAATAAATGTATTATGTATATGTATGTATATGCCGCGGTTTATAATTTTGTACACTGCTTCTAATATTTTTTTTTAAAAGTAAATAAATAAATAATAACAGTGAAGGAGGCTACAGATGGGTCGGAATGTGAGTAGGATTGAGAATTAACGTGGCATGGACAGAAAGTCCTTGATTACATCTACAGGTTGAATCCAGGTGCTCCATGCTCGATCTGCATTTGGGGTCTCCAATGTAGAGCAGATCACAGTGAACACAAATTCACGATGTTAAACTGGAAGAAGCGCAATATATTTTGTAAGGCGTTCAGCTCAGACTTTCTCATAGTATTTCAGACAAAGTATAACCATGGCGTTAGGTAAAGTATGTTGTTTTATAATGATGGGGTCATAACAACAAACCAATTCTCTGTTGTAGCTGGAATAAATCGAATACATTTTTATCGGATAACGTTAAATTGTTAACTGTTTTTGGAATCGAGTTTTGTTCGGTTTTTTGCGAAAACTATTAGTGTCAACATTTGTTTATAGCAGATTTCCAATGGAATAGCTTGCATTGAGACTGAATAGTTGCTCCGCAACAAGTAGGGTGATCGTTATTATATTATGAGGATCACCAATTACGTGCCCTGAATAGATCCAATTATATATCTTATTGTTCTGTAATTTGGTTCCAGCATTTTGGTGGTTGAGTTCAATGATGGCTTCTCTTGAGGATTCTTTATTTATGAGAATTATTATTATATACCTTTTTTATCAAGTTGAGGTGGAATAACAAATGGTTGGTAAACTAGTACATAATATCTATGTGCAGCACTTTTTATGTGCCTGGCCCTTTTCTCTGTATTCTTTCTTTGCCAGTGCATTCCACCAACTCCATCATCTTTCAGCATTTCCTTCTCTACTCCCATATCTTTCATGCATCCTCACCCCGTCCTTTATTAGCACTAAGGACAATGGGGATCGGCGTGGAGGAACCAGCAATGGGGGCCCGGCGTGGGGGAACTGCTGCGTGTGGGGTGGGGGGAGAACAAAAGGAGGAGCCGCCGTGCTTTGTAACTTTGTCAGTGCCATGGGTGGCAGTGGCTGCTATTTGTATACATAGGGTATGCAGCAAATAATTTTACTGTGCCTAGTCACATGTGGCAATAAAGTATTCCGTTTATTTAGAATTTAAATTTCTTCAGCAGTTATAGAATTCTGGTAATTTAAAGATGACTAAAAGATCCTTGGATGAAATTTTAAATGTCTTTCAATTAGGAAATGTGCTAAGCCCGTAAAGCGCATGTTGGTTCCGTGCACACTGATTGGCAATAGTAGAACGGGACTACGAGAGGTTATTTCTGGAAAAAAATAATTTAGGAACCCACATTTTTTTCAGATCTGTTATGCATTTTCTGATGTGGTATTGTTGCTTTTTAGGGATATTGCAGTTACATTAACACATAAATTATTCACTGCCACCTTGTGGACTTGTCATGGAGCTGTATGCTGATTTCAAAAGTAAAAACGTGTTTCTTTTTCTGGGATTGACAATGAAGTTTTTAAAAACATTATAAATTTCAACCATATTGCCACATACTGATATAGATACATTAAGTAATTAGTACATTCAAATTTGTTTTTTTTGTTGATATAAGGAATATCAATTGTATTTGTGATCAAATGTTTCTCTTGCACCCTCTTTGACCTGCAGTCAACACCCTCCCAGCGTGTTCCCAACCACCTGGCATGGCTCCACATTTCCTTGCTGCCACTAGCTCTCTTCTGTCTCCTTTGGCTTTTGCCATTATCACCCCTTCTCCCTATCTCCCTGCTCACTTTTGAACATCACTTTGCCTGTTTTCCTTTTCTCCCACCATGTGCTCTATCATTCTCCTCTTGGCACATCACCCTTTCCACCCCTGTTTTTGATGCTTTTTCACTTGGATTGCATCCTTCCTTTTTGCTTTGCCATTTTGTTTCATTTTGTCTGTTGAATATATTTTTCCGGAGTCGTGGCAGGGAAACAGTCCTTCAACCCACAGAGTCTGCACTGACCATCACATGATCATTGGGAACCTCTCCTAATTCCACAAAAATAACACAGCAGGTCTGGATTGAACAGAGTCAGTGGAACAATGAGCAACAGCTCTTTTAGTTATATCATTATGCTACTGAACTTCATAAATAACAAAGAAAGGCTTCAACAAGTGTGTACATGGTCCACTCATTTCTTCCATGTTGAGGCTGAGGTTTATATTCCCATTATGAAGAATGCGGAAGGTAATTTAGAGCAATACGTAAGAAGGCTTGTAAAAAGTCATAACAAGCCATTTCCAAAAGAGTGCCTTCATAATTGTAAAGTCTTTAATGTTGATAAATTTATGGATTTTATTGATTTTTATTTTTTGCCAAATGAATCATTGATTCCTAGCAACAAGATTGCATCTTTATCAACTGAAAGTTTCTCCTATATCTTGCCTCCAGAATAACTATGGTATAATTCAGTTTCTGCAGACTCTTCAGTGGTTACAATAATGTAATGTGTTGTGTCTGTAAAAAAATTGGGAGGCCTAGATACTGACAATCAAGCGACAAGAGGGTACCCACTGTGAGCTGTGCAGCCTGACATTAATATGATGGCCTTTCTGATAGCTCATCTTTTACCATGGAACTGAAGAACAGTTGAAAATCAAAAACTGCAGATGTTGCAACTCTGAAATAACAAAGAAAAAGTGCTGAAAAGACTCGAAAGGCCAGGCAGCATTCTGTGGAGAGAGACAGTTAACATTTTGGGTCAACGTCCCTTTATTAGAACTACGGTAGAACTGAAGAAGTTCATTACATTTAGTCAGTTTTTGCTGGTATTTATTTTGCAAATCTGCAATATTACTCGTTGCATATGCTCGTTCTGTGAGAATAGAATGAGCATATGTAACGAGTACTTTGTGATTCCTGAAAAATTGTCAAAAGCTTGTGCTTCATTCACTAACTTGCTGTATTTAGTGCAATCTACAGTCTCTTACTGCTTTTTTCCCCCTGCATTCTGTTTTAAATTTATGTCATCAACTTGTTTCTTGTCCTCTTCACAAATCACTGAAAATACTGTTGTTTTTTCTTATTCCCTCATTGTGGACATCTCTACTTTCCCTTTTGCTACTTAGAATTAATTCCATAATTCTTAGTTGATTATCACTTCTAGTTTTTGCCCTCAAAATATGGAGGAATTCTCATGTTTTCAGTCTGAAATAATAACCTAAACTAGAAACAAATGTAATAATCACAAAATTTGTGACTATCCCTAAAACCCGTTAGTTTTAAAAGATTCCTCAACAAAACTTTCAGTAAGTTTTAAAATAATGAAATCAGCCTCCTTTTAAAATGAAAACAAATAAATTAAGACCTCAAGGGCCTGTCCCACATATGCGACTTTTCAACAAACTGTCTGCGACCTTCAAGCTCGGGGGAACTCGGCTGAACAACCGTGAGATGGATCAACCGGCAGCACTGCACACACACGCGCGCGTTTAGCGAGCATTTAACATTACCGGTCAGTTTTCCTTGGTTCTGAAAAGTTGTGCTTACGTTTTTTCCCCCCCAATGAGCTAATTAAAATGCCCGGTCGGCAAAGGAGATTACCTACGGCTACCTTGACTACCTACAACGACATGGCAACCGCACTGCCACTGCACTAGGAGTTCAAAAGTATAGATTTTCTCCATGCCGAACAATTTTTATTCACAGAAAAATTTTCAGTTTGTTGAAAAATATTCCGCGAGCAAACTGAGGCCGCGAGTAGTAACCACTATGCGGAAACTCCTCTCGACCATGAAGGAGACTTACCAGTGACCACCTACGACCACGTGTCGACCATGCTCAGGTTGTCGAACCAAGCCACGATGCAACCGAAGAGAATACTGACCGGTTGCACCGTGGGTTGGTTCGGCAACCTGAGCGCCCAGGAACGGAAAAGACTACAAAAAGTAGTAAACACTGCCCAGTCCATCATCGGCTCTGACCTCCCTACCATCGAGGGGATCTATCGCAGTCGCTGCCTCAAAAAGGTTGGCAGCATCATCAAGGACCCACACCTTGCTGGCCACACACTCATCTCCCCGCTACCTTCAGGTAGAAGTTACAGGAGCCTGAAGACTGCAACATCCAGAAACAGCTTCTTCCCCACAGCCATCAGGCTATTGAATTCAACTCAAACAAAACTCTGAACATTAATAGCCCATTATCTGTTTATTTGCACTTTATCTGTTTTATTTATTCATGTTTGTATATATTTATACAATGGTATATGGACACACTGATCTGTTCTGTATTCATGCCTTCTATATTCTGTTGTGCTGAAGCAAAGCAAGAATTTCATTGTTATATCTGGGACACATGACAATAAACTCTCTTGTGGCGAGCGCAAACTTTCCTAAACTCGCATATAAGGTCGCCATAGTGGGACAGGCCCTTAAGACAATTGAGGTTTCGTCCACCTCTGAATTTATCTGTTTAGTTTATGAAACGATTTGCAGCAAATTTCACTCATCAGTCCTCATTTCCAAGGACACTGTCCAGCTAGTTGGATATTGAGGTGACAATCCTCAGCACCATGCCATGTAATTTTTTAATATACTCAGTATATAAAAAATCGCCCCACTAGGGGCGCCGTATGATTGGCAGCCCCGCCAACAGTCTGTTTTTTCGTCTTTTTAATTTTTAATGTGTGTTAAAAGTTTGTGTAAATGTTCTCTGGTTTGTTTTATGTGGGGGGAGGGGGAGGGGGAAACTTTTTTTTCAGTTTCTTACCTTGCCCGAGATGCGATGAATTTTCGGATTGCATTCTCCGGTTGCTCTGCAGCTTACCATTGATGGAGCTGGAGGCTTCCTCGGACTCACCTTGGGCCCCACTGCAGGACGTAGACTTACATCGGAGACGATCCCTTGCCTGGGATCGCTCCAACTGCAGGAAGTGGACTTTGCATCGGGAGCTCGCAGTCTCGGGAGAGGCTGTGGATGTCGGGAGCTCCAACGTCGCGGAAATTTCAACCTACCCAGACGCAGAGTTCGTTCGTCTGGCGCGGAGGAGCTTACATCCCCCTGATGCAGGAGCTGATCGCCTCGATGTGGAGGGCCCGCCGCCGGCTACGGGAGTAAAGATCATCCCATTAACTGAGTGCTCGAGGCCCCCGACCGCGGGAGAGCAAAGGGAAGTGATTGAACTTTTTTTTTGGCCTTCCATCACAGACAGGAATGTGGAGGAGTCTGATGGATGTTTATGTTAAAATGTGTTTTGTGTGTTGCGTTGCTTTTTATTTGTATGACTGACTTCGCAAATGAAATTTCTTATATGTTGCAAAACATACTTGGTTAATAAAGCATTATTGTGATTGTGATTATTGGGATTGTGATTGATAAAATTGTGTGGTCTACATAGATATGATGGGTCTACCAACTGAAAGTGTGGTCGAGGCAAAAATCCTGACCACATTTATTAAAAAATACTGCCAGTTCCACTTGAAGTACAAGGCTACAAACCAAACCCTGGGAAGTGATATTAAACTGCACAGGTTTTGGTTGGCATTGACATGAACATGAGAAGCTCGATGGCCTTTTTACTGTAACTTTTACTGCTCTGGCACAGAAAATGTAAGATTTCTAGCCTAAACCAGATCTTGAGTGGGTGAAATGAGTCTAAATTGAGCTTCCGCAACCTTTAGAGCTAGTTTAAAAAAAAATAGGGCTGAGTAACTTCGGCACACAGATCCTTCCATCACACACTGGAAATTTTCATTAATTGTGCCTTTAGAGCGACAAAAAATTAAACATATTGAACATTACATTCGCAAGATGTCTGAAATAAAAACTAGTATCTTTATTGATCTACATATATGCCCTTAAAACCGGGGAATAGCAAGATAGATTTATTAATTACTATTAGTTTGTTTCTTGTGTTCACATTTCTTTATAATAAAAATGTAGTTTACTCATGAAATGTCCTTTTACTATAATGTTCCAGCTCATAGAAACAAAACGATGGAAATTGATTGCATTTAATTTCTTGGGATCAGTCCAAACCTGACTGAATGGGTGTGTTTAATCCCATAATTGTTCGTGCCTCCTGCTGTTTTGTTAAGAATTAACATTTTGAATAAACTCTATACAACCTGCTTCTGTTGAGATTAGCAAACCTCCTTGCCTGTCTCTTGCATTCTACTATGCCCCACTCACACATTTATATCTGGAAATCAATATTATTAATAGCAAAATAAAAAAACTTTTTTGTCAGTTTCATTCTTGTGTTTGCTGGTTCTGCTAATTAAATTTCATGTTAAGATTTACCTTCAGAACATAATTTAAGCATTTTTTTAAAAAAACATTGTAATGTTTCAATTAGACTTGAACAAGGCAAAGCATTTGTGGTAATTTAACTATAAATTGAGTTTCTTTTGTTCAATCATGGGACAAGGAACTCATCAACAAGTACAGAGGTTTGGTCCATCACTAATTGTTTCCTATGCTGAATGGCTTGCTAAGCTATTACCTATGTCTTGACTGTACTTTTGTATAGTATAAGCTTTTCACTGTAGCTCAATAGAAGTGACAATAATAAACCAATGCTAATAGGCCAAATCAGGAAGAAATTAAGAATTAGCTACATTAGCGGTTCTGGAGATGTTGAGGCTGACCTGGATTGGGACCGCAGATTTTCTTCCTGAAGGAATAGATCATTTTTCACAACACTACGTAATTTCATGATAAACATCATTGTTGTTAGCACATTATTCTAATACATTCAGTAATTCTGGTGAAACTGAAAGTTCCTGAATTTCCTTGAATCAGTTGTTCAGGTTTCTCTGCTGGTCAGTAACTTAACTAATAGGCTATTACAAATCAAATTAATAGATTGCAATATTTCAGATAATTTGTTCAAATGAGCCTTCACTGTGATAGTCATAGAACTATCTGCAGAGAAACAGGCCCTTTGACCTACTTCATCCATGCCAACCATAATGCCTATCTAATCTTCAAGATTGACACAACAAGCTGGAGTAACTCAGCGGGACAGGCAGCATTTCTGGATAGAAGGAATGGGTGATGTTTCGGGTCATCACCCAAAACGTCACCCATTCCTTCTATCCAGAGATTCTGTCTGTCTCACTGAGTTACTCCAGCATTTTGTGTCTATGGTGTAAACCAGCATCTGCAGTTCCTTCCTCGGCCTACCTAAGAAGAAGGTTGGATGAATATTTAACTGTTTTTCTTCAACAAAAAGAAACTATTAATCAAAAGACTGTGTTTTGAAGATTTATCTTTGGTGAAGCTCTGAAAGTCTCGTGAAGAGTTCACATGCGTAACGATACGGCATTCTCCTAATACCATGTTGTCACCTAAGTGGATAGAGATAACGGAGCGATCTCTTGAACGATATAATAATCTGCCACTATACCTGTATACCTCTATTTTTCCTAACCCTGTCCAAATACGTTGCAATCGCATCTGCCTCTACCACCCCTTTCTGGCAGTTTGTTCCATATAGCTACTACCTTCTCTGTAGAAAATGGATGTGTAATTGATATTTCTCCTCTCGCCTTAAACATATGCCCGGTGTGTAGGAAGGAACTACAGATGCTGGTTTAAACCAAAGATAGGCACAAAAGGCTGGAGTAACTCAGCAGATCAGACGGCATCTCTGGAGAAAAGGAATAGGTGACATTTTGGGTCGAGACTCAAGACAAACATATGCCCTTTAGGTTTAGACTCCGCTCCCCCGAAGCAAAATCCTATCTGTTATATCTCTGCATCTCTATAACGTTGAAACATCTATATAGTTTATCCTGGGCTTCCTCAGCTCCAGAGAACAAACACGGCCTATCCAATCTCTCATTGTAAATAAAGTCCTCCATTCTAGACAACATCCTGGTGAAAGTCTGCTGTATTCTTTATAATGCTGCTACATCCTTCCTGTATTGTATTGTATTGTATTGTATATCTTTATTGTCATTTCCTGAGTATTCACATACCCAGAGGAAACAAAAAAACGTTGCTCAACCAGTGTCCATTCAGTGTGCATTAAAAATAAATAGAAATAAAAATACATGTATCATGAACAAATTTAACACTCTACTAAACATTCAACAGGCGTTCCGATCGGCAGCGGCACAACAGTGGCTCTGCTGCAGTGTGTCCAGGTTGGTGGTTGGTGCGCGATACTTTGGCAGGGGGCAAAGTCCGTTTAGCAGTCTTATAGCCTGTGGGAAGAAGCTGAGGAGCATCCTGCTGGTTTTGCAGCTAATGCTCCTGTACCTCTTCCCAGATGGCAGGATGGAGAATATGTGATGCGATGGGTGGTAGGGGTCTTTGATGATGGAGATGGCTCTGCTGATACATCTCTTCCTGTATAAGTCCAGCAGGAAAGGGAGTGGAGCACCAATAATCCTGCTGGCGGTCTTCACAATCCTGTCTAGTTGGTGCCGTTCGTACGCCTTGCAGCTCCCGAACCAGGAAGTGATGCCGTAGGTCAATGTGCTCTCGATTGTCCCCCTATAAAAAGTCCGTAGGTGTGTAGTGGGGAGACCTGCTTTATGTAGTCTTCGGAGAGGGTGTAGTCGCTGCTGGGCTCTCTTGACCAGTGCTGTGGTGTTGGCCGTGGACGTCAGGTCATCAGACAGATGTAGTCCTAGGAACTTCATGCTGCTGACCCTTTCCACATCAGCTCCATCGATGTGCAGAGGTGTATGGTGTTGTTTCCCCGCCCTCCTGAAGTCAACCACCATCTCCTTAGTTTTTACCACGTTGAGAATGAGGTTGTGGGATTTGCACCAACCTGTGAGCAGCTCCACCTCCATCCTGTACGCAGATTCATCATTGTCACTGATGAGACCCACCACTGTTGTGTCATCAGCGAACTTGTTGATAAAGTTGTTGTTGAGTCTAGCAGTACAATCATGTGTCAGCAGACTAAACAGAAGGGGGCTTAGGACACAGCCTTGGGGTGAGCCAGTGCTCACGGCTATGGTTTTTGATGTCCTACTGCCCACCCTGACTGTCTGCTGCCGTTGCGATAGAAAGTTCAGGACCCAGTTGCATGTGCCAGCATCAACCCCCAATATCTCCAACTTCTCCACCAGCTGCTGCGGAATGATTGTATTAAAAGCAGAGCTGAAGTCTATGAAGAGGATCCTGGCATAAGTATTTTTCCGATCAAGGTGTGACAGTACGAGGTTCAGTGTTGTTGAGACTGCGTCCTCTGTGGATCGGTTGGCTCTGTAGGCAAACTGCAGTGGGTCTAGGTCAGCAGGTAGACTATTTTTGATATGCTGCATAACCAGTCGCTCAAAGCACTTCATTACTATGGGTGTTAGAGCCACTGGTCCTGTAGTATGACAACGAGAACTGTGCACAGTAATGCAACCCAACTAATCTACAGCAATATGACATGCCAACCCTTTTACTCAGTGTTCAAGAAGGAACTGCAGATGCTGGAAAATCGAAGGTACACAAAAATGCTGGAGAAACTCAGCGGGTGCAGCAGCATCTATGGAGCGAAGGAAATAGGCAACGTTTCGGGCCGAAACCCTTCTTCAGACTGATAGGGGGTGGTGAGGAGAAGGAAGGAAAAAGGAGGAGACAGCCCGAGGGCTGAGGAAGGGGAGGAGACAGCCCGAGGGCTGAGGAAGGGGAGGAGACAGCAAGGGCTAACAAAATTGGGATCCATTAACTGCCCAGAATGCATTAACTAACATAATCTGGGTTAATAATCACCTGGCACTGCTCTGTCCAGCTTTCCAATTGATTTATATCTCTATATCCTTGGACAATCTTCCTCACCATCTACGACTCCACCAATTTTTTTAGTCATCAACATCCCTACTAATCAAACCACCTACATTCCCATCCAGGTCATTTATAACATCAAAGTTTCCAGCACCTATTCCTGCAGGGCACCACAGACTTCCGTTCAGATAATCAGCCCTTCACCCTCTGCTTCCCATCAGCCAAGCAGATTTTGGATCCATTTTCCAACATAATCTCAGATCTCACATATTTTAACCTTATGAGCCAGTTTCAATAATAGCTTTCTTATTTGAATGTTTTTTTTTTTTAATTTGCAAGTAACTTGTATGTCTAATTTACTTTTTGGTCCCCGAGATTGAGGAAAAGTAACTGCAACAGTGTAGTGACATATTGGGTTCTTAACGTAATCATTACATGAGTGTGTCTTGACCTTGGAAGATGTATACAAGAAAAATGGCATTATAAAGAACACAGATGGTTTCTGAAATTGTATGCACCAATGGATAATGAATGGTGCTCAATGGTGCATATAGTACTTAACAATGTTTTGCATCTTTTGTGTCCAGGTTGATAAAAATTAAGGAGTGGGTGGACAAGTATGATCCGAAAGCACTGGTCATACCTTTTAGTGGAGCAATAGAACTCAAGTTCCAGGAGATGGATGGATGAAGAAGAACAAACAAAATACCTGGAAGAAAACAAAACGCAAAGGTTATTAGGCATTTATTTGGAAAGTTTTATTTTGTATTCTGAATAATTTCATTTCACTGAAGTTTCAATTTATATTTTCCAATTCAATTAAAAAGTTTTCATTATTTGCGATGAGATAAAGTATATAGATTAGTTCATTTTCTCTGAATGCACTTTAAATGTAGCAACAGTAGAAATACTTGTTCTGGTTTCCAAAGTATCAGTTGAGTCTTCTTAGGCCCCCTTTGGTCATGGCTGACCATGGGTGTCCCAGGGTTGGAGGACGCCAGTGTGTGACATTGTTTAACGTGGGGAGACTGATGCACAGACAGCCACCACACGGTCCTTGACAGATCTGGGTCAGGATCCAGTGGCATGGAGTCCAAGACGACCGGAGGCCCTTTTCTGCTGCAGCCTTCATCCGCCTTCCCAGCCGTTGTGACGCTCCACTAAGGTCAGCCATCATCCTCCGCCTGTTCCACCGTTGAGGTCTTGGTTGGATTGCTCTTTGTCAGAGACATCCCCCTCAACCTTACCGCCATGGGTGGCCCTACCAGGAGCATAGCTCCAGACTGCATCGCTCTCAGGATCTCAGGAACACACAAGCTTCTCCACCAGGACAAGGTGACAATTCACAGAGAAGACAGTTTTGGGGATGTCCCTGAGGACTACACCTGTGGGAAGTTCATCTCACTGCAGCTCCTGACTAGCAGCATGAGGGACTGGAGCTCTGGCTGCATGACTTTGGGATCGAACAGCAGAATAGGAGCATCATAGGTAGGAGTTGCAGTGAAGTGTAGACCAAAGGTATAGACAGAAAGTAGATGGTATTCTTCAGGGATAGGTGCTGGGTCCATTGCTGTTTGCCATCTATATCAACTAGTTGGATAAGCATGTACATGGCCTGTTTAGTAAATTTGTGGATGACATAAAAATAAGTGGTATTGTAGAAAGTAGATGGTTATCAAGAATTACAGCGGGATCTTGATCAGCTGGGCAGTGACTGGACCAGTGCTTCCACACCTCAAAATTTGTTTTCCTGAAATAGAATCCCAAATTTCCTAGAAGTTGATGGTATTTCCTGAAATTTTCAAAATGCTTCCTGCGTGCTATTTGTTGTTGGGTTTTTTTTGCGGGCACACGTTAACAACACAAAGAAGAACAAGGCAAAACAGATCTATGTAACTACACAGTATCTGCCTGCTTCTGTTACTCACTTGTAGAGTGTTATGCAAGGCAGCTTTCGTTGCCTCCAGCAGCTTTCGGTATCTTCATTTTTTCAACCTGCTCTCATGTGTCTCAGTCTCTGCTCTCTCCCTCCCTCTCTCTCTCCCTCCCTCCCCCTCCTTCTCTCCCTCCCCCCTCTCTCTCTCTCTCTCTCTCTCTCCCTCCCTCTCTCTCTCTCCCTCCCTCTCTCTCTCTCTCTCCCTCTCTCCTCCCCTCCCTCTCTCCCTCCCTCCCCCCCTCTCTCCCTCCCTCCCTCCCCCCCTCCCCCTCCCCCTCCCTCCCTCCCTCCCCCCCCCCCTCCCCTCCTCTCTCCCTCCCTCTCCCTCCCTCTCCTCCTCTCCCTTCTCAATCTCCCCTCTCTTTCACATCTCTCCCCTCCCCCCTCTCTCCCTCTCTCCTCCCTCCTCTCTCTCTCTCTCCCTCCCTCTCTCCCTCTTCCCTCTCTCCCTCCCCCCCTCCCTCTCCCTTTCTCCCTCTCTCTCTCTCTCTCTCTCTCTCTCCCTCTCTCGCCCCCTCCTTCCCTCTCTCTCCCTCTCTCTTCTCCTTCTCCCTCTCTCCCTCCCACTCCCTCCCCCTCCATCCTCTCCCTCTCCACCTCTCCACCCCTCGTCCTCTGCCCCTTGCGCCCACCGTTCTGTAAAATCAAGGCCAATCCCAATGTAACTCAATCCCACTGGTAACGTTTCACCACTAAGCTTATCCAGAATTCTACCACTGCCTGAAAAATAAACGAATGCTCAACTTCCACTGAGAAAGAGAATTCAAAAGACTCATTGTTATACGAGAATTTTCCCGAACAGTCTGTGACACATAACGCTGTGGCCATAGTGCTATGTGTAAAGCCCATAGCGCTGTTTAGAGCCCATAGCGCTCCTGCCGGTAGTGCTACATTTAGAACCCATAGTGCTGCAGCCAACAGCTCTTCGTTAAAAATTCCCACGTATTAAACTGTCAGCGCTCTGTTTAAACCTTTGAGCGCCAAACCAGCAGTGCTGTGTGTATTAACTTTACACCCCTTCGTGAGACAGAAATCCAGAAATTTCCCAAAATTAGCTAATTTCCCTAAAATTACCCGAAGACAATCAGAATTTCCCGAATTTCGGGTAATTTCCTTCAAAGTGGAAACACTGGGCTAGAGGAATAGTGAACGGAGTTTAATTTGGATAAGTGTGAGTGTTGCATTTTGGGAAGTCGAACCAGGGCAGGACCTTCACTGTAAAAGGTACGGCCACAGGGAGTGTTGTAGAGCAGAGGGATCAAGGAGTACAAATACACAGCTCTCTGAAAGAGGTGTCACAGATAGATAGGGTGGTGATGAAAGCTTTTTCTATATTGGCCATTGAGTATAGAAGTTGGGATGTTATATTACAATTAGAGAAGACACTTGTTTGGCTCCATTTGGAGAATTGTATTCAATTTTAGTCACCCTGTCATAGGAACCATGCTGGAAGTGCAGAAAAGATGTTGCCAGGAGGGCCTGACCTATTGGGTGTGATTGGGCAGAGTAAGACTTTATTCCTTAAAACGCATGGAGCTGAGGGATGATCTTATACAGGTGAATAAAATCATGAGGGGAAAGTTAGGGTAAATGCCAGTACGTGGAATCAAGGTGAGAGGAGACAGATTAAATAGGAACCTGAGGGGGCAACCCGGACTGGATGGACGAGTTGCCGTGGGTCATGCTGGGCATCCGGACTGCTCCTAAAGAGGCCTTATCGTCGGCGGAGCTCGTGTACGGGTCGCCACTCACAGTGCCCGGGGAGTTCGTGCCGTCGGCGCCGGGGCAGCAGGGAACGCCCTCATCCACCCTAAAGCGCCTTCACGGGCAAGTTGGCAGGCTTGCACCCGTCCCGACGTCCCGCCATGGGACATTTCGCCCGCATGTGCCATCAGCCCTCAGGGACTGCCCATACGTTTTCCTGCGCCATGATGCCCACCGGACGCCACTCCAGAGGCCGTACGAGGGCCCGTTCCGAGTGCTGGAACACGGGCAGTCGACTTTTGTGCTGGACATGGGGGGGCCGACCGGAGGCAGCGTCGATTGACCGTTTGAAGCCGGCACACCTGGACATTGACCAGCCGGTCGCTGGTTGCCCAACCTCGGCCTCAAGGGCGCCCCCCTTCACGGTTCCCTCCGCCTGTCACTCCACCTGTCCTCCCGCCGGTCCCTCCACCTGTCCCTCCACCTATGCCTCCGCCAGCCCCACGATCGGCTGACTTCCGCACGCGGGCCGGCCGGGTCGTGCGCCCACCGGTGCGTTTCGTGCCTCGGGTTCTGGGGGGGGGGGGGGTCCTGTGGCGGCTCTCAAAGGTCGCGCCATCATAGCTGTCGAACCCTTCGGCACGGGAGTGGTTCAGTCCGGAGGCGGCCCTTAACCAGAGGGTTTAAAGGCAGGGGTTTGGGTGCCATCTTTCTCTCGTTTGGACCTCCCTACAACCGGGAGGAACATAATAAAAGGTGCCTCTCAAAATACTTGACTCCTCTCTTCCTTTTTGAGACCCACGCACCACAATGTTACATATGCTTTATTTTTTGAAAGATTTTGCGACTGCTTATAATCTTGCTGATGTTTTGGGATGTTCCTGACAGGCCTTGGATATTATATTCTCAAGACTCTCATTGTCACAGAAAATGTCTTGAGTATACACGGCTTGCAATTTCTAGTTTTAGTCTTTTCTCAATGTATCATTTTAGAAAGTGTTTACTGTTGTGAAAAGGTTCAATGATTGGGGAAAAGAACATTATAAAACATATTTTGGCATTGATATTTTTTAGGTTAAAATATCCTATCGAGATGTACATGTCTCTGTGATACTAGAATATTGAGATCTGTAGTACTGAATAGAATTTTGAAAAAAATTATGTTTGTGATTTAAGTGCTTTGGCCAAGATCATCAAGACTGGATTCTCATCTCTACAGCTTGAATATTTTTTTACTGCAGGCGTAGATGAAGTGCGAGCATGGACCATAAAGGTATGTTTCATAGTCTTCTTGTCAGCCACATGCAGTTCCACACTGTTGAATTCAGATTGATATCTCCGACTTTTAAGCTTGTCATTGCGGTGGTTAGCTAGTCATTATGGATGAGGTTTTGTTCGTGTTAACTTTAATTATTTGTGAGCTGTTGAACAGTGAAAGTGGGGTGCATTGATTGAGGCAGGTAGCAATTGATTCTGCCTATTACATAGTATGAATTTCTTCATCCTGCAGAATCTATCTTCCCTCCTCCTGTGGTCAGAGATAAGGCACCTCAGTATTGTGCTTGCTTAATCTGTGTGACTGGGTTTGTCCCCAGTGAAATTGATGTTGCTTTTCATTTGGTATTTGCTAAGTTTTTTTGACTTGTGTGCGACTGATTCTTTTGCTTTATTTAACTAATGGAGATTTGTTTAAAAATAAACGCATTGAATTAATATAATCTGTGATTGATCTGCAGAATCATGTTTTATTGGGTACAATTTAGGAAAATTACTTTCAATTCTACTATTTTTAATGTACTTTCCTACACAAAGCATGATGCAAGTATGGTTCTTTCTGAATTTTATGATGGTTCAAAATGTGGCCGGATGCAATATCCAATCAGTTTTTTAATATCCTGGACTAATCCTAGTCTGCACGTGAGTGCAAGCCCCAGTGCTACATTGACAACGTGACCAATGCTGGCAGTTTTGTGTTGCACACTCCCGACATCCAACAAGCAGCGACACCATGGCCATTGTGGTCCCTAACCTGTCAGGAGGCTTCACTGTTTCAAAATGTCTCTGATGATCAAAGGTGGCAGTGAAATAACTACAAATTATTAACAAAAACTGCACTGGTTAATTTTATAATCACATGAAACTGCCGTTAATTAATGAGACTGTAAATATATATACAATGAAAATTAAATAACAACTTATCGGATGCATCTGTGGGAAGAGACAAGTTAACATTTCTGGTTCCAGATCCTTTGACTCTGCTGAAGAGTGTTCGATCCGGTGTTAATTATGTGTGTCTCACCACAGATGTGGCCTAACCTGCTGAGAATTTCCAGCATTTTCACTTGCATGCACTGTGTACTGCAACCTGGAACTCTGGAAGGCACTGCCATGAACACTACAGCAAATGACTAGTTTGCTACAGATCCGCCAGCTGAGCAATCTGCCCAAATCTGTATAAATCTCAGTTTGCGTATAAATTATTTCAGATTTGAATTTACTGTACTGATTAAAGTACAGTCACATTGGTAGTTTCTCTACCACTGATGAGTATAAAATTAAGCCCAATAGATAGTTTCATATACAATATAGTTGACCATATTCAAATGCAAGATATTAGAACATTTTGGTCGCTACAAACACTTGGCTTTTAAATTTGATTACTTTCATTTACATTGCTAAATGACCAGGTTCCCAACAGTTTAAAAAAAAAATTGGAATACTTTCAGTTGTCACTGTTGATACAAAAGTTTTAAATTGTATATTTTTCTGCACTTTAAATTATGTTGAATAAGTTGAAGGGAATTGGGTACACTAGAAAATTATTTATCTTTGCTATTTTATGGTTGGTTAATAAAGAGTTTTCTATTGGAACCAATCATAATTTATATACCTGCAATCGAGGCATGAGGAGACCCATAAGTATTTGATGACGGCCTGCAAAATTATCAGTGTAATGCTCTATTTTTTAAAAAAAGCATTCAAGAAGAGTATTGGGAACCATGAGGCTATGCATTCAAAGCGCATAATTGTGGAAGAAATGCTCCACTCACCAGTCACCCACCTGCCTGCCCCATCAGTCTGGTCCTGTCACTTCTGTGAAGAGTGCAGTCTCATGAACCACCCCAGAACCTACAAAAGCAGGGAAGAAATAAGACGCAAAATGCTGGAGTAACTCAGCGGGACAGGCAACATGTGTAAGAAGGAACTGCAGATGCTGGTTTAAACCGAAGATAGACACAAAAAGCTGGGGTAAATCAGCGGGACAGGTAGCAAGAGTCAGCAGGGCTCGAAATTAACAGTTGCCCGGGTGCCAATGGTGACCTAAAGTCCCGCCGGGCAACCTAAAAGCCGTGCCATTTTGCCCGGCTTGGCAAGCACCAGGGACACCTATGGCGCCGGGAACTTTCTCCCTCCCTTTGCATTGTGGGAGATCTGGCTGCAATTGCTGTCCGGTTGCCGCCTCGCCGCGACCGCTGAAAACCAACGCAGAATCACTCCCTGGAGTTGGAGTAATTCCCTGGAGTAACTCTTGTTTCCTGGTTTCCTGGTCCTCCAAAAATATTCCAAATGTAATTTAAACTGGAGTGGACCCTCCACCACCAAACTCTGAAAAATGACAGCCTATTGCACTTTATCTGTTTATTTATTGTGTATATCTATGGTCTATGGTTATAGACACACTGAACTCTTATCTCCTGTTCTGTATTATGTTTACATATTCTGTTGTGCTGCAGCAAGCAAGAATTTCATTGTCCTATCTAGGACACATGACAATGAAACTCTCTTGACTCTTGACTTGGACTTAAGCAAAAAAAGGGTTCTTGGGGAAAAAAGAGCTACCTTAAATTTAGTTGCGTTTGGTTGGGTAACTATGGTCGGGTGAAGACTATTCCATGCTTTAATTGTGCGGGGGAACTCCATGGAGTAGGCAGCATCTCTGGATAGACGAAATTGGTTGGCGTTTCGGGTAGAGACCCTTCTTTAGATTCCCTCTGGTTTTAGTGTTTTTAGTTTAATTTAAAGATACAGCATGGAAACAGGCCCTTCAGCCCAACGAGTCCACGCCGACCACCAATCACCCGTACACTAGTTCTATCCCACACATTAGCGACATGTCGAAAGAGTGTTTTATTCTCACGTCCCAGTTAGAACAATGAAGTCCTTACTTGCAGCAGTACAACAGAATATGTAAACATAGTACTCTGTAAAAAATGTTGTAAACGAGAAAACAAAACAGTGTATATTTATATATGAATAAATAACTATATAAATATATATATGTGTGTGTGTGTGTGTGTGTGTGTGTGTGTGTGTGTGTGTGTGTGTGTGTGTGTGTGTATAATATATATACCCACACACACACATACACAATTTCCCTCCTGTGATTAATAAAGTTCTATCATATAGTATCGTGTGTGTAGGAAGGAACTGCAGATGCTTGTTTAAACTGAAGATAGACACAAAAAGCTGGAGTAACTCAACAGGTCAGACAGAATCTGAACAAAAGGAAAATATTACGTTTTGGGTTGGGTCTGAAATAGGTTACTGCACACCCTTGGAATGTGGAAGGAAACAAGAGCACCCGGAGAAAACCCATGCGATCAAAGGGAAAAAGAGCAAACTCCATACAGACAGCACCCATATTCAGGATCAATTCCAGGTCTCTGGCACTTTAAGGCAGCAACTTTATGGCCAATGTACTGCCCCATAGTCTTGAACTGAATTTAAACATACAGTAGCTGTACAGGGGGACATAACGTCACTTAGAGATTTAATACTGAAAAAGGATAGTTTCTTTTTTTTTAGTAACCAAAGTTATCAACGTATAATTTTTTTGTGTTGAAAAATTATAGTGGCACAGCTGGTGGGCTTGCTGCCTCACAGGCCAGAGATCTGTGATCGATCCTGTCCTCGGGCACTGACTGTGTTGAATTTGCACATTCTCCCTGCAAGCGTGTGGGTTTCCTCCCACATCCCAAAGACGCATTGGCTTTGTAGGGTAACTTGTCTCTGTAAAATTGCCCCTAATGTGTAGGGAGTGGGTGAGGAAAGTGGGATAACAGAACTTGTGTGAATGAGTAGACAAAAATGCTGAAGAAACTCAGCGGGTGAGGCAGCATCTATGGAGCGAAGGAAATAGGCAACGTTTCGGGTCGATTCGGAATGGGAGGGGGAGTTGGAAGTGCTGAGCCACCGGGAGATCAGGTTGGTTATTGCAAACTGAGTGGAGGTGTTGTGCGAAGCGATCGCCAAGCCTGCGCTTTGTCTCACCGAGGTTGATCATACGCTGAATAATCCAACCACATTTTTGTTTGGAAGTGGAAAGAAATAATAGAAATTGCATTCATTGCAACGTGTAAAAAGAGTTGAGATATGTTTAGTTTGTGACTTTATTATAATTTTGCTGCATGTTCCGACACACTTCGTCCGAGCACATTATTGCACGCGTCATGCAAGCCATCTTAAATGACCACCTAAACTGTCATTTGGCAACCTAAAAAGCTGCCTAGGTTACCCGGCTGGAAACAGAAAAGAAAAGTTAAGTGAGAGCCCTGGTCAGGAATTAGAGTGAAGATAAGTCTCGACCTGAAGCGTCACTTATTCCTTCTCTCCAGAGATGCTGCCTGTCCCGCTGAGTTTCCCGCTGCAACTTGTGTCTATCTTCGGTTTAACCCAGTATCTGCAATTCCTTCCTACACAAAGAAGAAGTAAGTTGTCCTTGATCCTGAGAGACGGCCTAAGGGAAAGAGAGTATAGAAGTGATGATTATTGTATTTTTTTATTGCACGGTACAATTTATTCTTCAGTCAACATTACAAAATCATAAATATTAACATGGCGTGTAGTTTCCTAAAGGTGAAATTCATTAGTTAAATTACTATGCAAAGGAATACTGCTGAAGAGATGATATTTCGAATGGAAGAAAAGGAATTCCTTAGACTTATTTTGTATTTGCTTTGCGACGCTAGTTTTGGAGTGGAGTCCGAAGTTTAAAAAAGTAGTAACAATTAGCAATTTAATCTGATATAATGGCACTGTAACATTTATTTTAAAGTCTGAAAGAGAAATTTAAATTACATTCTGAGTGCCATAATTTTTGTTTCCATGATTTTAAAAAGATCATTTATGCATGTTGTGAAGAATTCCCTTCCCTTTAAAGTCATTATGGTAATCTTCTATTGTCCAGGCCTGTTGAACTGAGCTGCAATATTAAAATGAATGCAGCAAACTACAAGATGGTTAAAAAAGGTGTATGAGTTGATTTTTTATGAGCCAATGCAATACAGGAGCAGAGAATTTATGTTAGAACTGTAGGCAACACTTGTTAGACCACAACGTGAATATGTGTACAGTTCTTGGAATCATTACAGGAATGATAAGATTGCACTGGAAACATTGCAGCAAGGATTTCAGCATACTACCAAAACCGGAATAGTGTAGCTGTGAGGAAAAAATGGATGAACGAACATTATGTCCTTTGGAGCAGATAAACTGAAGACAGACAATAATGGTGCATAAAATTAAGGATTGGTGGGGAGGGAAGTGCTTTAGATATAATGCATTCAGAAAGTATTCACACCCCTTCACTTTTTCCACATTTTGTTACGTTACAGCCTTATTCTAAAATAGACTAAATTATTTTTTTTTAATCATCAATCTACACACAATACCCCATAATAAAGCGAAAACAGGTGTTTAGAAAATTTTGCATAAGTACTTAAAAAGAAATAACTGAAATATCACATTTACATAAGTATTCAGACCTTTGTTGAGGCACCTTTGGCAGCGATTACAGCCTCAAGTCTTCTTGGGTATGAAGCTTGGCACACCTGTATTTGGGTAATTTCTCCCATTTTTCTCTGCAGATCCTCTCAAGCTCTGTCAGGTTGGGTGGGGAACGTCGATGCACAGCCATTTTCAGGTCCCTCCAGAGATGTTCGATCGGGTTCAAGTCCGGGCACTGGCTGGGCCACTCAAGGACATTCACAGAGTTGTCACAAAGCCACTCCTGCGTTGTCTTGGCTGTGTGCTTAGGGTCGTTGTCCTGTTGGAAGGTAAACCTCCACCCCAGTCTGAGGTCCAGAACGCTATGGGGCAGGTTTTCATCAAGGATCTCTCTGTACTTTGCTCCGTTCATCTTTCCCGCGATCCTGACTGTCCTCCCAGTTCCTGCCACTGAAAAACATCCCCACGGCATGATGCTGCCACCACCATGCTTCACCGTAGGTATGGTATTGGCCAGGTGATGAGCGGTGCCTGGTTTCCTCCAGACGTGACGCTTGGCATTCAGGCCAAAGAGTTCAATCTTGGTTTCATCAGACCAGAGAATCTTGTTTCTCATGGTCTGAGAGTTCTTAAGGTGCCTTTTGGCAAACTCCAAGCGAGCTGTCGTGTGCCTTTTACTGAGAAGTGGCTTCCGTCTGGCCACTCTACCATAAAGGCTTGTGGTGGAGTGCTGCAGATGTAGTTATCCTTCTGGAAGGTTCTCTCATCTCCACAGAGAAACTCTGGAGCTCTGTCAGAGTGACCATCGGGTGTTCGGTCACCTCCCTGACCAAGGCCCTTCTCCCCAGATTGCTCAGTTTGGCCGAGCGGCCAGCTCTATGAAGAGTCCTGGTGGTTCCAAAGTTCTTCCATTTAAGAATGACGGAGGCCACTGTGCTCTTCGGGACCTGCAATGCTGCAGAAATTGTTTCATACCCTTCCCCAGATCTGTGTCTCGACACAATCCTGTCTCAGATGTCTACGGACAATTCCCTCGTCTTCATGGCTTGATCACTGACATGCACTGTCAACTGTGGGACCTTTTATAGACAGATGTGTGCCTTTCCAAATCATGTCTAATCAATTTAATTCACCATTAGTGGACTCCCAATCAAGTTGTAGGAACATCTCAAGGATAATCAATGGAAACAGGATGAACCTAAGCTCAATTTTGAGTCTTAGCAAAGGATCTGAATACTTATGTAAATGCCATATTTCAATTTTTGTTTTTTTTAATTACTTTGCAAAAATTTCTAAACACCTTTTTTCGCATCTTCATTCTGGGGTATTGTGTGTGGATTGATGATTAAAAAATGAATTTAATCCATTTTAAAATAAGGCTGTAACGTAACAAAATGGAAAAAGTGAAGAGGTCTGAATACCTTCTGAATGCACTGTAGAGGAAGCAGAAAGGATCCATTTCCCTTTGCAGAGAAGACAAAAATAATTGGAAGGATTAGAGGAGAATTGAGGAAAAATTACTTAACGCAGTAGGTAGTAGAGATGGAATCTTTCATCACATTTAAAAAATACTTGGATATGTACTTAAAGAGCTGTAACTGGCAGGGCCAAAGACCAGATGTTGGAAGGTGGGGTTAGATTGGATAGGTCTTCTCTGACCAGCACAACCACAATTATCAGAATGTCCTCCTTCGTACCTTTTCAATGAATGTATTTCCATCCCTGAAAGGTATTTGTGAATTTTTGTTTGACAATTCTGAATTACTATTCCTGTTATGATGTGACTTAAAATCATCAGGCCAGTTCCTTAGATTAATGATCCAGTAATCTACCCTTGAACAATATACTTCGGTAGCATTTGGGACTACAAAGATATGTTCTTGAAAATTAGGTAGACTTAAGGGCCTGTTCCACTTATGCGATTTTTTCCGGCAACTACAGACGACTAACGTTTTTCTGGTCACTGCGCCTTCCTCCCTCGCAACATGGACCCGTTACAATTCGCATACCGTCCGAACAGATCCACGGACGATCCAGCCTCCCAGGTTTTTCACACCGCTCTCTCTCATCTTGACAGCCAGAAGGGGGGCTACGTGAGGATGCTGTTCATAGACCAGCTCAGCGTTCAACACGATAGTCCCCACCAGACTGGCTGAGAAGCTACTGGAATTAGGGCTCATCACCCCCTTGTGTGCCTGGACCCTGGACTTTCTCACTGCCAGGCCCCAGGTAGTCAAGATGGGAGGGAATACATCGAAGTCCCTCACCCTGAGCACAGGATCCCCCCCAAGGTTGCGTCCTCAGCTCCCTATTGTACTCCCTGTACACACATGACTGTATGGCTAGATTCAGCTCCAACTCTATAATCAAGTTTGCTGATGACACTGTGGTGTTGGGCCTGATCTCAGACAACGATGAGAAGGCCTACCGGAGGAGGTGGCTGATCTGGCACTCTGGTGAACATCAAAAAAACTAAGGAGTTGATCATGGACTTTAGGAGGGCACATTATCCGAGGACGTACACACCATTGAGGATAAATGGGGATACTGTGGATAGGGTGAGCTGTTTTAAATACCTGGGAGTCCACATCTCTGAGGATATGACATGGTCATCACAGGCTGAGTAAGGCAAGGCAGCGCCTTTACCACCTCAGGCAATTGAGGAAATTCAGAGTGTCTCCGAGGATCCTTCCAGTGCTTCCACTCAGCGGCGGTGGAAAGCATCTTGTCCGGAAATATTACAATCTGGTTTGGGAATTGCCCTGCCCAGGACAAGAAGGCTCTGCAGAGAGTAGTGCGTTTGGCCGAACGCACTATGGGAACTTCACTCGCCCCTCTGCAGGAACTATACATCAGGAGGTGCAACTCCAGAGCCAATAAGATCATGGGAGACCCCTTCCACCCCTGCAACGGACTGTTCCAGCTGCTACGTTCAGACAAACGCCTCCGTTGCCATGCGGTGAGAACAGAGAGGATGGGAAGGAGTTTCTTCCCAGAGGCCATTAGGACTGTAAACTTCTATCTCACCAGGGACCAACTTTACTGTACCACTCTACTGCTTTTTTTTTTTAATTGCTGTTTTTTTCCCCTTTTTCCTTCCGCCCGCAATATTTAATATGTAAAAGAATATGTGATTCTGTAGTGTGTTTGGTTGGTTGTTTGTTTGTCTTTTTGCACATTGTCCACGAGCATTGCCACTTTTCATTTCACTGCACATCTCGTATGTATATGTGACGAATAAACTTGACTTGACTTGCTGGATTTTGAAATGTTCAAAACTTTTCAGCGACTGTGGGCTCGATGTAGCTTGTCTTCTCCTGTCGTAGGTTGTTGCCAGGATGATGCAGGTTGTCGCCAGGTGACGTTGGTTGTTGCTTGGTGCTGACTTCGGTGAATTACATTGGCGACTACCCACGTCAACCGGCGACAGGTACTGGCGACCGAATTGTGTTCAGTTGTCTTCAATTGTCACCGACAGGGTCGTTCCTTGTCGTAGCTTGTCGCGGGTGCTTGGGTTGACAGGTTGTCATAGGTCGTCCCCTGTGTGGTCGTAGGTTGTCGTAGGGGAATGTCCTAATGGATCGCCGGTTGTCGGTAGCTTGCCGTAGCGTGACGTCGATTAGGTGGTAGGTTGTTGTGGGGGGTCCAGTCGCCGCTTTTTTGACGACCTGCTACGACTGACAGTCACCGGTAGTCGCCGAAAAAATCGCCTAAGTGGGACAGGCCCTTAAGGCCATTCGCCCCATCAAGTCTACTCCGCCATTCAATCATGACTGATCTATCTCTCCCTCCTAACCCCATTCTCCTGCCTTCTCTCCATAACCTCGACACCTATTGAGGACATTTTCAATTTGTATTATTGCTGATCATGTGGTAATGTAGGTTAGCAAGCATAGATGTGATGCGTGAATAGGACTTTGTGCAAGATTAGGGCAAGTTATCTTGCAGTGTAGCATGAGGGAGGATAGAGAATGATTCAGCAGCATTTGATTTGAAGCAAGAACTGCACGTAATTAAACTACCATGCTGTAAAAATCGATGGAGGGAATGGATAATTTATTTTGCATTGATAATTATTGATGCAGTTGTAGTTGTGTACTCTCCATTAGTCATTTTGAATGTTTGTTATTTAGTCAGGTGAGCTTCACTGAGTAGCTATATAAAAACTTGATACATTTTGTTATGAAAACTGTATGTTGTTATGCCAGATTATGTAATCTGTGCATCAAGTACCTTTCAGATTGTCATTGTATCTCAGGTTCTGTGCATGATGCTTTAGATATTATCAACACCACCTAAAATAGCATTTGGACAGTTATATTATATAATATTCCTATGGTCCAATTTAAACCTTAACTCTGATTTATGATGGTTATGTTTGAGTATCACTGAGATGGCACTATTATTATTATGGCATGGTTATCAAGAGAGCACCAGATATTTTGAGCATTTTTCTGTGCTGGATGTGACCTTGTAACAGTTTTCAGAACTTGGTACCAATCGCCGAATGTAGTTAATTACAGAGTAAACTGTCATTAATCATTTCAGATTAAATATCTGATAAACAAGGTTAAAATTGAATCAATACCTTATTTTCCTCCATTTTGCCAACATGTAGCAAACCTTTGGTTGTATTGCAAATATTTTAGATAATGCTTAAACAATATTTGCATTTTGTAGTTTATTTTAATACAGTTATTTGATTACAAGTCAACAGGTTCATATTTTCCTCTTTTCTATCAGTAATTTCTAAAGATCCAAATCAGGAGTTTTGAGACAGGAAAACATTTGATTTCTGTTGAAGAGTCCTGGTATAAATATGAACTGAAAATGTCGTAAACTAAGCCTGTCTAATGTTTTTGAAAATGCAGTTTGTACCCTTTTTGGGTCAATAAATCCAATTACAGTTTCAGATCATGTAACCAAAACATTGCCTCAGACACCTTAAATGAGAAGAGATGTAGCTTGGTTCACGGTGACAAGATTACTTCATCTAAAATCAATACCACCTTCAAAATCTGTATCAAAAATTGCTGTTTTGCATTGATAACAGAGGACACTTTATCCCTGGTTTGCTAAATGGGTATCCAATATCAGGATAAGGCTGATTGTATATGTGACATGTCAAGTGATATGAAGCAAAGTTTCTGTGAAACCTGATTTTGTATCAAAGAGACAGGCATCTCTCCTGTAATCCATCTTCCTAAAAACAATTAATTTTCCTTTGGTCTTCTACTGACAGAAAGGGACGAAGGCTCCTCAGGCTGCTGGCAAGATCCACACAGATTTCGAGAAGGGCTTCATTATGGCCGAAGTAATGAAATTTGAAGATTTTAAAGCAGAAGGCTGTGAAACTGCTGTCAAGGTGAGAGTACCTTTGCAGGTTTTTAGACATTTCTTTGAATTAAGAGAAGTCTCTAGCGATAAGCAACTGTGGCAGTCACATTCAGTTTCAGAATGGCTGTTAATACAAATGTATTGTGGATTTACACTGGGGAAAGAATTATCCTGGATCTGTTCTAAATTACATGAGCATTAGAGAATGAATGACAGCTTAAAAGCACAGATATTATATTTGAAAATCTGAGCAGAAATACAGATACTGTTTTTTGGATTCAATACAAAAAGTGTAAATTGAAAAACAAAACTTTAAAATTGTACTGTAAATAAAATACTTTAAACATTTTATGTTGCATTAAAACAAATCAGCTATGAAAACAGATATTTTCAGGAAAAAGCCAGCACTGAGTTATTTGCCTACACTTAGCATATTTGAAATTTTAGCATTTGAAAATTTTAGTTAATATCACTGATTAAAAAATGTGAACTTTAAATCATTCCTATTAATCTAATTTGTCAGTATCGCCTTATTTAAATTTTTGTTTTTTCCATGAGTAACCACATAACATTTTTAAATCCGTTTGAATCAAGTTATATTTCTGACTTGCAGAGCAACACATCACACCATAAATGTTCACAAACCAAAATATACCATTATCTTAAATATAAGTTATGTCTTAAATGAATCAATTAATATCTTAGTGACTCAGCAAATGTCTTTGTTGTGTTGTGGGTGAAAAAGGTAGGTATCCCTTATATTAGACACGGTTCCGATCTTTTTAATCTCAGTTTCTGAAAAATTAGAGAACTACTCCGACTCCTTCAAACAATGATAATTAATCTGTTTTCTAAACACTAGATGGCACTTTCCAGACATGGGGATATTAAGTATTTTTCACATTTTAAATCACCAATGATTCAAACATATTACTTGCATTAATTGTAATAATCATTGTGCAAAGATACAGAAATGACTATTGCTATTAATTTTTACTATTACTTTTAACTCTGGTTATGTATATACTCGTATACAAATTGAATATTCAATCTAAGTTTAAAAATTTAAAAAATAGACACCCCCTTGCAAAAATGTACATTGACAACTGTTACATAAAATGTACATGAGTTAAATCTGTAAACAAAGCATTATGTCAAATTTCCTTTGATTATAACAGTTTTTTCTGGTTGTCTTAGTATTTGAATTTTTTCTATGTTGTGGTTTCAAAAAACTAGATTTTATTGTTCACCATTTAATATACAATTAGTACCATAATGATCTGTGATATATTTTAGTTCTACCAAAATTAATCCACAAAATGCAAATGTGACTCATTTTTTATTTTCAATATATCATTTTGAACACTCGCACACGCATGCATATTTCATCCTTCTGGGTTCCTGTGACTCCAGGTGTCTGATTGTACAGATTTATACAGATCTATCACTTTAAACAAGAGGTTGTACGTTAGCCTGGCGATAACGGCATGGATTAATTTGTACCTGAATATGCGTTATTCTTATTTGGCAGTTAGGTGTAGAGCGCTAAACTTTATATAAAAACACAAAGAAATGCTTTCCAAATTCATTTTTTGATCTTGTGCTATAACTTAAATAAGAGGAATAGAATGTTATGCCCCTCTAGCCTGCTTCACTCTTCAATAAGATTTTGCCTGAGTTATTAGGATTAAAATTTCTTCCTTGTTTCAAAATTCAAGGTTGTTATTGTGCTAGTAATTGCATTAAAAGCTGCAGATAAGAAATCTAGTATTCTGTGGTTTGTAGAACTATGGGTAAAACACTAATATAATTATTATATTTGAAGCATTATAATTGCATTGCTGAAATGATCTGCTTAATTTAAAAACAGGAATATTTAATAAATAGAGCAGGAGTAATCAATGTGACATTTACCCTGATCCACCATTCAATTAGTTTGACTGTTCCTGTATCTCGTTCACCAATTCTTATTCCAAAAAGTTATCAATCTCAGTCTTAAGAGTAGACAGAGACTTGGCATCCACAGGCCTCAGAGGGAGAGAATTTCATAGATTTGAAACTCTCAGCGTAAAGTAAGAGAGGGAGAACTGAGGTAAGTAGAAGTTCAGGCTTCGAGAGGTTAAAGCTTGGGAAGCACATTCCAGAAACAATGGCTTTGCAACCAAGACACATCTGCTGATAGTGGCAAGATTCAAAATGAAGAATGAATAGGAGAAGCAGGGAGATATTGGAGGTAAATGGGCGGGGAAGATGCCACGAAAAGAGGAAGAGATATTTAAAAATCCCAAAATGACCTCAAACTAAAAATAATAAAAAGCTAAAGGTGTGGTCCTGGTGCATGGTTGGGTAAGTATGACTCATTTTGGGCAAGTTCACTGGAGAGTCAATCGTAATTTTTATGTGAAAGTCTCTAGAATGGAAGGTGAACATCTGGCCATTTGACTCGGGGTTGAGGCAAAGCTTCCATATCAACCCACTGCTGAAGCCTTTATGGGAAGCATGTTTAACATTGAAATATTCCAAAGGCACTTCATGCTGGTACCGTGACAAAATTATTTATTGAGCCAAATAAAATGAGTTGAGTATTTAGACTTTAGAGATTCAGCACGGACACAGGCCCTTCGGCCAACCGGGTCTGCAACAAGCAGCGGTCACTGGCATTATCTTACACACTAGGGCCAATTTACAATTTACAATTTTACCAAAGCCAATTAACCTACAAATCTGTTAATGTTTACAGTGTGGTAATGTATCAGAACGCCCAGAGAAAAGCCACATTGTCACATGGTGAACGTACAAACTTCGTACAGCCAGCACCCGTAGTCATGATTGAACCCGGGTCTCCGGTGCTGTAAGGTAGCAACTCTACCTCTGCACCACTCTGCCGCCCCTGTCACATGTAATTGTCATATTACCAGAAATGGAACAATTAAATTCTGACTGGCTATAGAATTCACATGCTTATTAATTCAATAACACAACAAATAAATATACAGTAATTAATAATACAATAAATAAATATTCAATTATAGGTAAGCACGCCGTAATGTTGCTAAAGCAGATAAATATGATGCAACCAAAACAAAGTCCACAGTAGATTGTAGCTGAGGTTGGGTTGTGTTTCAGGTTGTACAATATGATTCAAGAGCTTGATTGCGGCTGGGGGAAAAGCAATTCTTGAACCTGGCGGTCTCAGTTCTCAGGCTCCTGCACCTTCTACCCAGTGGTAGCAGCGAGATAAGAGTGTGGCCAGGGTGGTGTGGGTCTTTGAAAATATTAGCTGCCTTTTTGAGGCAGCTTCTCCTGTTGATCCCTTCAGTGGTAGGGAGGTTTCAGTAAACGAAAGCTTGGTCACATACATAAATCTTAACTTTTTTTTTAAAGAAGAGAAAGTTAGGGGCTTGATGGGTGAATTCAAGAGCCTTTTCTGGGATTAACTGAAGGCAGGAGAGGAGAGCATACAGAGGTATGAAAAGTCTGTGGTGTAGGAGATGGAATCTGGCTGCAGTGAATGGTGAAGTAACATGAATGGAATTACTTTAATTTAATTAGAGGTGTCTTGAGATGATATAAAAGGTGATTTATCAGGATTTAATTTGAAATAAAGTACATGAAACAAAGCTTTGGCTTTATCTACAAGCATAATCCAAGATTTCTGCAACATGTTTGTTGAGTGACAATAGCAAATGTTTCACCTTCATTCAAAAATATGTTAACACAATTTTGGTAACTATAGACCAGCCAATTTTAACTCATGGGTAAAGTACAGGAAACAATAATGGGACAGGATTATCAGTCACCTGGATAAGTGTAAATTGATTAGAGAAAGCTATAATGCATGTCTTAAAGTCCATTTGTATCTAACTGACGAAGTATCCTAGAGGGACATTGAGGGTCATGTGGGTGTTATGTAAACGAGGACATCCAAAATGACATTCGATAAACTACCACATAATAGACTTATCATTGTAGGTTCTGGAATTAAAGGGGCTGTAAAAGCATGGATAGAAAAATGGCTAATTAATAGAAAACATAATAGTGAAAGGTTGTTTTTCAGGCTGGAGGGAATGGCGCAGTGGTGTTCCCAGGGATTGGAACAAGGACTCCTGCAGTTCTCAATATATTTCAATGATTGGGACTTGGGTGTAGAGGCCACAATTTATTTTAAATTATATCAAAAAACCGGTGGCAGAGTGAGCACCAAATGAGATATTGATAAACTTGAGGATTGGTTGGTAAAATGGGTGGACAGGTGGCAAATAAAACTTTGTGCTGAGAAATGTAGGATAGTCTGTTTGGTATGAAGAATGAGAAGGGACAATATAAACTGGAGAGCACAATTCTGAACATGATAAAGCAGACAAGATTCTTTCTGGGCATTATAATTATGAACATGAAGGTCATGATAGATCTTTATAAAAATACAGGCTCAACCACTACTGAAGGCAAGAAGTCAAAGGTCAGTTTGTTTAGATTAATTTATTGTAATATATTCCAGGGTGAAATGAAATTCTTTATTCCCATGAAGCTCACAGAATAAACAGTACATACAGTAATTAGGTATGTTACAAAACCTACCTGAATCGTGGCTGAGCATCTGCCCTACCCCGTGTGCGCGATGTTGGCGCTGTTTAGAGGGGGCGGTTTAAAAACGCGATTTTTACTAGGCTGTTGCAATCGAAAATGTTCAGCCTAGTAAATCATTAACGGAAAATCGCTGAAAGACCCCGTCGCAAAAGGTATTATTAGTTTTTATGGCCTTGTATAATAGTTATAGTAGTTTAAAAATCACTCTCTAAACTCGCAACCTCTCGCAGCCCCAGGGTTTTATAAAGCAAACAATTAAAGGTATGTACCTTATTTTTACATTAAATGGGGCTTCTTAAGAACCCTGTATATAAAGTTTTCTATAGCGAGTAGTTCATTTTGGGCTCTTTATATCCCGCAGTATTTTTCTGGGCACTTGAGGGCACAAATCCAGCGCAATGTGAACGTTCTAAACCAGCGCGTTCACAGGAACCCACTAGAAAGCTGATTTAAATTGACTTTAATTTACAGCAATTGAACACTAAATTCCTTCCATTTGGCCTATAAATTGATGTCAATGAGATTTAAAAATCATGTTTTATTGTGAATTATTTGTGAATATTATTTGGACACTTGGGCTATTTAAAAATGTTAATCATTTATTAAGAAATGGATAGATGTTTAGATCTAGTAATTGAATTTTGAAATTAGCTACAATTGGGTAACTAACATTATATGCTTTAATTTCAGGTCATCGAAGTAAGATTATTTTATATTTGTTTCAGAATGCTTCAATCTATGATAACTGAAAATTTCATTCAGTTCTCTTAATTTTTAAGAAGGTTATGGGCTTTTGACTGTCCACGATCACAGCTTTTTTGTTATGTCCATAGAAAATCAATAGGGAACAAGATGCTAATTTCCGAGTATGAAAATGGCCATAACTGTTTTATTACTTGAGATATGAAAGTGAATTAGGTGTCAAATTAAACTTATTGTTATGCTTTATCTGATGGGATAAATTGCAGACTTGATTTTTTAAATCTCAAAATTTTGTAACATTGCTACAGTAATGATAAATACAATGACGAGTACAAAATAGCAAAACTTGTCAAGACTAGTGCAAAATCCATGTTGTGCAAAAGAATATTAAAGTAAAATAACAGTAACTGATTAAGGTAGAGTAAGAGTATGTGGCAGCATCTCTGAAGGAGATATGAAAAAGATGATAAATCGGTTGGAGTTGGATAGCGGTGTGGAAGAATTTGTTCTTGAGTGGATTTCCAAGCTTTCCAGATACTGTACTTTCTCCTGGGAGGTAAGAGAGAGGGAAGGGAATGGACAGGGCCACAGACATCCTTGATGATACTTGCAGTTTTCCTGATGCAACGCACCATGAATATGAGCAGAGTAGTATGAGACCAGTTCATACCAGATTGAGATACATCCCATCAGATATTTTCTGCAGTGCATCTGTAATAGTTCAAGAGACTTTGCATACACATCTTCTCAGATATCTAATGTTTTCTATCTGTCAATAGCTGTTCTAGCATAGTTAAAATCAGCTTAAAGATAGTCCAAGGGTCTTCAATGAGGTTGGTAGTACCTCAGTAGGTATGTTACAAAACCTACCTGAATCGTGGCTGAGCATCTGCCCCACCCCTTGTGTGTGATTTTAGCGCTGTTTAGAGGGGGCGGGTTTAAAACGCGATTTTTACTAGGCTGTTGCAATCGAAAATGTTCAGCCTAGTAAATCATTAATGGAAAATCGCTGAAAGACCCCGTCGCAAAAGGTATTATTAGTTTTTATGGCCTTGTAAAATAGTTAGAGTAATTTAAAAATCACTCTAAACTCGCAACCTCTCGCAGCCCCAGGGTTTTATAAAGCAAACAATTAAAGGTATGTACCTTATTTTTACATTAAATGGGGCATGTATATAACCCTGTTATTAAAGTTTTCTATAGCGAGTAGCTCATTTTGGGCTCTTTATATCCCGCAGTATTTTTCTGGGCATTTGAGGGCATAAATCTAGCACAATGTGAACGTTCTAAACCAGCGCGTTCCACATGAACCCACTAGAAAGCCGATTTAAATTGACTTTAATTTACAGCAATTGAACACTAAATTCCTTCCATTTGGCCTATAAATTGATGTCAATGAGATTTAAAAATCATGTTTTATTGTGAATTATTTGTGAATATTATTTGGACACTTAGGCTATTTAAAAATGTTAATCATTTATTAAGAAATGGATAGATGTTTAGATCTAGTAATTGAAGTTTGAAATTAGCTACAATTGGGTAACTAACTAATTATATGCTTTAATTTCAGGTAATCCAAGTTAGATTATTTTATATTTGTTTCAGAATGGTTCAATCTATGATAACTGAAAATTTCATTCAGTTCTCTTAATTTTTAAGAAGGTTATGTGCTTTTGACTGTCCACGATCACAGCTTTTTTGTTATGTCCATAGAAAATCAATAGGGAACAAGATGCTAATTTCCGAGTATGAAAATGGCCATAACCTTTTTATTACTTGAGATATGAAAGTGAATTAGGTGTCAAATTAAACTTATTTTTATGCTTTATCTGATGGGATAAATTGCAGACTTGATTTTTTAAATCTCAACATTTTGTAACATTGCTAACCTCAAGACTACTCTCTAGTTGTTGGTAGGATGGTTCAGTTGCTTGATAACAGCTGAGAAGAAACTGTCTTAGAATCTGGAGGAATAAGTTTTCACACTTCTGTACCTTTTGCCTGATGTGAAAGTGGGGAAGAGGGAGTGACCGGGATGAGACTCATCCTTGATTATGGTAGTGGCCTCGCTGAGGCAGTGTGAAGTGCAGATGGAGTCAATGGAAGGGAGGTTGGTTTGTGTAATGGTCTGACCTGCGTCCACTTTCTCTGCGATTTCTTGAGGTCATGGATGGAGCTGTTCCCATACCATACTGCGATGCATCCCGATAAAATGCTCTTTACAGCACATCTGAAAAAGTTGGTGAGAGTTGTTGGGGGCATGCCAAAGTTCCTGAGCCTTCTAAGAAAGTAGAAGTATTAGTGTGTTCTCTTGGCCATTGCTTTGATATGGCTGGTCCAAGCCAAGTTACTGGTGATATTAATCCTAGGAACTTGAAGCTTCGCGTTCTGATAGCATGTGATTAATTAAATGTTAAAAGTGCATTTGGATTGTACAGGTGCACAACCTTTTATCCGAAAGCCTTGGAACCAGACACTTTTCGTAATTCAGAATTTTTCGGCTTTCGGAATGGAAGATTTTTAGCGTAGATTTTAACGGCTGGCTCAGTGGTAGAGTGCTCGGCTCGTATCCGCAAGGTCGCGAGTTTGCGCCTCGATCCCGGCAGTTACTCGATCGCGAGTTTGAGTCTTCAATGTAGTTTTTTCTTGCAGAATAGGAGAGAATAGGGAGGGTTAGGCTGGGATAATTCTCTGCGAGATGATCTTAGTGCGGGAGACAAGTGTAGGAGAGGTGTACTGACTGTGTGGGCAGAACTTTGGAAGTGATTGCCCACCATTCTCAAAAGCCGCTGTGTCTCCCTGTCCCTCCAACTCCAGAGGAATCCGCTCCCCGATGGGCCGCAACGGCGACAAGTGGCAGTTCGCCCACAGCCCGAGCTGCGCCCCCTCATCCGCAACCCGGGTTCCTCTGGAGTTGGAGCGGGGCTGGGCTAGAGTTGTTGCTGGCTGTGAGCCTCTGGGATCTCCGTGCTTGCAGTGGGCCTGGGGGTCGGTGTCCCGATGAGGGGGCGCAGCTCGGGCTGTGGGCGAACTGCCACTTGTCGCTGTAGCGGCTCATCGGGGAGCGGCTTCTGGTGGTCCTGACGTCTCTCAGCTCCTGTCCAGGGGGATGGCCGGAGACGTCAGGACCAACAAGAACCCGCTCCCCGATGCGCCGCTACAGCGACAAGTGGCAGTTCGCCCACAGCCCGAGCTGCACCCCCTCATCCGCAACCCGGATTCCTCTGGAGTTGGAGCGGGGCTGGGCTAGAGTTGCTGCTGGCTGTGAGTCTCCGGGATCTCCATGCTTGCAGTCGGTGTCCCGTTGGTCCTGACGTCTCCGGTCACCCCCCTGGAATGGAGCTGAGACTGGGAACTGTACCGCCCTTGCCCCCTCCCTCTGCAACTGCAAACAACCCCACAGTTCCCAGTCTCAGCTCCTGTACAGGGGGGTGACCGGAGACGTCACAGCCCGAGCCATCAGCTTCTGTCCCTACGGGGACAGCGGAGAGCGTGTTCCTCTGGAATTGGAATGGGGCTGGGCTGCTGCTGGCTGTGGGTCTCTGGGTTCTCCGTGCTTGCAGTGGGCCTGGGGGTCGGTGTCCCGTTGGTCCTGACGTCTCCGGTGACTGGCACTGGCTCCAACGTGAAGACAGTGCAAAGCCCCCGCGCCGGTGCAATGCGCGGGGAGCTGGAGAGGGGAGGGAAGGGGTCACACACATGGCTGGGAAGCAGAGGGGTGTAGGTGGGGTGAAACTGAAGGGAGCGACAATCTGCTGCTGCCTGCACGCTGAGTTAAAAAGTTCCCACGCAAGACTCACGATACACTGTGTATCGTGAGTCTACCGTGGGAACCTTTTAACTCAGCGGGCAGGCAGCAGCAGATTGTCAATTATTAACCCTCCCGCGCAATATACCCTCACCTTCTCTTTTATGAATGGGGATTTAGTTCCCCTTTCTTCGAGGACCGACCGGAGGTTCCGCTGTCACCTCTGTGGGCCGCCCTCGGTGAACGTTTTCAAGGACCTTTCTTCAAGGACTGAAAAAATGTCGCTATTCAGAGGTTTTCGTTATTTGGATCTTCGGATAAAAGGTTGTGCACCTGTAGTAGCAATTATTCAATTTTTAAAAATTATTTAACCTTTGTATTGGTGCATGTCATCAGTTCAAACTATGTGGGCATCTCACTTTCTCCTCACTCCATATCCAGCTGTGAAACCTATATTATCCTCAGCAGCATTTGTTCACCTTGCTTGCTGCCTCCTTCTTTGAAAACAGTCCCATTCTTGTTCTTAATCACAAAGCATATTCTTTTCTTAATTTCTTCATCTCTGGATACTTTCTGCATTACTTAACACTTTGGAATGTTCTACTAAACTGCCAATTCAAAAGGTGCAAGAGTAAATAATTAAAAATAAATTGCATCGCAATACTTAAAATGCTTGAAACATAGTTATTTTTGAAACTGAAGGAATTAAAAATATGTATGGAGAAAGGATTCTGAGCCAATCTAATAATTATTATCGGAGAGCATATTGTGTAAGCCATAAATTTTACTAATAGCACATTGATTATTCTGCTACCTTCATATTGAATGGCTCTGTGAGGGCTTTGTAGTATTGTAATATTACCAGTCGTATCTGGTTGTGAAATGCTGGCCTTTCCAGATGTCTGCTTTCAAGTGCAAATGAACTGGTTTCACATCATCTCGCTTAATACATATTTAAGATCTCAAATTGTCATTACATTTTTTAAATACTCTTTCTCCAGTTCAAAGGTAAAATAAATAGGCCCATGAACAAAGATCAATTGATCTTTTAATTACACATAGAGAACGTGTAGATAATGCATCATAAAGGATATGTTAATAAACAACACTCAAATAGCTTTGTCTTTACAATTATTTAAATTGTTGTTGTCCTTTAGATCTATTTTGCTTTGAGTAATAATGCTTTATTTAAAAATAATTAGTGAATATTTAATGCTTTTATAGATTTAACTTGAACAAACTATGTTCGAAGGGCCGAATGGCCTACTCCTTTGTCTATTGTCTATTGTTTGTTAGGCACAATTAACTTGTTGCCATTACTGTCCCTATAATTTAAATATCAAAGAGGAGACAATTGTGCTTAAAAGAATCATGAGCAAACAGAGTTTGTAAAACAAACCTTAGATTTATACATAAAATCTAATGGTTTGTACATTCCATTTTACTGAACATTTTTTCAGGTTGCTAGTAACTGATTACAATTATTTTGTTTTATTGGCTTCCCTGAAGTTCATGAGAGAATAGGTGCAGTGCACCAGCTCAAACTTGGGTAATTTGGTGAATAGTGTTTGAGGTTCAAAATACTTATGGTCTACAAGGTAACAGTGATCTTTACCTCATGTATGCTTCAGAGGCATAACGTGTCTCAAGGAGCACAGAAGAGGTACCATCCAAAGGCTAAGAGGAGACAAGAAACAGCAGATGCTGGAATCTTGAGTAGAAACCAAAGTGCTGGAGTTGGGACCCAAAATGTTGACTATTCATGCCCTCCAGAGATGCTGTTGACCTACTGAGTTACTCTCGCACTTTGTGTTCTACACCATTCAACCTTTGCAAAATCATGCAATTCCTCTGACAACATAAATTTACCAATGCCAGTTTCCTCTCCCATCCAGCATGTTCAACATCGAGGCTCTAATCACATTGTTGGCTCCGATGGACAGCCAAGATCTTTCACGTGCCTGACACCTGACTCCTAAAACCGATATTCTGCATTAAGTTCAGTAATAGTAAGTAATTACCAAGAGGTTAAATGAACCAATTGGTATTCTAAAAACTTTCTTCAAAACTTCCTCACGGACTCGCTTAATCCCAAGCCAATTGTCTTGGAAAATGAAGGAGGAGGAATTAGGATAACATTGAGAATTTTAAGTCTCTTAAACTTATTAATCTTAAGCTTAATGAAAATATGGAAAACATTTACCACTTCCCAAACTACCCATATCTCTATTCTGCCAACCATCTTTTGATTCCATTTGGCCTCATCAGCCACCTCAGAACCCAAACAACTAGAGTAGAAACAAGACATGATTTATCCCGAGAAGCTCTCTGAGATGGAGAAATCAAAACTGGTATCCTGTAACCCTGCAATAGCCTTTGATCTTAGTCGTACATTCAGCTATTTCTGAGGGTGTTTAAAAGCCAAGAGCATTGCCAGTATGACAAAAAATAGTGAATCTGATGGTTTTAACATCTCACAATTAGTTGCCCAAAAATTAAATATTTTTCTAATTCACTAAAATTAAATTACTAAACAATTTCTCCAACTGCAGTAACATTACTTTAATTTGTGTTTCTGGATTATCTATTTAGTTTAATTTAGTTTAGAGATACAGCGCGGATACAGGCCCTTTGGAACATCGAGTCCGCACCGACCAGCGATCCCCGCACATTAACACAAGCCTACATACACTAGGGACAATTTACACTTACACCAAGTACACAAACCCAAGCTAATTAACCTACAAACCTATACGTCTTTGGAGTGTGGGAGGAAACCAAAGATCCCGGTGAAAACCCACGCGGTCACGGGGAGAACGTATAAACTCCTTACAGACACCACTTGTAGTCGGGATCGAACCCGGGTTTCCGGCGCTGCAAGTGCTGTAAGGCAGCAACTGTACCTCTGCGCCGCCATGCTGCCCACTACTAAATCACTGGATTACTTGGCAAATGATACAAATACCATTCAATTTCCATTCTTACTATATTAAATGCCAAATGATCTAACTTTAACAGGAAGTCTGAGACGAGTATCACAAATATGTAGGATTCAAACTGGCTTCTCCATTTTGATTTTCATTATTAGTCTTCATATCTGGGCGGATGCTAGGCTTGTCTGAAGGATACACTAGTCACTCTATACCCATGTCACCGTTGCTTGACACAGTTCCAATTCCATCTTTAAATTAGCTGACAACACCACCGTTGTTGGATGAATTACAGATAATGATACGTTAGAATATAGGAGGAGATTGATCATCTGACTGATTGGTGCCAGAACAACGACCTTGCTTTCAACATCAGTAAAACCAAGGAACTGATTGTTGACTTTAGAAGAAGAAGGTCGAGGATGCACAACCCTGTCTTCATCAAAGGGTGGTGGAGAGAGTCAAAAACTTGAAGTTCTTCGCCGTGCATATCTCTGAAGATCTGTCCTGGACCGAGCACGTTGATGCAATTATAAAAAAAGCACACCAAAGCCACTGCCTCTTTACAAGGTTAAGAGATTCAGTATGTCGACGAATACTCTCTTGAACGTCTACAGGTGACTGACTGGTTATATCACGGCCTAGTTTGGCAACCCAAACTCCCAGGAACGAAGATTACAAAAAGTGGTGAACACTGCCCAGTCCGTCACAGGTATTGACCTCCTCATCATTGAAGGAATCCATAGGAGACACTGCCTCAAACTTACAGCCAGCATCAGCAAGGACCCACACCTCCTGACCTCAGGAAGATGGTATTGGAGTCTGAAAATTGTAATATCCACGTCAACAAGCAGCTTCATCCCAACAACCATCAGACTATTGAACACTACGACTTCCAACTAAAATCCAATCCACGAACTGCCTTGATAGTACTAGGGCCATGGTGCTTTGCTTTTGTCTTTGCACTATATTGTTTGTTCTTATATTTAAGTCTTTGTGTTTGTGGCGTTTACTGAGTGCTATGTTATATCTGGTGTGCTGCTGCGTTTGAATTTCATTGTTCTGTTTCGGGACCTATAATAATAAAACACACTTGACTTGAAATGAGTATCACTGATATGCTGCATCAGAATGGTAAGATTCAAACTGGCTGCTCCATTTTGATTTGAATTGTTATTCTTGGCATCTGGGCTAATGCTAGGCTTGTCTGAGAGACAGAGAATAAAGTTAAATTAATCCCATCTGGCATCCAATATCATTGTGTTGAAAAGTGTCGCGCAATTGATTTTGTCTGTGAAATGAGTGTTTGTTGCAAGAGAAGAAACTGTAAGAGGCAAACATCATTAAAAATGCAGTGGACTTTATTCCCATTCTAAACATTAAATGATAAATGTTTTCCCAAATGTGGTGTATCAGGTTTGGGGCAGAATGGGTTAATAAATCCCAGCTAAGATCACTTGGAATATGCTTGTATTTGTATGAGCTTACTATTTGAATAGGCTGGTCACAAATAGAGAAACTAATATTTTCCAGTTGCTAATTTGATTCCAAGACCAATCATCAAAATCGATTGGAAGAAGAAATCATCAGGTTATATGTCTCAGGCTCTCTTACTGAAGTTAATTCAGAAAAAAAAGAAAATTTAATGTTGAATAAGAACTGAATAAATTTAAAGCTGATAAACATAATAATAAATAGATGTGTAAATCATGGATTTATCAGGGAAAAAGATACTAAATCATGTTTTTGAAAATATTTTTGTACCTCTTTCAAGTGATTATTTATTCATTTCCATTCTTGTAATTGTTTGCAGAGCGCTGGAAAATACAGACAACAAGGCAGAAATTATATTGTTGAAGATGGAGACATTATCTTTTTCAAATTCAATACTCCACAACAATCAAAAAAGAAATGAATTTAAAGTACAACTTCCTCCTGTCATAAACAGTAGAACATAATAGGCAAGACATTGCACATATCCAAACTTGTGAATAAAAGGACTTATAAGGGTTTCTGACTAATTAAGTGGTCGGGGATAGATTGGCATCTGGCAACAGTTACAATAAATTGGATCTTTGACAGGATTCTGCTTATATGGTCTTACATGTGGATTTTGCTGTGTTCTGAAACATCTGAACTATATTGAATTTACTTATTTTTAAATATATGGCTGTAAATCATGATTCCAACCTGTCTGGGGGCAGTGATATTCCTTTAATTGTATTCCTGATGTTTGTTCTGGAATGAGATAATGTTATTCCAATGAAAATGTAGGTTCACTAAATGTCGACAGCTTTAATTTAAGATTAAAGCTCTACTCTAAATTGGAACATTTCAAGAACCATATTACTCTCATGATACTTCATTAATCTCCATCACTAGATGCCAAATCTGACACACTTGACAGAAAAGACAATGCCACTTGCTCCTTTCTGAATCTACAGATAATGCATGTTTTACAGTACTCCAGATGTTTACAGTCAATAAAACATTTGACAAAAACAGTCTTGGTGTGTTTGGGGATGTCTGTATTGACTGACTGTGGTGTGTTAAATGTGATATGGCACCTGGTGGTTGCTGATTACAGAATTTAAAGACGTGTATGATACAGTAACTGCCAGTGTGGGGCAGCTTTTATTATATTTCATAAATGGTTCTTTTCATTAAAAGATAAAGATTAGGATGCCGATGATTTACTGAAAGCATGAATAGATAGACATTTGTTGTGAGGATAAGTACTTTCATGTCTGTGTTATAGGAGTTCATGATCTAGAAGGGGGAATGCAGACGCATTCATTTTTATTTTTCTCGCATATTGGTTATTTTTGTGTACAACTCTGAAATTCACAGTGGTTTGGTTTTATTCTTTTACAGTTAACCCCTTTAGACATTTTTAAATGCGTTGTGTTGGTGATTAAAGCTCTTTTCTAATATCATAATACACTTGTCACCAGACACATTTCGCACATTGCATTTTACTGACTTAAGTTGGTGTTTAATTCTGGCCTGTAACTTTGTGGAAATATTTATTACATGTCCTTCATTAAATTAATTCACTTACAATGGATTGGTCATTGTAATTTTAATGCTATAAATTTCCAGTAATTATTAAAAAGAAAAAGTCAAAAAGCATATTAAAATATTGGAATCTCAGAGAGGAAATTTAATACTGGCAGAGGCACATTCATATATCATTTTTTCTTCCAGGTGCCAATTGATCTATACAGTTCCATCATTTGTTGAAATTTGCAACTGAATAGTATTTAGCAGTTTATATGGCTAGGATACATATTGGAAACTGGTTGCTGATAGATTTGAATTTATTTTCTGTTCTGGATACGATTTTTTTTGTTTACAAGAACAATAGAGTTCTGAATTGAATGTCTATTTAAATGTCAAGTAGTACATATGGCATCTTTAAAGAAGTTAGCAGCTACTGAATATCATTCTCAATATAAAGGAGTCCCTCTTGTTCTTATGTGAACTTTAAATGTTTTAAAAGAAGAAATACGGTTGCTGTAGTTGTATATATTTTAGGTGATTGGAAATATGTTTGGGAAATAATTTTTGGAAAAGGGTGTCTGCACGTTTTACTCTGAAAATAACCATTCAGAAAAGAATTACTAAAATTTAATCAATATATGCAGCAAAATCAGACCAATGCCGAACGGGTATGCATGTTGACAGATTAAATGTGAGGGCTTAGGAGGTTTTAGGAAGGACTGCGATAGGTGAAGAAAAGGATAATAAGATGAACAATGTAAAAAATAAAGCAGGAGTCTATCCCTCATGCCACTGATCACCTTGTGGATGTTACAGTAATTAAAAGAAAGATAGTGTGGAGCATATACCCAAGATTGATGGGTGGCACAGTGGCAGCAGTAGAGTTGCTGCCTTACAGTTCCAGAGACCCAGGGTTCAATTTTGATTAAGGGTGCTGTGTGTACAGAGTGTACGTTTTCCCTGTGATCTCATGGATTTTCTCCTGGTGCTTCAGTTTCCTTCCTTCCACGCTCCAAAGACGAACAGGTTTGTAGGTTCATTAGCTTCAGGAAAATTGTAATTTGCCCTTAGTGTGTAGGATAGTGTAAGGGGCTGGTCAGGGCAGACTCAGTTGGCCGAAGGGCCTGTTTAGTCGAAGTAAGTCGTAGTAAGTCGGCATGTTATTCGTAGGTAATCAAGGGTAATCAAAGGTAATCGCAGAAAGTCTTCAACATAGTCGAAGGCAGATCGAAGGAGGTCGTCTTCACTCTCCACTATTCCAATTTTCCCGAAGCTAGTCTTCAACATGACAATTTTTCAAACTCTTCTAAACTCGCCAATTAGGTCGCCGCAGTGGGACGGCCGTTAATCATGATATAAAACCCTTCATTCAAGTAAGAAAATCTGCTTTTCTTACCCACTCTTACCTCAGTTCAAGGGTAAATGGGGAATGACAGTAAATGTGGCCTTCCCTGTTAAGCTAATATTTGGTGAATGTAGCAAGATAAAGCAGAAGCGAGTTCAATAGCCCGTTCACACGAGAAGACGTGAGAGTCTTAACTTTCTCCCCAAAACCTCACCCATGCAAAGTTTTAAGGAGCTTTTGATAGATTTATGTTAACCATTAAGGGGTGTGGAGAAAGTGGGTAAAAAGAATGGAGGTACAGATCTAACATGTCACATGGTACATAAAATTATGCCTGGAGTAAATTAACATGGATATGACAGGTTTGGAGGGATAAGGACCAAGCGCAGGCAGGAGGGACTAGTATAGCTGGAACATGTTGGCCGGTGTGGGCAAGTTGGGCCGAAGGGCCTGTTTCTACACTGTATCACTTTGACTCAAACAATTAATTAAGTAATTAATTTATAGGATAATTTATGTTTAAAAGAGTTTAAGAAAGAATGCAGATGCTGGAAAAATCGAAGGCAGACAAAAATGCTGGAGAAACTCAGCAGGTGAGGCAACATCTAAGGAGCAAAGGAGTAGATGATGTTTCGGGACGAGACCCTTCTCAAGAAAAGGAACAGGTGGAGGCAAACAACTTGAGTCCCTTTTTCAAGAAGGGTCTCGACCCGAAACGTCATCTATTCGCTCCATAGATGCTGCCTCACCCGCTGAGATTCTCCAGCATTTTTGTCTACCTTATGTTTAAAAGTTATTTTTAATCTTTTCACAAAAATTGTGAAGTTTGGACTTGACAGAATGTATTTTGAGTTTGCAGAGGGACTGATCCAAATAAAGGCATGGACTACAGAAGTATCAGTGGGTATGTAAAGTATTACTGTATATGGGGAGAGTACTATCAACATAAATTTGCATTGACCCATTCATTCATATAATGTCTTTTGGGATATCACAATTTTGTCCACAGAAATTTAAGCAATTTTATTGATGTCACCATTGGCAGGATGACAACCCTTTTTAAATATTTATTTATTTATTTATTTATTTATTAGAAGTAAGTACAATACCTTTTTTTCAGGTGCCAAATATATGTTGGCATGTTACATTCTATGTACAGCTTCATTTTTTTTTTTTCAAATGAGAGAGAGAAAAATAGAGTAGGCAATAGAAAGTAGAAAAAACATGTGATGTGTAGTGTGAGAAAAAAACCGAAAAGGGAGAGAAGTAAAAAAGAAGACAGAGAGATAGAAAGAGAAAATAGGAGATAGGAGATAAGTATTTATATTCTTGACCATCTTTCACCCAGACCTGAAACAGTTGGTTTTTACGATTTTGTTGCACCATATGCCTCCAAGAAGTCAATAAATGGAGACCAACTCGTTAAGAATTGGTCTGGTTTATCTGTTAGGAGGAATCGCTTTCTTCAAGATGTGCTGTGTCCAACATATTTATAATCCACATTTTAAGCATTGGTATGAGTATATTTTTCCAAAATTTTGAGTATGAGTTTTTTTGCTATTACTAACCCATAATTAAAAAATGAATTTTGAAATGTGTTTAATTTATTCCCGTCTCCCGTTACTCCAAGTATAATCATTTCAGTGTTAGGCTCCATTTTTATCTTGAATAATTTTGTAAATATATCAAAAATATCCCACCAGAATTTATGGAGTTTTATGCAGGAAACAAAAGAATGTGTTATAGTGGCAATTTGAGATAGACATTTGTCCCAAATGGGAGAAGAATTTGGATAAAATTTATTCAGTCTAGTTTTTGAATAATATAATCTATGTAGAATTTTGAATTGAATTAATTTTTGTCTTACATTAATCGAACATTTATGTATATATATCAAATAATTTTCCCGTTTCTTTCGTGATTTTTATCATTAGTTTTTTTTTAATATGTTTTTTGTCTTTTATATATAAAATTGGTCTGAAAATTGAAATAGGTGTCAACTTAAATTTTATTTGTAATTGTGGAATGAAAAAACTCATTTTTTTAGCTTTTAATTATTCTACCTATTAATGACAAAGAGGGGAGCATTTTCCAGAAGATTTAATCAAGGCGTTCATTTTATTTGTTTTAATCACGGCATAAAATTGGGCATTTAATATTGTGTTATTTGTATGAGAAGAGGACCGCCCTATTTGTATACAGTCCAGTTCTTGCTGAGGTTCGATAATTGTTTAATTGTTTTGTTTATCAATGTTTGGCAAGGAATATATGGAGCTCCAGATATAAGGGATAACTTGCTTTTGTTTAATCTGAGAGAGCAAATGGGGCTGTGGTTTAATGCGTTATCTGAAAGCTGCCACTTCTGACAAGGAGGAACAGCACCTCATACTTCGTTTGGGTAGTCTGCACCCCAGCGGTATGAACATTGACTTCTCAGAGGAACAGCACCTCATACTTCGTTTGGGTAGTTGCACCCCAGCGGTATGAACATTGACTTCTCCAATTTCAGATAGTCCTTGCTTTCTCCCTCCTTCCCCTCCCCCTTCCCAGCTCTCCCACAAGCGTACTGCCTCATTTTCTTTTCTTTTTCCCGCACCACCTCCTCCCCCCCGACATCAGTCTGAAGAAGGGTCTCGTCCCAAAACGTCGCCTATTCATTTTCTCTGTAGATGCTGCCTCACCCGCTGAGTTTCTCCAGCATTTTTTCTATCCCAACTTCTATGCTCAGTACCCTGACTAATGAGAGCCAATGTACCGAAAGAGCCGCCTTGACCAGCCTACCTACCTGTGACATTTTCAGGGAACTGTATCTGTACTCCTAGAACCCACTGTTCTACAACACTTTCCAAAGCCCTGCCTTTCACTATAAAGGTCCTGCCTCGGTTTGACTTCCCAAAATGCAGCACCTCACACTTTTCTGCATTAAACTCCATCAACTATAACTCACACTTGCCTAGCTAATAAAGATCTTGCTGTAATTATTTTATATCCATCTTCGCTGTCTATAATACCACTCACTTTAGTGTCATCTGCAAACTTACTAATCATGCCTTGTACATTTTCATCCAAATCATTGACATGAACACTCTCCAGTGTTCATGACATATCTGATCAGGCCCAGGAGATTGATCTACCTTCATATGCCTTGGACGTCCACCTCGATTGTAATACTGATTGCCCTCAAGACATCTCCATTAACTGACCCAAGTTCCCCTGTCTTCATGTCTTTCTCCATGGTAAGAACAGGACAACTCCACAACAGAGATGACCTTTGATTTCTAATGAACCTCTTTCCCTTAATGTACATTAAAATCTCATTGGATTTTCCTTAATATCTGCCAGAGCGAACTCATGCCCACTTTTTGCTCTCATGATTTCTTTCTTAAAGATGTTTCTCAGTTCCCAAAATCTTCCAAGGATACACTTGATCCCAGCTGCCTATCCCTGTCCCATTTCCTGACCTGAAATTCTTTCAACATCCACGCTTCAGAACTCCCATCTGCCTTGCACTTCACCTTAACTGGAACATGCATTTCCTGAACTCTTGTCATCACACTTTTAAAAGCATCCCACTTTCCGGATGTTCCTTTGCTCACAGCCAATCTACTCCAATCAACTTGAGCAAGTACCTGTTTAATATGATCTAAGTTAGCCTGTCTTTATTCATAACTATTTTATAACTAATTTTATCTCTGCCCTTTGTTCGAACCCTCTGTCTATCAAAAATTCCCCTCAAGTGCATCCATCTTTTGCCTGTGAGGTTTTGTCCTACACCTCCTCTCTTCTAGCATTCTTCCCCCCCCCTCCCCCTGCACAATGAGTCTGAAGAAAGGTATTGACACAAAACGTCATCTATCCATGTTCTCCAGAGATGCTGCCAGACCTTCTGAGTAACTGCAGAAGTTGGTGTCCTTCTAAGCTTTGCCCTCCCCCTTGTAGAACCCTCTACACACTGCCTGAGGAAACGTTTCTACACACATTTGACAAATTCCACCCCATCTAAACCCTTGGCACTATGACAGTCCCAGTCTATTTAGGATTTAGAAAAAGTTAAATTTTGCTACTATGACAACTTTATTTGTCTTGCACCTGCATGCTACCTTCTGGCATATTTGTTTTTCTAATTCTCGTTGACTGGAAGCTTATAGTACACGCCCAACAAGACGATCATCTTTTTTATTTTTTAGCTCCACCCATATAGCCTCTATGGGGGGAACATTAGTAATATCATCTTGGATTACTAACGTGAAATTCTCCTCAATCAATAAAGCAGCACTCGTTTTTTTACCCTCACCCCTTTCTTCCCTGTAGCATCTGTAACCTGGAACGTTGTATTTCCGCTGACTGAATAGCATGCAACAAAAGCTTTTCACTTTACCACTGTACGTGAAAACAAACTGAACATTAAGCTGCCAGTCCTGTCCCTCTCTTAGTCACATTTCCGCAACAGTTACAACATCCCAATTACATGTGCCGATTCACGCCCTAAGTTAATTCGTAATGTGTATGTCCTAAGACGTAAACTTAGTTGCACACCCTAATATCATGCTCTAAATCTCCTTCAGTTGTGTGCCAATATATTTTGTCATCTTACAATCCTGTGAAATTGTATTATTTAAATTTGTTGTATAAATCTTAGTTGACATATCAGGTGGCAGCAGAGCTAGATTCCCACATTTGCAATTGGATCCTCGACTTCCTCATTCACAGACCACAGTCTGTTCGTATTGGTGGAAATGTGTCAGCCTCGATAACAATCAGCACGGGAGCACCTCAAGGCTGCGTGCTCAACCCCCTGCTGTACCCGCTCACTCTATACTCATGACTGCGTAGCCAATCACAGTGCGAACTCCATCATCAAGTTCGCTGACGACACCCCTGTTGTGGGGCGTATCACTGATGGGGATGAGTCAGAGTATAGAAGAGAGATCGAGTAAATGTCCATATGGTGCCAGCGTAATAACCTGGCCCTCAACACCAGCAAAACCAAGGAACTGATTGTGGACTTTGGAAGGAGTAGGAGGGGGACCCACAGTCCCATTTATATCAACGGGTCGATGGTTGAAAGGGTCAAGAGCTTCAAATTCCTGGGCGTGCACATCTCTGAAGAACTCCAAGAACACTAATGCAATTATCAAGAAAGCTCATCAGCGCCTCTACTTCCTGAGAAGATTACGGAGAGTCGGTTTGTCAAGGAAGATTCTCTCTAACTTCTACAGGTGCACAGTAGAGAGCATGCTGACCGGTTGCATCGTGGCTTGGTTCGGCAATTTGAGCGCCCTGGAGAGGAAAAGACTACAAAAAGTAGTAAACACTGCACAGTCCATCATCGGCTCTGACCTTCCTTCCATCGAGTGGATTTATCGCAGTTGCTGCCTCAAAAATGCTGGCTGTATCATCAAAGACCCACACCATCCTGGCCACTCACTCATTTCCCTGCTACCTTCAGATAGAAGGTACAGGAGCCTGAAGACTTCAGCAACCAGGTTCAGGAATAGCTACTTCCCCACAGCCATCAGGCTGTTAAACCTGGCTCGGACAAAACTGATTATTAATAACCCATTTTCATTGCACTTTATCAGTTTATTTATTCATGCGTGTATATATTTATATCATGGTATATGGACACAGTTATCTGTTTTGTAGTAAATGCCTACTATGTTCTGTGTGCTGAAGCAAAGCAAGAATTTCATTGTCCATACAGGGACACATGACAATAAACTCACTTGAACTTGATTGCTATTTTGAGGTAATTTGATTAATTATGGATAAATATCTTGAATGATTCAGCCCCATGCAAATTATAGTAATGTGCTTATGGTTTTTTAAGGTAAGTGGGTTAGATCTTGTGCAGGGTCTTTCCTGATTAAAGAATTGACCTGACATATGGAAATTCAACTTTACACACAGCCTTCCATAAATGTTTTGAGAATTTTTTGTTGTAATAACAATGTTTTGTTATATTCATTATCAATCCAATAGAGTATATATTCCATGTTTAAGAAGGAGCTGCAGATGCTGGAAAATCGAAGGTACACAAAAAAGCTGGAGAAACTCAGCGGGTGCAGCAGCATCTATGGAGCGAAGGAAAAAGGCAACGTTTCGGGCCGAAACCCTTCTTCAGACTTCAGAGTATATATTCCATTAGTTATAGAGACGGACGCTTCTGACTTGGAGAAAAATCAAATTACAACAGTTCTTAGGAACAGAGCTGTAATCTGGAAATAGTCACAAGCTGACCACAAGCAGGCAGCACCTGTGATTCGCCTTTATGTATTAGATTTAAATGTAATTTGTCAAGAGACAGTATGTAATCACATAACATGGGTCTTAACCTAATGGTGAAAAAACTCGGGTGACGGGAAACATTTCAAGTGTTCCTAAAATGTAGTTGAGAATTCCTACTCAAACTCTACAGACGTAAAAATTATTATTCTGAGCATCACTTTGATGGAGCAAAGTTCTCAGATGTTTGTGAATGGCCTTCATTACACTGAATAAAATCTAATGTGCAGTCATAGTGGCACCAGGTAGGCAAGAACAAGAAGTTAAAAGTAGAAAATGGTTGAAAAACTCAGCAAGTCAGGCATTTTCTGCTTTTATTTAAGATTCCACCATCTGAACCGGTTTGGTTTCCAGGGAATAACAGAGAATTCATGAATGCTTGTGTTGTGCAGGAGACATTGAAGTCAACAGTATGGAATACATTGCACCATTCCAGAACATTTCCGATATTTTTGTTATCTACCCAATCTTGCATATCAATTTAACACGCATACAACAAACAAGAATAAAGTGATTAACAGGATGAAATTAGATAGCAATATAGAGAAATATTATAAAAGCAGACTACTTTGGAAGGCAAAGCAAATATTAACTTTGGTGCATAACGTGCCCAACCTGGGTGGTTGAGGAAAATATCTACAAAAATAACCACGGTAAGTAAATAATCAGCCAGTTGAAACAAAGAATTGCAGATCCTGGTTTATGAAACAGGACACAAAGTACAGGTGCACAACCTTTTATCCGAAAGCTTTGGGACCAGACACTTGTCGTATTTCGGACACTTTCGGATTTCCGAATGGAAGAGTTTTAGCGTAGATTAGGTAGGTAGCGCGGGCGGCTTGAACAGTCTGGAGCGACTGCCTCCTCCCCGGAGACCGGGGAATCATTGTAAATCATTGCATAAATGTTAGTCAGTTAGTTTGGAGGGATTTTATGTGGTGGTGGTGAGGTGGGTGAAGGGGGAAACTTTAATTCTTAGTCCCCTACCTGGTCGGCGATTCCCAACATCGCGGAGCTGGGGGCTCCGTCCGGCAGTGGGCGGTGCCGGTTGTAGCTCCGACCCCGGCAACTCTACCCCTGGCTGCGAGGCGTCCAAATCCAGCGCGGCCCAGCTCCGCGAATGTTGGGAGTAGGCGGCCTCCGCGCCCTGGAGCTTACCGCACAGCGACCCGGCAAGGCATTGCCCGCATCTCGCTGGTATCCCAGCGCTGCGACGCCTCCGACTCCCAACATTTGCGGAGCTGGGGTGGGGGGCGTCCGGCCGCGGTGGATTTGGAGCGCCTCGCAGCCAGGGGTAGAGTTGCCGGGGTCGGAGCTACAACCGGCGCCGCCCGCAGCCCCAGCTGGGAGTTGGCGGCCACAGCGCTGCGAAGCTTACTGCACGGCGACTCGGTAAGGCATTGACCGCTCCCCGTCTCTCCGACCAGGTAGGGGACTAAGAATTAAAGTTTACCCCTTCAACCCCCCCTTCACATAAAAGCCCTCCAAACTAACTGACTAACATTTAAGCAATGATTTACAGATGTTTAAGTGTCTCCCCGGTCTCCGGGGAGGAGGCAGCCGCTACAGTAGTACAGACCTGGGTTGACCGTGGGTCGTTTCGGGTCAAGTTTGGCGCCAAACGCGAGCTTTGGTGTGTAGACATCCTGGAAAAAATGGCCGGTTTTCGGAGTTTTTCGGTTTCCGGAACACCGGATAAAAGGTTGTGCACCTGTACTGGAGTAACTCAGCGGGCCAGGCAGCATCCCTAGAGAACATGATTAGGTGATTCATGTCGTGACCCTTCAATCTAAAGACACTTCAGTCTGAAGAAGGGTCCTGAACTGAAAGTTCACCTATCCATCTTCTCCAGGGATGTGCCTCATCCGCTGAGTTACTCCAGTACTTTGTGCCCTAAATAATCAGTTAGCTTGGTTGAAGGAATAGTAATCTGTCACAGAGTTGCTTGTATGCAATTTTTCCATCAGCATTGTGTTCCATTTGAGACGCATGGAAGTGTTGATATGTAGATCTAGTTCTGAAATGTTGCTCAGCTACTTATATAGAAGGCTACTAAGAAACCCTGTGTTCAGCCCAATATGTATGTTCTCTTGATCTACCAACATATAAATTGTTTCTTCAATTCAGTATTTCCGTTTTGCTTTGGAGATTAACCCTTTACTAAATTCTGGTTTTATTTACCCATAGCTGTGTTAGATATTTTAATCATTGACACCAATGTGGTCAATAGCTGTTCTAGCATAGTTAAGACATGTTGCTATTAACAGCAGTTGATTTTGTACTTCTCAAAATGAAAACGATGTTTTTAATTTTTGTCCTTGTCTTCAAATCTGTTATGACCTCGGTTTACCAATCTCGGTAATATCCTTCTGTGCTAATCGCCTCGTTGCAGCCTCTTGAACATTCCCAGTTTTATTTGTTCCAGAAAATGCAGCCATGCCTTTAGCGTGGAACTCTTTAGGCACCAGAATCGCTCGTCAAAATGCTCCACTTTTCTCCCTGAAAAATGTGCTTTAAAACCAAGCTCTTTAAACAAGCATTTTGCCCAGCCAGCAGCTGTCTGTCTCTTCATCTTTTTTTTTAATTTTTAGTTAGTTAAAGTGTTTTGTTTGGAGGTCTAAACTTTTTTATGTGGGGGGTGGGGGGGTGGGAAGAGGGAAACTGTCCTTCAGGGTCCCTACCTGGTCGGAGAGGCAGCTTTTCTCCGGGCTGCAGTTTCGACCCGTCCTCGCGGCCTACCAGCGGGCCTGGAGCGGCGTTTCCTGCCGGGGACCGCCCAGTACCACGGCTTCGGTGGCGGCACAGCTCTGGAGCGCTATCGCGGAGCGGGCGATGCCTTGCCTGGGTCGCCGCGCTGGAACTCCGGTATGCTGGGACCGGCGATAAAAAACATCGCGGAGCTGCGGGTCTGAGGAGCGGCCAGCTGCGGGCGGCGGCGCTGACCGGGAGCCTGGGATCTCTCGACGATATCACCAGTTGTGGAGCTCCATCCGGCGGGGCCTTGTTGGCTTCGGAAGCCGCGGTCTCGAGTACGGAAGCGGCCGTTCCAGGGTTCCCATGCCGTTGTGAGGATTCTCCCGACGCCGGAGCACCATCACCCGACGAGAACGGCCTGGAACATCGGGCCTCCGTGGAGGCCTCAATGGGCCCGACTATGGGTGAACTGGGGATGGGGACTGGACTTTGTGCCTTCCCTCATAATGGGCACCATTGTGGGGGGATGTTTTTATGTTTAAATGTCTTTATTATTGTTATGTCTGTATTCTTTCTTTATGTGCTGCACGGAGAGGACGCTGGCGCTGTTTGTTCGCCGCTTCTCCGTTTGTTATTGTCTGTTACTATTGTAAAGCGACTTTGAGTCTTAGAAAAGCGCTATAAAAATTAAATTTATTATTATTATTATAATATCCTCAAGTGGATGAGCATAAATTTTTGTTAATGTTTCTGTGATACTTGGGGATCTTTATGTATGTTAAATGTGCAAATTCACAAGCAGGCTTCTCCCTAATGATGTAAAATATAAACAATGGACTCCAATGGAAATTTCCTCTTTTTTCTGATGACACAGGAGTGGATGTTAAACAATAGGTGCAGGAGTAGGCCCTTCGAGTCACCACCGCCATTCAATGCGATCATGGCTGATCATCCACAATCAGTACCCCGTTCCTGCCTTCTCCCCATATCCCCTGACTCCGTTATCTTTAAGAGCCCTATCTAGCTCTTCCTTGAAAGTATCCAGAGAACCGGCCTCCACCTCCCTCTGAGGCGCAGAATTCCACAGACTCACAACTCTCTGTGTGAAAAAGTGTTTCCTCATCTCCGTTCTAAATGGCTTATCCCTTATTCTTAAACTGTGGTCCCTGGTTCTGGACTCCCGCAACATTGGGAACCTCTAGCGAGTCCAAACCCTTAATAATCTTATATGTTTCAATAAGATCCCCTCTCATTCTTCTAAATTCCAGAGTGTACAAGCCCAGCTGCTCCATTCTCTCAGCATATGACAGTCCCGCCATCCCGGGAATTAACCTTGTGAACCTACGCTGCCCTCCCTCAATAGCAAGAATGTCCTTTGTCAGATTTGGAGACCCAAACTGCACATAATACTCCAGGTGTGGTCTTACTAGGGCCCTGTACAACTGCAGAAGGACCTCTTTGCTCCTATACTCAACTCCTCTTGTTATGAAGGACCAACATGCCATTCGCTTTCTTCACTGCCTGCTGCACCTGCATGCTTACTTTCATTGACGAACAAGGACATCCAGGTCCCCTTGTACTTCCCCTTTTCCCAACTTGACACCATTTAGATAATAATCTGCCTTCCTGTTTTTGCTACCAAAGTGGATAACCTCACATTTATCCACATTAAACTGCATCTGCCCACTCACCCAACCTGTCCAAGTCACCCTGCATTCTCATACCATCCTCCTCATGGTTCACACTGCCACCCAGCTTTGTGTCATCTGCAAATTTACTAATGTTACTTGTAATCCCTTCATCTAAATCATTAATATGTATTGTAAATAGCTGCGGTCGCAGCATCGAGCCTTGCGGTACCCCACTAGTCACTGTCTGCCATTCTGAAAGGGACGCGTTAATCCCTACTCTTTGTTTCCTGAATGCCAACCAATTTTCTATCCATGTCAGCACTCTACCCCCAATACCATGTGCCCTAATTTTGCCCACTAATCTCGTATGTGGGACCTTATCAAATGCTTTCTGAAAGTCCAGGTACACTACATCCAATGGCTCTCCCTTGTCCATTTTCCGAGTTACATCCTCAAAAAATTCCAAAAGATTAGTCAAGCATGATTTCCCCTTCGTAAATCCATGCTGACTTGGACTGATCCTGTTACTGCTATCCAAATGTGCCACTATTTCATCTTTTATGATTAACTCCAGCATCTTCCCCACCACCGAGGTCAGGCTAACTGGTCTATAATCCCGTTTTCTCTCCCGCCTTTCTTAAAAAGTGGGGAACTCTCCTAGTGGCGGCATGTTGTAAAGGTTGCCACTCTTTCAATGTTACTTGTTATTACTTGATTTCAAGGCACGGTCTAACTTTTCTTAAAGTGTTGATAACACTTTTATACGATTTAATCGTGTAAAGGATGGAGACAAGAGGGAAAAGAGCTTCTCCAACGAAGGAGCGTGGGGAAGGCGCAGCTTCTGCTCTGGTATCTTAGAAGCAATATCGAAAATGAATGATGAAATGAAAAATGAACTGAAAACAAGATTTTGCAGTTTTGGAAAGGAATTTCGAGCTGATTATGTTACAAGCTGAATCTCGTAAACAGAAGGACCAAATTGATCACTTGCGAACCTTGGGCCAGGAGAGAGATTTGAAGATTGAAAAACTGGAACGGAAAATGAATGAAAATACTCGGGCACTCCAGCAATACAAGAATAAAAATATGGATCTGGAAAACAGAAGCCGTCGACTGAATTTGCGAATTGTTGGTTTGCCGGAAGGTCAAGAAGGAGATGTTATAAAATATGCTTCTAAAATTATAAAGGAGACTTTCAACATCGAGCACTATGAAAATCTTCCAATTTTGGATAACGCACACAGGATCGGGAAGAAATCTGGTCTCCCAGATAAACCGAGATATTTGATTGTTCGGTTTCACTTCTTGCAGATGAAGAATATCCTCCAGGCAGGAAAAAAGTTGGGCATGGTTGAATATAAAGGATGCAAGTTTCGGTTTGTTCCTGATTACAGCCATGAGCTTTTGGAATTGAGAACGTTTTTCCATAATGTAATGTCTGAGTTGTTTAAGAAAAAGTTGTGCCCCATCTTACTTTATCCAGCTGGACTGCGTATACGACTCTTTAATGGTAACAACCGATTTTTAAGAATTCTCAAGACACTTTCAGCTTTCTGGAGGCTTATGGGGCTGAAGCCACGACCGGGAACTACTGATAGCTGATTAAGTTACTATTGGAGATTTACTGTTCCTATTTTGACAATATATCGTTTTGTAAATGATTGAGAATTTAATTGGATGTTCTTTAATTTACTTTTTAGAATTTTAGTATGATGGTATCAAACAACAACTTTTACCTTCTCTGATTAAGTTACAATTGGAGATTTATTGTTCCTATTTTGACAATGTATCGTTTTGTAAATGATTAAGAATTTAATTAGATGAGTTGTTCTTTAATTACTTTATAGAATTTTAGTATGATGGTATCAAACAACAACTTTTACCTTCTCTAAAGTCTGTCCAAAGCAAGCGCTGTCTGCGGAGGGCGCTCAGCATCGCCAAGGACTGCTCTCACCCCAACCATGGACTGTTTACCCTCCTACCATCCGATAGGCGCTACAGGTCTCTCCGTTAGGTAGCTTCTTTCCGGCGGCTGTCACTGGTACGTACCTCGGTGACTGCCAATCACCCCCCCCCCCCCGGACACCTATTATTTATTTTTTATTCAAATCGTTTGCTATGTCCCCCTTCAAGGGAGATGCTAAATGCATTTCGTTGTCTCTGTACTGTACACTGACAATGACAATTAAAATTGAATCTGAATCTAAGATACTGTTAATTTAATGTAATAGTATTATATTAATTTTTAAGATTTTCTTTGTTAGCTTTTCTATTTTTAAAATCGAAGGAATTTTTTTTCCCCTGTCTTTAGACAAACAAAGTGAAGCAGTTCTTGTTTTTCATATTTTGACCTTGGATAAATAATATGAAGTAGCTCTTGTGTTCAACAGTTAACATGTACTTCTTAACCATAACATTAATTTTGTTTTAGCTATTGAGTGGTAAATATGCCTTCTTCTTTCGTTGGGTGCTGTCGTTAGGAGAGATGGGGGTAAGGAAGGGATTAGGTAGCGTACTGACTGTCTACTGGTCAGTTTCGGGCTTTGCATGGGCGGGGGGGGGGGGGGGGTTCTTTCGCTTCTAGCTTAGTTTTTTCAATCTGGGCAGAATTTGAACTACAAAAATGTCTGAAATGCCGTCACTTCTGGCTCCGCCTTAGATTTTTCTCCGTCCAGTATCATGAACTATTATGCTTTAAGAAATTAACCCTTTACATTCCACATAATTTTTACAAACAATATGGATAAAGTTATTAATTTTTTTCATGGAATGTGAATGGTTTGAACCATCCCATTAAGAGGTAGACTAAATGCTCAGATTATCTTTGTTCAGGAAACTCATGTAAGTCAAGATGACAATCAATGATTTTTCAAGTTTTGGAGAGGACAGCAATTTCATTCAAATTCACAGGCTAAGGTGAAAGGAGTCTCTATTTTTATTGACTCCTCAATTCCGTTTGTTCACTATGAAACAATTTCTGATCCATAATGGTAGATTTTTGGTGATAACTGATGTTCTTCATAACCAGAACGTTGCTATGGTGAATGTTTATGCACCTAATATTGATCACCCTGAGTTTTTTAAACAGTTAATTGCATCCTTTCCTAATTTAAATGAACATCTCTTAATAATGGGTGGAGATTTTAACTGCTGTTTGAACCCCTCGATGGACAGATCTGCATCTGATCATGTGCTTCCAAATAAATCAGCGAGTTTTTCAATTCTTTTTTACTTGACTGGAATGTGAGGTCTGGATATTCTTACACCCAAATTACAAAGAATTTCCTTTTTTCTCTCATGTATATCATAGTTACTCTAGGAATGACTACTTTATAATAGATTCTCGGCTAGTTTCATCGGTCACTGCGTGTGAGTATGATGCAATTGCTATTTCTGATTATGCACCATTGAAACTATCAATCAAACTACCTGATTCCAAGTTTAGTGCTAAACAATGGCGATTTAATGCTACTTTGCTTCAAGATCAAAATTTTGTTAATTTTATTAAAGATCAGATTGCTTTTTTCTTCTTAACAAATTCTACTGAAGAAATATCCAATGGTGTAGTCTGGGATGCTTTTAAGGCATATATTCGTGGACAAATTATTTAATACTCCGCGGGATTTAAAAAAACAAACTCAAAATGAAATAAGTATATTGGCTGATGAGATTATAGAAATTGATAAAAAAATAGTCAAAAGCTCCCAGTATAGAGCTCTATAAGAATAGAGTTGAACTTCAATTGAGACATAATTTGTTATTAGTATCACCGATTGAGAATCAGTTACTTAAAACCAAAAGTCAGTCTGAAGAAGGGTTTCGGCCCGAAATGTTACCTATTTCCTTCGCTCCATACATGCTGTTGCACCCGCTGAGTTTCTCCAGCATTTTTGTGTACTGTCAATTTTATATACATGGCAAAAAATCTGGTAAATTACTCGTTAATCAGTTGAAAGCGGTGCCAGTCAAACGTCAGATTACTAAAGTGAGTAAACGGGATGGTACATTGACTGTAGACCATGATGAAATTAATAAATTATTTCAGGAAATTCTATACCAATCAGAATCCCTACTGATTCCAATATAATGCATGAGTTTAAAAAAAAAACTGAACTTGTCAAATTTACCACATATGCCTCTGTTGTTAGACGAACCCATCACGGAGGAAGAAATACAGAAAGCAATCCTTTTGATGAATTCTGGTAAAAGCTGGTTTAGATAGGTTTACAATAGAATTTATAAAGTATTTCTCAAGTTTACTGTCTCCTTGGCTATGCAAGGTTTTTAACGAAGCCTTTTTAATCAAAGTCAAAATAGCCTTTATTGTCTAAATTCCGTTGCCTTGCAGTGATACATATAATAAAAATGACAAAAACACACAATAAACACAAATTTAGCATCCACCGCAGTGAGTGCACCAGGCACCTCTTCACTGTGATGGAAGGCAAAAATCTTAAAGTTCTTGTCTCTTCCCTCCTTGTTCTCCTTCTGTCGTCCACCGAGATCGGGTCGCCGCTGCCACAGCTCCGATGTCGGGTCTCCACTGCCGCTGCCGCCGGAAAGCCACAGCTCCGATGTCGGGTCTCCGCTGCTGCTGCAACGCCACAGCTCCGATGTTGCCGCTGGAGTGCTGCCCCAGCTCCGAGGCCGCCAGCTCCGCTATTAGGCCTCGGCGCAGACAGAGACGGACACGGGGGATACGACAAGAGAGAAGTCGCATCCCCCCGAAGTAAGAGACCAAAAACACGTTTCACCCCCCCCCCCACACACACACACACACACAACATAATAAAATAAAACCAAAAGTTAACTAAAACAGGACAAAAGAACAAACAAAAAAATGAAAAAACAAACGGACTGCAGGCGAGCCGCAGCTGCTAAGGCAGCGCCACCATCTTCACCTGAATGAATAGATTACCACAATCCTTTTATGAAGCATCTATTTCTTTAATTCTTAAAAAAGACAAAGATCCTATTGAAGTTACATCATATAGACCTATATCACTGTTAAATGTAGATTCTGAACATGTTTGAAATCCACATTTTTGTTGTTGGTATTGGAGCATTTTTCCAAAATTTGAGTATAATCTTTTTTCCCCATTATTAGCCCGTAATTAAGTAAGTTATTTTGAAACACGTTTAATTCGGGGTTACCTTCCGATATTCCAAAAATGATCCATTCTGCTTTTGGTACAAGTTTTATTTTAAATAATTTTGTGAAGATTTCAAATATTTAGTTCCAGAATTTTTGGATTTTTATACAAAAAACAAAAGAGTGCTTATACTCAAATTTTGGAAAAATGCTCCAATACCAACAATAAAAATGTGGATTTCAAACATGTTCGAAACACTACACTTGGAAGAGATGAGACTCCTCCTAGCAGGCAAAGCAGAACACTTCCAAAAGACGTGGTCTGCATTTATGGAACTATTACAAGTATACGGTGCAATAGCAATTTAAAATATAAATGGTACCAGGATCTGGTAATGGGGGGTATAAAATAAAGTAAAACAAAAAAAAAGTACGGTTGGTATATCCTTGTTTGCGGAGTTTTGTGTTACAATAGAGCGATTGTTTTTCCTTTTTTACTTTTCTTTCTAGGGTCTAATTTCCTTTCTTTACTTCCTTCTCTACCTTCTTCCCTAAGGGGCTTTCTTTTCCCAACACTTTCCTGCACCTTCACGATTCTTGCTCACTTTCCTTACTTCTTTTATTTCTCTTTTTTAAAGCTCGAAAAACGAAGTGGTACAACAAATGTATTAAGATATATGTGATGTGTATTATTGTAATTTACTGTACTTCTAATAAAAAAATAAAAATGTAGATTCCAAAATTCTTTCCAAAATATTAGCTATGAGATTGGAAAATATTTTACCGCAAATTATTACTGAAGATCAGACAGGTTTTATTAAAAATCGTGACTCATACTTTACGTTAGGAGGTTAATGAATATCGTATATAGAGCGTCAAATAAAACTTCAGAATGTGTCATTTCACGATGCTGAGAATGCGTTTGATAGCATGGGAATAATTATTCAATACACTTGAAAAATTTAAGATTGGTTCAAAATTTATTTCTTGAATCAAGCTGATATATCATATACCTCAGGCTTCTGTACTTACCAATAATCAGAGATCCCCTTTTTTCAGGCTCTTTCGAGGTACTAGACAGGGCTGTCATTTAAGTCCTTTACTGTTTGATATCACTTTGGAACCTTTGGCCACCGCTATTTGGGAATCCCCTAATATTTCTGGTATAGTCCATGGGAATAAGACACATAAGCTATCTCTTTATGCAGATGATCTGTTATTATTCATCTCTAACCCTGAGAAATCTATTCCATCAATAGTAGCTCTACTTAATCAATTTAGTAGTTTTTCTGGTTAAAAACTAAATCTTCGTAAGAGTGAGCTTTTTCAGTTAAAAAATTTAGTTTCAAATTATGGGACAGTTTCCATTTAGATTGGCTACCAAATGTTTTACTTATTTAGGCATTAAGATTACCAAGAAACACAAGGATTTATTTAAAGCCAATTTTACACCTTTAATTGACCATATCAAACAACAGTTCACTAAATGGTCTCCAATGTCCTTATCTCTAATAGGCCAAATCAATGCTATTAAAATGTTTATCTTACCTACATTTTTATATTTATTTCAGACAATACCAATTTTTATTCCTAAATCTTTCTTTGATATTATTGACTCCAAAATTTCCTTATATATGGCAGAATAAAAATTCCAGACTAAGTAAAAAATACTTATTGAAATCACAAAAAGATGGTGGTTTGGCACTGCCGAACCTTAGATTTTATTATTGGGCAGATAATGCTCGCTATTTAACATTTTGGACAAAAGATTTAGAAAATACACTATTTCCAGGATGGATAAATCTTGAATGTGATTCTATGCAAGGGCTATCATTGGCTTCTATTCTAGGGGCCTCGTCACCTTTTACAATTACGAGATTGAATAAATGTACGACTAACCCAATATTAAGACATACACTTTGAATATGGTTTCAATTTCGTACGTTTTTTGGATTGAATTATTTTATTTTATCGAGTCCTATCATATCTAATTTTTTCTTCCAACCTTCTAGCACTGATGAAGCCTTTCTGTTATGGAAGTGGAAGGGGTTAGCAGTTGTTCATGATTTGTTTTCGGATGGTTTTATGTCTTTTGAACAACTCTCCAATAAATATAATTTACCTAACTCACATTTTTTTAGTTATTTACAAATAGAAATGTTTTGAGGGCTACTCTACCCTTTTTTCCGTTAGCACATCAAACTGATATCTTGGAAACATTTTTACATTTGAACCCTTATCAGAAGGGCTTAATAACGACTGTGAGTTGATTTTGAAATTTACATTGACAAAACTAACAATGACTGGGAAAGAGAACTTCAAATTTATTTATCTATAGAGAAATGGGAGAGGATTCTTCAATTAGTTAATATTTCCTCAATGTGTGCATGACACGCTTTGATACAATTCAAGGTGGTTCACAGAGCTCATATGTCAAAAGATAAGTTAGCTAGTTTTTATGGTCATATAAATCCTACCTGTGACATGTAATTCTGAAGTGGCCTCATTGACTCATATGTTTTGGTCCTGCCCACTTTTGGAAAAATATTGGAAATAAATTTTTGATACTATTTCTGTAGTTTTAGGTATTGATTTACAACCTCATCCTATTACTGCAATTTTTGGGCTACCAATGTTAGATTCTATTCATCCGTACCGTTCCGCCCATCGGCTGATTGCTTTTACCACATTAATTGCCAGAAGATGTATTTTATTTGAATGGAAATATTCTAATCCTCCGACCACACTCCATTGGTACTCTGAAACGATATCATGTTTAAATTTAGAAACAATTAGGAGTGACATTGTTGAACCCTTGGTTAAATTTGATAGGACTTGGGGAAGATTTATTCAACATTTTCATACGACATAAATTGTCCCCTCTCCAACTGTTATAATAATTTTTTTAACCGTTATACGGTGGAACGGACTTGATGACAAACAGGGACTTAAATTGTTGAAACTCTTTGCAGCCCAGATTCTGTTCTGCTTTTTTTTTTTCTTTAGTTGACGGGGATCTGTTTTTTTCATTTTTTCCTATTTTTCTTTTTTTCTTTTTGTTTTTATACATATATGTTCTCTTTTAAACACTTAACTATATTTACATAGAGGTCTATATTCAATGTGTATTTTGACACTGGACTCATATTTAGTTTATACCTGCCATTAATGTAACCCTGATCCCTATGTATCAATATCACTGTCATGTTTATCATTACTTTTTTGTTGTTTTTATTTACTTTTGAAATAAACTAATAAAAAGATTTAAAAAGAAAGAAAAAGTGGGATAACATTTTCCTCCAATCCACAGGAACTGATCCTGAATCTATAGGACATTGGAAAATGATCACCAATGCGTCCACAATTTCTTGAGTCACCTCAGGGTGCAGACCATCAGGCCCTGGGGATTTATCAGCCTTCAGTCCCATCAGTTTACCCAACATCATTTCCTGCCTAATGTGGATTTCCTCCAGTTCCTCTGTTACCCCAGATCCTCTTGCCATTAGTACATCTGGAAGATTGTTTGTGTCTTCCTTAGCGAAGACGGATCCAAAGTACCTGTTCAACTCATCTGCCATTTCATTGTTCCCCATAATAAATTCACCCTTTTCGGTCTTCAAGGGTCCAACTTTGGTCTTAACTAATTTTTTCCTCTTCACATACCTAAAGAAGCTTTTACTATCCTCCTTTAAATGGCTGTCCCACTTGGGTGACCTAATCTGCGATTTAAGAAGAGTGTCTTCGACCTTCAAGTTCAAGGGCACTCGTCTGGAAAGCCTCGAGCTGGATCCTCATTGAAACCGCGAGCTGGATTGACCGGCCGCACAAACACACACACAAACACATCGCAAGGGCGGGGGCCAGGGAAAGCGGGGGAGCACTGTCTGCGCGATGAAGAGGAAGGTAACCGGCTGCCACAGTGTACGGTAAGTCCTTTAGAGAATGCGTGTGTGGGGGGAGATGGAGTGAAGACACTTTTAAGAAGTTTAAAATTTAACGAGCATTTTACCTACTGGTCAGTTTTCCTTGGTCCTGAAAACTCCAATGAGCCAACCAAAATGCCCGGTCAGTGAAGGAGATTGCCTACGGCTGCCCTCGACTGTCTGTAACTAAATAGCGACCCCACTCCACTGCACTACGAGCCAAAAAGAACCATGCCGACCAAATTTTACTCGCGGAAAATTTTTCAACATGCTGAAAAAATTTCCGCAACCTAGTTGAGGCCACGAGTATTCGGGAACTACCCTCGAGCATGAAGGAGTTCCAGCGACCTCATAGGACCTCCTAGGACCATGTGTCGACCATGCTGTGAGTTTGAAGGTCGAAGACACTCTACTAAACTCACAGATTTGGTCGCCCAAGTGGGACAGCCCCTTTATTTTCTTGGCTAGCTTACCATCTTTTCTCCCCGAATTGCCTTTTTAGTTAACTTCTGTTGCTCTTTAAACGTTACCCAATCATCTGGCTTCCCACTCATCTTTGCTATGTTGTACTTCTCTTTTATTTTTATACTGTCCCTAACTTCCCTTGTCAGCCATGGTTGCCCCTTACTCCTGTTGGAATCTTTCTTCCTCTTTGGAATGAACTGATCCTGCACCTTCTGTATTATTCCCCAGAAATGTTCTTTTGGAAGTTCTCGATGGCATACAATGAAATGTCTTCAAGAGTCGAGAGTGTTTTATTGTCATACAGTATGTCCCAGATAGAACAATGAAATTCTTACTTGCAGCAGCACTGTCTCCAGCACAGCTTCACTGCCTCTATATATTTAAAACACTCTACTATCAATGTAAACGGCTATGATTGTTTAAAAAAAGGAAACGCAACAATCAGTTGGTGCACAGTTGTGTCTAACAATTTGTTTCAGTGATTTAGAGGGATAAATTTGTCCTTCCCCCCTTTAAATCACACCATAGGATTTCTTTCAATCCCCAGGGGCTAGGCATGCATTCATATTAGAATGATCCGAATCCAAAACATCTTCCATTTATTTCCTTCACAGTTTCATATGGGTTCTTAATTTTCATGCAGTGCAATGAAATAGAGTTAACTAATGACGTGGTAGGCATTACCACGTTGGGGAACAATCATAATGCGATAGTTTTATATAAAAATAGAAAGTTTCATCTGAATCTTGGGTCTTAAATCAGTGAAAAATGAAACCATAAGTTATGAGATGGATTTGGGAGTCGAGGAAACAATGTTTAAAAGGTATGACTGTATACTTGAATCACACTTAGTACTACCCCCACAAATTGCTGATTCAGTATTATGCTCTTCGTCCTCCAATCGGAACACTCATTACTTAACCCTCTCCTCCTTTTCCACTCTTTTGCTTTAAAGAGAACATTTGCTCAGACATCCTGCTGTTTTGTTGAAAACCTGGTGCATACTCGTTGTCACTGTTGCATGATGAATATGGTTCAAGCACTTGAGGCGCTAAACAAGATGTAAACAAAGTACATCAGGGCCATTTAAAGTATGCAGGTCCTCCCAAGGTTACGGCAGAGTTCCATTTCTGAGAACTCTTTGTAACCCAAACAGCTCGCAAGTCAGAAATGTGGATGGGAACAGAGTTCCCAGGCGCCAAAAAATCCATGCAACCTAGCAGCAACCCACCATTCTTCAAAAGCTTTTTTGTATGTACAGGCTATTAGTTGGTAATTGGCATTCATAAGCTGGGAAGGTGCTCTATGTGGTTTTACAAATAATACATAAACAGTAAGATAAAAAAAGATGAGCTGGAAAAGTGGTCCAGCAAAAGCAACCAAGAAACTATATTAGATAAAAGCAAATGTTTACGTGATGCTGAGAAAAACAGAAAGCCTGAGGTTTCAATTTCAGAATTCACTGAAGGAGGACCAAGGAATCGATAAGGAACTAGAAAACATATTACTAGTGAGAAACATAAATACTGTGGATATATAAATATTAGTGAGAAACATAAATGATGTGGATATATAAAAAGGAAAAGTTGTTAAAATTAATGTGAGATGCAGTACTGGAGTAACTCAGTGGGCCAGGCAGCACCTCTGGCGAAAAAGTATGAGCGATGTTTCGGACCAGGACCCTTCTGAAGCATCACCTATCTTTCTTCAGAGATGCTGCCTGACCCACTGAGTTACTCCTGCACCGTGTGTCTAATTTTGGTATAAACCAGAATCTGCTTTGTTTCTACTTAAGATTAATGTGTTCTACATACTGAGACAGGAATCTCAGAATGTAAAGGACATATTGGGGATAGATGACAAAAATGTAAAATTTTGAGCTTTTCTTCACACAAGGAAACATTGAAAATCTCATTGAAATAGAGAATTGAACAGAAATTAACAGATTTTTAAAAAGTCAGAAATTAATGGAGCTGACATGATAAATCTCCAGGACCTGATGATTGCACTTCTTAGAAGTAAATAACTATGAAGATGGTGGTTATCATATACCAAAATTCCACATCTGCTTGAATAGTTGCCACAGACTGGAAGGCTGTAAAACTAACCCCACTAATTAAGAAAGCGGGGGGGGGGAGAATATAGCTCAGTGATGGAGAGCATGCTTCGCATGGATGAGGTCTCGGGTTCAATCCCCAGCATCTCCACTGTTTTTCGGTCGTAAAGAAAGCAAACTCAATGCTAGCATTTATTTCAAGAGGGTTTGTATACAAAACCAGGGATGTAATGTTGAGGCTCGATAAGGCACTGGTAAGGCCGCATTTGGAATATTGTGAGCAATTTTGGGCACCATATCCGAGGATGTGCTGGCTCTGGAGAGGGTCAAGAGGAGGTTTACAAGAATTATCCCAGGAATGAGTAAGTTAACATATGATAAGAGTTTGTCGGCACTGGGCCTGTACTTGCTGGATTTTACAATGAGGGGGGACCTCATTGAAACATACGGAATAGTGAAAGGCTTGGATAGAGTTGACGTGGAGAGGATGTTTCCACTAGTGGGAGAGTCTAGGACTAGAGGTCATTGCCACAGAATTAAAGGAAGTCCTTTTAGGAAGGAGATGAGAAATGTCTTTAGTCAGAGGGTGGTGAATCTGTGGTTCTTCATTAGTACAGGTGTCAGAGGTTATGGGGAGAAGGAAGGAGAATGGCGTTAAGAGGGAGAGATAGATCAGCCAGGATTGACTGGGCTTGATTGGCCGAATGGCCTAATTCTACTCCTATTCCATATGACCTTATAACATGAAACTACAGACTAGTGAGCTTGACGTCATAGAATGGAAATGGTGGAATCTATTATTAATAAAGTGCACTTAGAAAATAGTAATAGGATTCAGTTAGTTAAAAACAGAAAATTGTGCTTACTTCCTTCTCATAACATAAAACTAGAGGTTGTACATAGAATGGATTACGGTATTACATAGTTGGCACCTAAAATAAGGTTCCACTGTACTGTTTTGTGCTGTATTAACTTCTAATAAAATAAACAAAACAAAACAGAAAATTGCAGAAACACTCAACAGGTTTGGCAATCTCTGCGAACAGGCAAGTGGCTGAGTATTTTGAAAGGCAAATCATGTTGTTAGATCTGATAGTTCTTTGGGGTTGTCAGAGCAGAATAAATGAGGGCAATCAATTGATTTGTGGACTTGGACTTTCAGGTCTTCTATGAGGTACCGCACAAGATTATTAAACCTGCCCAACTGCACTACTTTATGTTTAATATACCCGATGATGATCAAAGGTTGGTTTACAAAGAAATCAGAGTAAAAGAAAAGTTTAATGTTTGGATTGAGAGGGTGTGGCTAGTGCTGTGAGGTAGGGATTGATGCTGGGGCTTGAGATGTTCACAACTTCTATCAATCATTTGGATCAAGTGATAAAATATCCAAGGAAGACACAAAATGCTGGAGTAATTCAGCGGAACAGACAGCATCTATGGAGAGAAGGAATGGGCGACGTTTCGAGTCAAGACCCGAGACTTTGAGGCGGATGGAAAGAAGCTTTGGGGATAGACAGCATTAATGAATAAGCAAGTACATAGCAGATTCAATATTATGTGATTAATATGCAAACATCCACATTTGCAGAAATATAGATTACTTTTTTTTAATGGTGAAAGATTGAGCCTGTTGGTGTCCAGAAGGATCAGATGCCCTTGCATATAAATATTGAAGGTTAACCAAGGTTCAGAAGGATTAGATGCCCTTGCACATAAATATTGAAGGTTCAACCAAATATTGAAGGCAGAGTAAGTGATTAAAACGAGCAATGGTATGTTGCCCTTTTGTAAAAGAATAAGAGTACAAGAGTAGAAATATTTCAATCCAAGTGTTTAAGATCCTGATGAGGAATATCCTGAATATTGTGTACAGACCTGGTCTCCTTTGGAGGTTGCGGCAGCACATTTAAAATATATATAATCGCCTATGCTTCCCCCAACATCCCAAAGACGCATGGCCGTTTGTAGATTAATTGGCCTCTGCAAATTCCCCCTTGTGTGTAGGGAGCAGCTAACAGGGATAACAGAATTTGTGTTAAAAGGTGACCAATGGTTGGCGTGGTTGTGGTGGGCCAAAGCCGGGTTCCATGCTGTATCTTTCACAGTAACGTGGAGATGCATTGAAAGGACCAGCAAAGGAACCTCAAATCAAGAAGTTACAAAAAGCTGAAGTAACTCAGGGGGACAGGCAGCACCTCTGGAGAGAAGGAATGGGTGACGTTTCGTGTCGAGAGCAGTGAGAAAGGGTGGTGAATAAATGTCACAGAATGGGGAATGAGGGCAGCACCGGCGGTGGCATTGTTTTTGAACGGGGACTATAAATATCAGTGACTGTTTACGTGGAGTGAAAGATTTCCCCCCCAGCTGTTCACAGGGGAAGATGCAAATCTTAGAAAAGTCACGTGTTACTGCTAATCCTGTGGCCTGGATTGATGAGATAAAAACTTTGGGGTGCAAGGGCGTGTTATTTTCGTTCTCTCAGTTCGAGTTGGGGATGTATTCCCACCCATATTTCCCTATACATTGAAACGATGGCTTCTTTACCGGCGGCTGAGGAGGCCTGTCCCCTGGGCTAGGCCCGACCTCATTGCAGCGCCATTAAATGGCGCCAGATTGTGGTTCGGTGGAAGCGGGAAACCTGCTTTGTGTTAGATCGTCTCGCAGCGGAGGAAGGGACCAGGCGCAGTGACCCAAACCCCGAGCATCACCGACCCGTGAACCAGCACTTCTCTCCCTCCCTCCCCCCGACTTCGCTACTTCTTCTTCTTCCTCCCTCTCCCCCCCGCCCGACATCAACCCCTCCCCCACCCACAAGGAAGGAAGAAAATCGTCAGGGACAGTCAACCAAACTAGGAGGGCGGAAAGCGCCCTGACTGACGGTGCTCTCTGCTAATCGGCCCGTTTCTGCCAGCCGACCGGGCCCAATGACAGGCCTGACGGAGGGCGGGCCTTCCGCCATGGCGTTGGGTTGAGCCGACAACAAGCGTCGTGTGGGTGGATAGTTTTTTTTCGAGAGCCCCGGACGGTCCCGGCTCCAAGCTCCACCCTTCGCCGCTTCCTGCACCGTCAATCAAAGCAACGAAGCAGAGAGGGGGGAAAAATATATTGTAATCAACCCGGCGCTCGCCCTCCCCCGAGAAAAAAAAGAAGGCACCATGTTCATCGTCTGAGCCGCCGCCGCCGCCGCCGCCGACCGACCGACCGACCGAGCGTGGGAGGGACCGAGCGCCCGCTATGACTGGTACGTTGTGCAGGCGGGGAGGCCGGCAGCTCAGCCGGCTTGCATTCTTCCTCCCTCCCTCCCTCCCTCCCACTCACTCACTCTTCCCCCCCTTTTAATCTGCTCTTTCTCATTCCTCCGCAGCTCCAGAGAGGCCAGTGAAGCAAGAGGAAATGGCAGCGTTGGACGTGGACAAGCAGAGCGAATACCTCCAGCACAGGAGCACGGCGGCGCAGGTAAAGCTCGGCCGCTCTTCCCTCCCGCACTGCTCGGCCCCGCGCTTTCTTTTGTCTGGCAGCTTACTTGTATACAGACGGTTGCAATTGTTGGTGTGCGAGTGTGTCGTGTGTTTAAATTTTGATGTGTACGGTTACTTCCTGTGTAAGCCCCGGACTAATTCACACCCACTTTCCTCCTGAACCCGCCCCCCTGTGGGTAGAACATTCAGCCGTCACCGCTTGCACTACTGGCAGCTACGTGCAGCAAGATCGGGTCGCCGCCATCGGAGACTGCGGGAGCTACCGCCACTGTTGGAGCCGGCCTGGTGAGTCAATCAGATCATTGTATAAACACGCATAAAAAACAAACCATCCAATATCGCCCCACCACACCACCGCCCGAAAAGGATCTTTAGCAAAAGCCCAGTTATCCTTGCAGTCAACTCCTGCGGACTCGGCCTTTGGTGCCATTTTATTTTTGAAAACATAAAATAATTAGCAGGCTTAACCGCAAGTGTAAAATGGTAAGTGAATACAAGGATAATCTAACGTTCAAGGAAAATCGATTTCATACTTTGAAGTAGTCGACTGCGGTGGGATAGCACCATTTAAGTTTTCAAAGCAGTAGTAAAGATTTAACCCCATGTAAATTGTATCCCCCCCCCCCCCCAGGCTTCTGTTGAATTCGAGCAAGCTAATTTTCTTGTAATTGACAGTATTCATATTTGCAACAAAATAAGTATTATTAAAAAAACAAAACGATGCAATTCAACCCACTGATTGAAAAATACCACACCAGCATGATCCTGCTCTCCAGTATCTAATTTGTAACACTGGATAACAGAGTACTCGTCCAAACATGTTTTTAAATGTGATGTGGGGGGTTTCTGCTTCTACCACCTTCTCAAGCAGATCCCTGGTGTTTTGGCTGAATTTTATTTCTCCTGCCTCTAATGCTTTACAAGTAGCGTTAAATTTTTTTTGTCAGTTATGTTTTCTTCTCTACCAAGGTAACTTCGCTATTTCTATTTGCTCTTTCTTGATCGCTCATAATTTTATACATCTCTCATGGCCTCTTAACTTAGTTTTTCATTTTATAGCTCCAATTCTCCTGTCCAGTGCACTTAAATGTTTCCATTACCATGATTTTTGTTACAGACCCACATTATAGGCTGTTATCCAACTTGTATGTATAACCTCACAGCAGTGATAGTATTACCGTGGCTAATAGAGAATGTCCTTTCAAACACCTTGTATTCTACCCTTTGAAGTGTTGGACTGGGACTTTGTTCTTTTACTCCTTCAAAATCTATCCATTTATTGTGTTGTAAATCCATTTTTGCATTTTTCCAAATGCATTACCTTGCACTTCTGCATTAAATATATTTTCTATTTTTTATGGCCAACTGGCTGGATCATCTACATCATCATAATGCTTTAGTCTATCATCTTCCAGCAGTCCAAAGCATTCCTAGTCACTGTTATCCACATTGCTATGCAATCTTGGTGGTTGTACCTTCTGGTTATGAAAATGCAAGTCAGCTATTATCCTTGACTTGCTGCCATTGAACAAATTTGAATGTAATTTGCCATGTCACCTTGGGTTCCATTCACTTTTAGATTTTTGATTGACATGTCATGCTAGCATGTGTCAAAAGCCTTGAATAACACATCTACTGCAAAGCCTTCATGGAGCCTCAAAGAATTTAGTCAGGTTAGCCATGCACATAAATTCCCTGAATAATCGATGTTGATGGTCCCAGATTAATCTGTGCATTCTAAACAATGGGGTTATATTCACTCTTAGAATATAGTTGTATATTAAAGGAATTGAGAGTGACATTATCACAAAGGGAGGTGCCTTTATAAGACACCAAAAACTCACCAAGACGTTTCACAATCATGTTATCAGTTTCCACGAGGGGTGGAGGGTGAGGAAAAATGGGGATAATTTAAGAGCGATTTTGAGTTTGGAAATTTGTTAGAGGACTTTGTTTCTTCAACATACTTCTTCCCCCCCCCCTTCCACCCAAGAAAAAAAGTGTTATAGCATATTTGCAAAGTCAACGAGGAACTGGGGAAATATAGTAAGGAAACAGTTTGTTTTTTCCCCCCTTTATTACAGAGCCATTATTGCAGTCAGATTATTGGCATAATATTTTAACCCTACAGCTGCCTTGTATTTTTAGTAATCTATTTCACTATATAAACATGCAAAGTTAACGTTGAGGTCCTACTCTTTGCAAACCTTTACTCTGGAATAAACCAACAATTAATTTTAAATCTCCAGGTACTTGATGTGATATTGCATTTTACTAGCAGTTGTATACATTTGCTGTAACTTAGTAATACCATTAATGGAAGAAATTTGATGCACCATGTTACCATAATTTCTGATGCAGTTTGTGTACAAACATTTCTTCAGTTAATTTTTGTTGAACATATTCTGACCTTCAGCATCTATTTTGCTTATAAGCCAAACATGGGATACTGAAAAAATGCCCACAAGTGATAAGAACAATTAAAGCTGCTAACTCTTTTTACTTACTAAAGCACCATCAATGTCCCTTTCAGTTTATCCAACATAGAAGGGTGGATAAACCTTTGGCAACTAATTGTACTTGCAGCTTCAACCTTCGCAAGGTATAACGAAACCAACCTTAAATGTTTTTATATGATTAAATGTTCTGTAAAACACTGAAAAATCTCAGCATTATAGCACTTTAAATTCTTTGGTGTGCATTGGTTACCATTAGGGTGCATTTTATTTGGGACCTTAATCCCAGTTACTGGTTGCTTTATAGAATTTTGTCACAGTTGTGCCTTAAGAATAATCAGTTGGAAATCTTTTAATATCTTTTGTATTCATGTATCTATTGAACAAAATATTTATGCAGTTGCCATTATATTCTTACCGAACAAAACAACTTATTACAGCATAGAAACGGGTTAATCAGCCTTCCAAGTCCATGCCAACCATTAAATATTCATTTACAGTAACCTTGCATTAATCTATTTTCTCCCAACATTTTAGTTTAGTGATACAGTATGGAAACAGGCCCTGCAACTGACCTGTTCGCACTAGTTCTGTGTCATTCCACTTTTTCATCCACTCCCTAGGGGGAATTTACATAGGCCAATTAACCTACAAACCCACACATCTTTGGGATGTCGGAGGAATCTGGAGCACCCGGAGAAAACTCGCGCAGTCACAGGAAGAATGGGCAAATTCCGCGCAGAGAGCACCGAAGGTGCGAGTCAAACCTGGATGCCTGGTGCTGTGGGGGAGTATCAGCTTTACCAGCTGTGTCACAGTGCTGCCTGCGATAGTTTATCAACTATCCCCCGATTTTACCAGTCACCTATTCATTAGAGGCATATTACAGTGGACAATAAACTTACCAACCCACATGTCAGGGAATGTGCAAACTCAGCACCTGAGATCCGGATTGAACATGACTCCCTATGCTGCTGAGCTGCTGTTATTGATTCAAAAAATTGTGGTTTTGGGTGACCTTCTGCAAAATCTTCAGCTTTAATGACATTTATTTTTCAAAATTTTGTAATAGCAAGTACAATAACATACTTTTCAACAGTGGTACTGTTTACTCATTGTTGCTTTTGAGAAGGCGCCTGAAGAATTGATTTAAAAAAAAAATCAAGTTTAATTTATATATTTTCCGGATTGGTATTCAGTTTTTTCTAACTGAGTGAAATGAAATTTATTGTTGGACTTTAAATATAGCTTAAAACTATTCAGTCCTGTGGTAATGTTTAGTAAAGTAAAATTAAAGGATCTCCTCAATAGAAAAATGTTTAAAATTAAATGCATTTGCTCTTGTGAATAACACGATGTATTGTTTAGTTCTGGCAAAAGTTATTCAACTGGCAAATCACTGGGTTTCCATATAATGTTTATATACTGCCTCTGGCCATGTCAATACACTAATGTTAGCACATGAGGGAGTATCTTATTTCTCATGTACCTCGTATTCCCCACCCTTGCTGAGGTATAAACTTTGTGTTAGATGTACAAAATCAGTTGCCATTAATGTTTTTTGCTTGTGGAAATGGCTATAGATTGAAGTACAATAAGATTTTGGTTATTGGGAACTGCACAATCTAGTTACCAGCATTTTGGAAATCTCTCCAGTAACTGGGGTCCACATCAGGGTGATATGATGGTAACCCCGGATCACACCAAGTTTACTAAGTATAATCTAGATTCTTGCTGGTAGGTGCTACTGATTGAGTTATTCCTCATTTTCCATATACCATTAAGCAGATCATCCACAGTTTACATTACCAGATGTCTATGTACAGCCTGCAAGTACAAGCAAGTGTTTTGAAAGACTCGTAGGATGGATTTGCCAGTTGTTGCGAACAGTTGTGGCTATAGGCAATAGGTGCAGGAGTAGGCCATTTAGCCCTTCGAGCCGGCACCGCCATTCAATGTGATTATGGCTGATCATCCCCATCAGTACCCTGTTCTTGCCTTCTCCTCATATCCACTGACTCCGCTATTTTTCAGAACCCTATCTAGCTCTCTCTTGAAAGAGAACCTGCCTCCACCAGAGAATTCCACAGCCTCACCACTCTCTGTGAGGAAAAGGTGTTTCCTCGTCTCCATTCTAAATGGCTTACTCATTATTCTTAAACTGTGGCCCCTGGTTCTGGACACCCCCAACATCGGGAACATATTCCTGTCTCTAGCGTGTACAAACCCGTAATAATATATGTTTCAATAAGATTCTCTCTCATCCTTCTAAACTCCAGAGTATACAAGCCCAGCCACTCCATTCTCTCAGCATATGACAGCCCCACCATCCCGGGAATTAATCTTGTAAACCTACGTTGCACTCCCTCAATAGCAAGAATGTCCTTCCTAAAATTAGGAAACCAAAAATGCACACATTACTCCAGGTATGGTCTCACTAGGGCCCTATACAACTGAAGAGGACCTCTTTGCTCCTATACTCAACTCTTGTTATAAAGGCCAACATGCCATGCGCTTTCTTCACTGCCTGCTGTACGTGCATGCTTACTTTCATAGACTGATGTACAAGGACCCCCCAGATCCCGTTGTACTTCCCCTTTTCCCAACTTGATTTCCATTTAGATAGTAATCTGCCTTCCTGTTTTTGCTACCAAAGTGGATTACCTCATTTATCTGCATTAAACTTCATCTGCCATGCATCTGCCCACTCCCCCAACCTGTCCAAGTCACCCTGCATTCTCATAGCATCCTCACAGTTCACACTGCCACCAGCTTTGTGACATCTGCAAATTTGCTAATGTTACTTTGAATCCCTTCATCCAAATCATTGATGCTACAGGCATCTATTCTTGACATTAGCTGAAATTTTATCAAACAGAACCCAGGAAGAATACATTCTTGTTAACACGTCGATGTCCATTTTGTAAATCCCATCCAGCGATAACGTCAGTATCCTTTTTTAAAGGAGTCAATAACATATAACACCTCTCTGAAGAAGGGTTTCGGCCCGAAACGTCGCCTATTTCCTTCGCTCCATAGATGCTGCTGCACCCGCTGAGTTTCTCCAGCATTTTTGTGTACCTTCGATCTCCAGCATCTGCAGTTCCTTCTTGAACACATATAAAACCTCGTCTGCTGTAAAGTCTAGATGGGCTTGGGCTAAATTTTTTATTATCAGTTTTTTAATCAAGAATGGGTAAACAAATATTTTAAACTTCTCCACATTCCCTTTCTATGGGACATTGCATCTTCTGCAGTGTGGGACATTTAATTTGGGAACTGTTTGGATTATAAACAACACGGGAATCGAACCTTGCTGTAAGATTGGGTTACAAATGTAATTATCAGGTCATTGAATAGGTATATTAGATTAATTGGTATGTCCAGTCTAACATTTGATAGATGTGCTCTAAATTCATACATAACGTTCCTAAATTTTGTGTTATGATTCTGTTCAGTTGGAAAAGAACCATAACCAGCCAAATAAATGTTAAACCTGATTCTGAATCCTGATGCATTAAATAATATTTTTCCAGCTTCATTTCAGCCATGTTATATTAATTTAAATGTCTTGGTGATTGTCTGACCAAATAGCTAATTGTGGGTTAATTGAATAAATGTCCAAAGATAGTGGACAAGGAATGTGTATTTTGAGTTTTCTTTTCAGTTGTTATATATTTTCTGTTTGGAGCTAACTTATGAAATTGGACACATGGAATTGACCTCGGTAATAGTCACAGTATGTTGGCTCTTAAATTTACTGGCATTTCAGCTTGAGTCGACTACAGTGTTTCTTGCATGCTAGGTTTGTTTGAGAAAATGGTCTCGCCACATTTAGAGATAATTATACAGGTCCCCCACTGATTTTACGGCACCTTAGATTCCAGAGCCATGTTGAATTATCCATTTTGCTGGACTAACAGAGGTCTCCTGGGGTTCTAAGTGATAGGAGTAGAATTAGGCCATTTGGCCCATTGAGTCTATGCTGCCATTCAATCATGGCTGATCTATCGCTCCCTCCTAACCTCATTCTCCTGCCTTCTCCACATAACCTCTGACACCTGTACTAATCAAGAATTTATCTCTGCCTTAAAAATATCCTCTCACTTGGCCTCCACATCCTTCTGTGGCAAAAACATCCGTAGATTCACAACCCTCTGACTAAATAAATTTCTCCTCATCTCCTTCCTAAAAGAACGTCCTTTAATTCTGAGGCGACGACCTCTAGTCCTAGACTCAACCGAATCTACCGAATTCAGGGGGGACCAAATACTGCTCGCAAAGACGGCTTTGGGGACAGATCTACTGACTGTGGCTGGCTGTTACTCTAGCACTTTGTGTGTTGCTCAAGATTACAAAGCCCCGGCCACGGTAAATTCGACGAGCCGATCAGCAGCGGATCTGACATTGAGATCAACTGCCTCACCTGGCCTAGGCACCACTTTTCCTGGGGGATTCGAGAGGAATTTCAAATGTGCTTTTGTACTTTTGCCCAGCTTAAAGGAGGTGCCGGTCCACTGGTATCAGGAAGATCGTTGGTGGACCTGTACCTGTATTATAAAAATGGTTCCAATTGCTGCCTGCTGCTAGCCCATTGTGTTTAATGGAATTGCCAACATGTATCAAGTATGGACGGTGATAGTTTAAATTGATAGTTCATCTGTCCGATTCATCATGCCTGGTCTCTCCAAGTCCATGCCCCCCTGAAAGTGGCAATACAAGTAGATAGTGGTAAAGAAGGCCAGAACTTTGTGTTATTTTGCACAAGAAGGCGTTTGGTATGGTTGCTTTCATCGGTTGAGGCATTGAGTATAAAAGCCAGGAAGTCATGTTGCAGCTTTTTATGACTTTGTTTTGGCTCCATTTGGAGTGTAGTTCTGGTTTTCCACATTACAGGAAGAATGTGACGGCTTTAGAGAGGGTGCAGAAGTTTTATCAGGTTTGGAGGGTATAAGGAGAGGTTGGACAGACGCGGATTGTTTTCTCTGAAGCATCAGAGGTTGAGGGGAGTCCTAATAAAAATGTATAAAATTATACGAGGAATATATAGTCGGAACCTTTTTCCGTTGGTAGAAATGTCTGTGGAGGGTTTATTTTGCAGTTCTATATTCTGTGTACCCTTCGTGATTTTGAACTCTTAATAGGAGAGAAGAAAAGCCAAAGGAGTGGATCCTTGGCTGTACTGCATAAATGGTTGAAGAATAGTAAAGAGGACCAGATAGCAGGGAGCACTGATGTTAACATTCAATTTGGTGTAGCCTGCAGCAGTTTGTGCTGGGAAGATTTTTCCTGGGCACTGGACATATTTACAATCTCAAATGAAGAAAAGGTTTTGTTTGGAAATGTCAACTGAACTTTAAAATAGTTTAATTATTTTGAATCACTTGCTACGTCAGAAGAAGACGTGTTAGCATTCTAAAGAATTTAGGGAATAGGGTAGAAAGCAATTGACCAAAAAGTTAGAGGAAGTTTGAAAAGGCAAAAAGCTTTCAGACCATTTAGTAATATTGTGTAACATATTGCTTATGTTTTAATCAAATCAAATGTAAGATTTTGAGATATATATGATATTCATATTTTAATATTTCTTCAATGTATTTAGGATAAAGACAGAGGTAGTAAGGTATTAATAGTGGTTTCCACATTGATCTATTGGATAATATCAGTAATGATATTGGTCCTCTGGGTTATAAACTTACAGACATGTCATAATACAAACAAGCATTTGGCACCAAATACATCCTTGGCCAAGGATATCAAAAGCACAAAATACTTCCTATGTGATCTTTCCAATGGTCTTTGGTACATAAAAATGCTGGAGTAAATCAGCGGGTGAGGCAGCATCTACGGAGCGAAGGAATAGGTGACATTTCGGGTCGAGACCTTTCTTCAGACTTTGTCATTTCAGCAAGACTTCTTTATTCTCGTATCTGACTTACTTGCATTAAAGTATGACTTTCCAATTAAGTGTCTGCTCCATCGGTTTGTTACATTCATTGTGCATAAAGAACCTAATACAAAGAACCTCAAACTAATCTTGTTAAGATAATAATACATCTTTCCTTTTTTCTTGACAAGGGGGATGTGCAATCTACTAATATTTGCATAGTCAGAATTCTTGGAGGTGACTGAATATGTTATACATGTCGGTAACATAGATTCTTTGTAGCCGCAGCCCAAGTAGCGATCCTTGCAGCACCCACTAATTAATCTTATCATTATGAAAGTTACCTTTATTGTAAGGCCGTTGTCCCTCTTTCCGTTTATTAATCCTCAATCCATGCAATAACGCCTATCAATGAGCAATAATTATGCGTAACAATATCTTGTGTGACAGGGTAAGAGACTTGGAAAGAATGTTGTCCCCTTACTTTATTGTCCATAAGAATAGGTTACTGAAGAGTAGTCGTGTTATGTTGCTGCAGGCATAGTCTAAATTAAAGACTTTGTGCATCTACTATTTCTGTCCATTGTGGTAGGTGTCACTATCCAGGTATTGGATCCAATGTCTAAAGCATTAATTAAGGAGATTGGACGGTATTACTCTTGAATGTGGATGGGTTGTGCCTATCCAAGGGAACGTGCTCTTGCCCATTGGTTAAGTCTACTCTTTGGTTCATGTTGATGATGAGAGGAAGCAGAGAGCTGTATTCGTAATAATGGTATTTATGTTTAGCATGCAAATATATTATTTCATGAAATGAAGCAATCTATTGCATTTTGAAATGTGGATTAATAAAAATACTTGCAATAAATTTGAACAATCTATCCTATCCAATGGAGACATGGAACTCAATGTATTAATTGACTCGATGTGGCTGCTTTGTATGAATCTCGAGAATAGAATACAAATAAAAAAATACTTGGTTAAAGGAGGAGTTATGGAACGCTTTGGAGGCGTGTGTCAAGGGTTTAAGAGAATTGTTAGACTGGAGGTTCTGTTGTTGAAAGCACGAACGCCGAGGCAAAGCTATGAATATGTATGATGTATAAAGGTTCAGATATTTGATGAGCACACACACATTGGGGATGCAAGTCTAGGGGGAACCAACATTGTGGCGAGTTAAGCCTTTTGGGAGACTTGAAATCATGGGCATTGCAAAACCAGGAGCTAGTGTAGTACAGGAGTGATGAACGAATGGTGCTTCCTGTGAAAGTCCTGCAAAAACATCAAAGCTTTGGTCCAAAATTGTGATCAATCAGACATGAGTTTAAGAACATAGAAAATAAAGAACAGGAGTAGATTGGATTGACCAAGTGTCTGGATAGGAAGGGTATGGATGAAGATTTTGGATGATGATGAATTGATACAGGGGCAGAATTTGGTGAGATGAGTCTGAGGAAGGGTCCCGACCCAAACGTTGCCTATGCATGTCCAGATTTGCTGCCTGACCCTTGGAGGTAAACTTTGTGTTCTGTTCAAGATTCCAGCACCTGCAATTTATTGTACCCACTAAGTGAAATGATTCTTGGAATGAGAATGTGGTTAGAAGCTTATCTTGATGGGCACTAAATTATTGATTCCGTATCGGACAGTTCCAAGTGCAAAGTCCATGGCGGGACATTTTACTGGGCACAAAGATAACTTGTTTGGTCAATTTAGCTCATCTAATACTGTATATCAGGCCAGCATTGTGACAAATTAGACAGCTGAAGTATTGAAGGGAGGTAATGATTAGATAAAGCTGGATGTTGGCAGCCTATTTGAAATGTGTTTTGTTGTGATGTTGAGAGTAAGTAGGTAGATAAGGAAAAAAAGAGAAGACCAATAATCGATCTTTGGTGGATTAAGGCTGTGATCTGGGCAGAGGGCCGCGCAGTGGTAGAGTTGCTGCCTTTCAGCGCCAGAGACCTGGGTTTGATCCGGGATGTTGTTCAGGTGACAGTGGAAGGGGAATCAGGGAATAGTTTTTAAAAGTTAGTTACAAAGTGAAGCTAAGTTTATCTTATCATTTTACGAACACCCTGGATCGTGTGTGGTTTTGGTAGAGAAGGGCAGTAAGGAGGCGCAACAAGTTGTGTCACTGTTCCAGATGTATCGCCCTTGGAATTAATCTATACCAGGGTGAAAGGAGCAAGGTTAGGGAGGAGTTAAGAGTAAAAAAATAATGGTGACCAGTGCTTTGACGGTTGATGTCAGGATGTGATTGAGCAAACAAGTAGAACAAGGGTGGAGCTATTTGCCCTGCAAACCTCCCCTGGCTGTTAGTAAGATGTTGGCTGATCTGATTGTAACCATAGATCTATATTTCTGGTACCAACAGGAGTTACAAGTGGGGTGGGGGGGGGGCAAATGATAGACATCTGTGGTTTTCAGAATAGAGTTGTTAGTGACCTGAAGTGTTCCCCCAGGATCAGATGTAGAGAGCTGTCGGTGATGAGAGTAAACATTCAGAGGTACCTCGCCATATAATTGACACAATAGCATTGGTGATGTTGGGTTGGCTGTGAATGCTGGTATGAAAGTTTACATGCTGTAAGGAATTAATGTAAAAATCCATTTGCCGTAATCAAATTTGATACTGGTTAATTGATCCCCTCCCCCTCACAGAATTTCTAAGCAAATAATGCAAAGCTTGTAACATGTGATATTACGGTTATATTGAAATGCATCTTTTTCTTTTCCTTTCAGCCGCTTGATTTAGCTTCTGCACAGTTGGCAGCGTCAAATGGATGGCAGCTAATAACTTCATCCACTGTAGTAACAAAAGATAACGCAGGCAATTTTGTGCAAATTACTGGGCAGGTTCCAGAATCCCCTGTGAATGCTTCTGTACCAACAAGTGGACAATATGTTTTACAAGGCTTGCAGAATCAACATGTGTTTGCGGTCGCTCCAGGATCATCGACAGATGCAACAGGTGCAGTTCCTAGTGTTCAGTATCAAGTTATTCCACAAATTCAGACTGGAGATGGGCAACACTTGCAACTAAGTTTAGCCTCGTCTAATACAGAAGCAGCATTGCAGCAAGATGGTGATGGTCAAATTCAAATTATTCCTGGCACCAACCAAGCATTAATTGGCAGTAAGACTCCTTCAGGCAATATCCTAACCACCCAAAATATTATGTCACCGGGTGTTTCAGTCCAGATACAGCCGAGTAATGCACATGTCCCTTTGCAAATCCAAGGAGTCACATATGGTGGTGGGACTTATCCCAGTCAAACGCAGCTTCTCACTAATGTTCCTGTTGGATTAACAGGAAATGTTACTTTTATGCCCATTGGAAATATTGATGTTGATTCTCATGGAACACCTACTTCACAGTCCATGACTCAGAGTAATGCTACAGCAATTACCACTTCAAGCCAGATGATTCCTATTTCATCAGAAGATATTACTACGATAAATACCTCAGCAAGGACAGATGAACAACGGATTTCTGTAGCAGTGCAGAACTCGGCTTCTAGTGATTCTAACACTAATCTAACTTCCTATGTGCCAACATCAGTGGGTCATATGATTGTTTCAGATGGGCATATAGATTGTGCACATCAAACTTTGAGCCGTAATTCTACTGCAACCTCTGACCAGATACAGACAACTGATCTTCATTTGAACCAATCTACTGTTGATCACACACAGTTACATGATCTACAAGCCTCGCCCTCGCAACAAGCTGACCATCAACTTCAATTTCAGTCACATCACCAATTTGCTGTCCAGCCGCAAATTGTTCAGAATATTCCTCAGCAGGCGATACAGACAATTGGAGGACAAACCATTACTGCACAAGCTGTTCCTCAACAAGCTTTGCAGAATCTTCAACTGCAAGTAATCCAAAATGCAGGCTCCCTGATATTACGAGCCCCTACGTTAACTCCATCTGGAGAAATTACTTGGCAAACCTTTCAGGTGCAGAACATCCAGAACTTGCAAAATGTGCAAATTCAGAATGCACCAACGCAGCAGATAACTCTTACGCCGGTGCATACCGTTACGTTGGGCCAAGTATCATCCAGTGGGGCATTGACTCCAATTGCACCAGCTCCATTAACTGTTAGTAGCCCACAATTACAGACAGCAACTGTGAATTCGTTCACCTCTTCAAGCATTCAATTGCAACAAGGTACACACAATTCGAGTAAGTATTTTAACTGAATTATGTATTGCACTATCCTAATTTCGTCACTAATGTATAAATCTTATTTTTCCATGCCTTTGTGGATTGCTTTTACTATGTACTGTCTGCAGATGTGTGGCATAATGCCACAATTTTTCAAGTGCTGCTGCAAAATTGAACACTGAATGTGTGAGATGTTCTTCATGAGGAGGATAGAACCTACCATCCACATGACTGGATGGATAAGATTTGCAATTCCTTTGTTGGTTTAAACTAGTGTTTCAGTATTATGGAAGAACACACTTAGATTTCAGTTCACTGTCACCTATTTTATTATATATCTCAAATATTCACTTAATATATCTGTAAAAACATCATACGAGGTAGTGTAATATATCAGCATAAATTTGCTATGCTCTATAGTTTTAGGTTTGAAGTTAGAAAGTACTATGGATTGAACTTTTTCTCAATTTAATAACTGATTGGCACAATTATACCAAATTGTCATATGACCTTTGACAGTCAGAACATTTGAATACAATGTGTTCGAACAAAATATTTTTCTACCAGTTAAGCTTCAGATGGGTTTTTTTATTAGGGGGGAGACAATTTGTGGTGTCAAATATAAAGTGCACTAGGCATCAGGCAGCAGTGCCTTGATGCTGACTAGATGATGTCTAAGTTGCAAAAAATTGTCTTTCTGTTGCTACTATTACATCAATTTGGTCGCATATCTGAAATCTGTTATGGAAACCGCTCCATTTAGTTGTGGCCTATGGAAATGATAACAAAATGCAAAGTAATTAAAGATGTCCCTTTTAATGATTGGCACCCCATGCATAGAAAGATCAAGAGAAGTCCAGAACTAGGGGGTCACAGTTTAAGGATAAGAGGGAAGTCTTTTAGGACCGAGATGAGAAAATCATTTTTTACACAGTGGTGAATCTGTGGAATTCTCTGCCACAGAAGGTAGTTGAGGCCAGTTCATTGGCTATATTTAAGAGATGTGGCCCTTGTGGCTAAAGGGATCAGGGGGTATGGAGAGAAGGCAGGGGATGGGATACTGAGTTGGATGATCAGCCATGATCATATTGAATGGCGGTGCAGGCTGGAAGGGCCGAATGGCCTACTCCTGCACCTATTTTCTATGTTTCTATGTAAGACTGCATTAATTGCTGAATACAAATATACTGGCTGCAGGGTAACAGTTTCATAATAGGTGACTGATTCGATAATCCATTGAGTCATTCTTAAGGCAAGGAGACGGGACATGTTGGCAATTGTCCTTCATCAAGTTGAGCATTTGGCAGGCAAGCAGAGTAGCAAAATGCTGATAGCATTTTTAGCTTCTCATCTACATTCCAGGTTGACTCTGGTGCACTTTCTCGTAGATGCTATTTGAACACTAACTGCTCTAGGTGATTTAAAAAAAAAAATCCCAAACTGACCTATCTGATCAACAGGTTTTCCGACATTTTCCCCCTTGATACCCGCAATTAAAATTTTCAATATGAACAGTATGGGTCTTGTTCTTCTTAACAGTTGAAGATAAAGACCCAAAGATGCCAAGTTCAGATTCCATTGCAACATTTGCAACATTTGGGAGTTTTAAGTTGCACAGGCCATCCCTGATTCTGTTTTTACAGATGTCCATTCGTTAATTTTTGCCTGTAAGTCGGAAAGTACACAAATCAAATCAAATCTGGTCTGGTTATCATACCCACACATTATTGTAATGAATGACACCAAAGGCACAAGACTGATAAGAACAATTACAAATAGTGGAAGGGGGGGGGGGGGGATTTGTCATGCCAAATTAATATTTACATGTATATTGACTTTTGAATCTATATTTTGGGTTTTGAGTTGAAGTGTCCATAACCCAGCATGTTTTGGGGTTTTTTAAATAGGAAATTTGAAAGGGAATTGGTAATTTTATAGTGAATTTCCTGAATTGTTTGTTTTAAACAAAAATCTATTCTAATTTCATCAAAGAAATGTTCTCGGATAATTTTGTCTACCCTGCAGTAATCTGGTTTTCTCTTTTAACCGTGTTTTGAAGTGGCCTAACAAGTAAATTACTAGACAAACTGGGCTCATCAGGCAGAATTGTATATCCTGGGAGCCAGGTTCTGACAATCGAAATGCAAATGCTGCCTATTGATGCCATTAAACATCTGAGGACATGACCAATTTGGGGAAAACCGTGCCACATTAGACATGATTTGACAAAGACGTTTTTTTTAAAAAAGGCTCTTTTCATCAATGTTCCAGACTATTCCATTGGGATACCTCATCCAGAGCTGCCAAGTAGTACGGATTTTCCGTATTTTATATAGAAATGCGATTAGAATACGGATGTACGATTTTGTGTTGGTAAATACGGATTTTAAATACGGAGTTCAGTTCAATCTAACGAAGGTTCTCTACCAGAAACGTTACCCATTCCTTCTCTCCAGATTTGCTGCCTGTCCCGCACCAGGTTTAAAAAGAGTGCTGCCAGTTTAACACGTAGGAATTTAAATGACGAGCTGCCTGCTGCAGTGCTATGGGTTCTAAAAATAACGCCATCCTGCTGGAGCGCTATGGGCTTTAAACATAGTGCTATGGCCACAGAGCTATGGGTCACAGAACAATGGGTTCAGGAAGATTCTTGTATAACAATGAGTCTTGGGAATTCTCTTTCTCAGTGGAAGTTGAGCCTTTGATTATTTTTCAGCAATGGTAGAATTCTGGATAAGCCTAGTGGTGAAAGGTTACCAGTGGGATTGAAGTTATATTGGGATTGGCCTTGATTTTACAGAACGGTGGGTGAGCTCAAGGGAGAAAGAGGGAGGGGTGGAGAGAGGGAGGGGATGGGGAGGGACATACAAGAAAAGAGGTCACAGTAAACACAAGGAATTGTAGATGCTGGAATCTTGTGTATAACACAGTGCTGGAACAATGTTTCATGTCTGGACCTTTCTTAGGATGTCATGGTTTGAAGAGGTCATGACATTGGGAGAGATGGACATTTGGCAGCTGTGGCAGGGCTTGCACTCCATAGTTTCCAACAAGACGAAACCAAGTAATAGCTCAAGTATCGGCAGCAACGCTGCCCGATTGATAACTATCAGCATAGGAGCATCTCAAAGCTGTTTTCTGTCCCCTGCACTACTCTCCTGCGGTTGGGGCCTAGGTTGGCACCACAGAGGCATCGGGAGAGGACCCGGCAGCAATAGTGGAGAGGTTGGTGCGGCGGTCGATGAGAGCGCCAACTGATGGACGAGGGGGACACCGCCGCCAATGGGAGGAACAAAGGAGGACCCAGCGTGGGGAGAGGGAGAGGGGAGAAGAACCATGGAGGACCTGGCGCGGCATACTTTGTCGACGATCTTTGTGTGGCCTTGGGTATGCAAGCAAAGAATTTCATTGTGACATGGTTCATTCATTCTTCACCCATGGCTATAAAGCCACACATAAATCTAACACCATCTTTAAATGTGCTCATGATATCATTGTTGCTGGAGGAATAACAGATAATGATGAGTCATGTACAGGAGGGAGATTGATAATCTGAATGTTGCTCACAAAGTCGGCAAGACGGACAAGCTGATTGTTGATTTCAGGAAGGGGAAGCTGGGGATCCACAAAAGGGACACGAGCTTCAATTTCCAGGGTGTGCATATATTTGAAAATCAATTCTGCATCCAGCACGTCAACTCATTCGCAAAGAAAACTCATCAACGCTTCTTCCTTTGAAGTTTGCGGAGATTTTGAATGTTGCTGAACACGTTATTAAATTTCTACATGTGTATGGTGAAGAGCATACTTATTGCTTGTATCAAGGCCCGGTCTGGCAACTTGAATGCCCAGGAATGAAGGAGACTACAGAGAGTGGTAGATACTGCCTGATCCATCACAGATACTGATCAACCCCATCATCAAAGCGATCTATAGGAGGCTATGTCTCAAAAAGGCAGCCAAGATGAAAGATCCACACCCTGGCCATGGTCTCATCAAACAGGCCTGAAACCAGGTTGAAGAACAGCTTGTTCCCAACAACCATAAGGCTGCTGAAAACTACACATTAGCAAAAGTACACTCGGCAACTATGATCTTCAATGGATTATGCTTTGGCTGCACTATGGACCTTGGTTTATGAGCTGTTGTGGTTAGCGAATATTACAGTTAATAATTCGTTGTAGTTTTGATAATTATATTATCTGTTAAGCGAAAGCCTGAAAGAATTTCCCTGTTTCTGTTGGTAGATTGTTGGACAATTAAAACATGCTTGGATCTTGAAGTGTGTTATTGATTGGTAATTGATGTAATAACCAGTGTCAGAATAACACGTCTTTGGAGGAGGGTGCAGAGTATAGGATATCCGATGATGGAGAAATATGTGGGAATACATGTTGCAATTAAGGTAGACAAAGTTGCTGGAGAAACTCAGCGAGTGCGGCAGCATCTATGGAGCGAAGGAAATAGGCAACGTTTCGGGCCGAAACCCTTCTTCAGATTCAATTTTGTGCCTTTAAGATATTGTGACCCTTCAATGGGATATAAATAGGTTGAGTGATGTGTGAAAACTTGACAATGTGTAAAAGTGTAAGGAATCTAAAGGTGGACTATTTTAGCTTTTATGCCCACTTAAGATCCTGAGGGGTCGTGACTGGAAGATGTTGTTCCTAACTGGGAGAATTCTGAGCAAGGTTTCACAAATATATAATAAGAGGTCATTACACGCTCTGCATACTTTCATCTCCGCAACATCTCCAGACTCTGCCCCTCCCTCTCCAAAGACAATACAAAAGTCCTCATCCACGCTCTGGTCACATCCCGCATCGATTACTGCAACGCCCTCCTCACTTGCACCTCCAATAAACTTCTTCATCGCCTCCAATGCATTCAGAACTCTGCAGCCCGGATCATCACCCGCACCAGATCATCGGACCACATCACACCCATCCTCACTCAGCTCCACTGGCTCCCTGTGCACCACCGGATTAACTACAAGATTTTACTGCTGACCTTCAAAGCCCTACACCACCTTGCTCCCCAATACCTCGCTGACCTGCTGCTACCATACACTCCTTCCCGGTCACTTTGTTCCTCCTCAGCTGCAATTTTAACTGTCCCCACATTTAGACTCAGCACCATGGGTGCCAGAGCCTTCAGCTGCTCTGCCCCACGTCTCTGGAACACTCTCCCACCTCCCATCCGTCACCTGGACACTATCGATCAATTCAAATCACAACTCAAAACACACCTGTTTAGATTAGCATACCCGACATAACTTCCACCATGTTCACCCTGATTTTAATGACTTAAAATGTTTTGTGTATTTTTTGGGTTTTTTGTTTTTTGTTTTTAATCAACTTGATTTTAATATTGATAAATGTATTGTGATTTTATGTCCTGTAAGGTGTCCTTGGGTGTCCAGAAAGGCGCCAGCAAATAAAATGCATTATTATTATTATTATCATTTGAATCTAGTGCATAGTAATTTTCTTAAGTTGGTCAATATCTGTAGTTCGTGATGGTTGTCAAAGTGAAATCTTGGAGGTATTTAGGGAGTAAATAGACAAATGTCCAGAAGATTGGGGATGTAAATGCTGCAGGGAATTAGCAGAGAGGAGGCGAAGGCCAGCCATGAATATATTTGAATGAGAGGAAGACTAGAGGGGCCAAATGGCCTATTCCTACTGAAATTTTATTCATGTTCTTTTGTTAACTGAATCAGTGTGTTGAAAAGCAATTTGATGAAAGCTGAGATTATTGAAGGCAACAGAATGTCCTGGATTGTGTTAAGGTTGGCCTGCAGTTCCAAATTTAGGTTTATTATTGTCATGTGTACTGAAGCACAGTGAAAAGCTTTGTTATGTATGCTGTAGATAATACTGTAGTTACAATGAGGCTAAACTCAAGCACAGTAGATAGAGCAACGGAGAAGATGCAGCGCACAGAATATAGCTCTTTGCATTGTAGCGCATCAGTTCCACAGACAGTCATAGGATCATGCAGCACAGAAACGGGCCCTTTCGCCTAACTTGCCTCTGCTGACCAAGATACCCCAGGTATGCTCAACAAAATCCAATGTCTGCAGAGCGGTAGTGGTGAATTACCCGGATTTATGATAACAGAGGGGAAGAAGGTGTTCCTGAGTCTGTTAGTTCAACGCTTTTCGCTTCAAGGCGGTGCGCCGAGATGTGGAAGGAAAATCTTGCTGAATTTTTTTGCACCCCCGAACTGAGTAATGAGTTTTAGAGAGGCCTGAAAAAGCATGTAATGCTGAAGTTTTCCATTTGGACCCAGAAAGCCTTTGACAGGTTATGTTTGGTTGTGAATTTATTTTGTGCCAAAGCATGTGGTTTTTTGTTTTTTTAGTTTTCAATTGACTAACATTTAAATCAATTATTTATTAATAGAATAAAAGTAGTCTAAAAAAGTTAAGATAAGGCGACTCCAGCAATTCACGTAATAGAAATTAATCCGTACTGAGTTCATAAATCACTACCCAAGTATTTGATATTCATGAATAACATTTGCACATGTGGGGGGGAAAAAGTGAATGTTTACAATTCTTTTCAAATGTTTTTTGATGCATTTGCATCAAAATACCATGGAGCTGTGGTCTGCGGAGCTTCCAGCTGTGGGCGGTGCTGACTTTAACATCGCGGAGTCCTGGGATATTTTGCCAGGGATAGCCAGTGTTGGAGCTCCGCCCAGCTTGGCCTGTGGACTTCGAAAGCCACGGTCTCCAGTAGGAAGCGGTCAATTTGGAAACTCCAAGCCGCTGAGTGTGTTCTTCCGTTCCGACGTCGGAGTTTCAATCATCCCGGCGAGAGGGCCTGTACATCGGGCCGTCCGTAGTGGTGACTGCGGAGGACTCGAGGCCCCGACCACGGGTGAACAAAGAGAAAGATGACTGAACATTATCGCCTTCCCTCAGTGGGAAACGTTGATTCCGCTGTGGGGAATGTTTGTGTTAAATTCTATCGTGTGCTGTGTTCTTTTTATTCGTATGGCTGTATGGTAACTCAAATCTCACTGTACCAATTGGTGCATGTGACAATAAATGAAACTTGAACTTGATGGAGTGGCTTTGAGTTACAGAAAAATGTGTTGAGGGTCATTTTTGAGGAACACCTAACCTGCACCTCTGTGCACAACATGAAGGTAGCTTTTAATTAGAAACACATTGGATCATTTATAAATGATCATAAAACAAATGGAAAGTTAATTTAATATAAAAAGTCCACAATATTGAGGGAAGCGTGTTAATGTGAATTGGTGATTTGTTTGGTTATCCTTTTGAAGACCATAGAAATGAATGGGTTCTTCTTTTAGGCTAAAATCTCAATTGGTCGAAGGCCCCCAAGATCCATCTCTCAATTATTTGCCATCTGGAGAAGGGAGCATAGATAGGTGACATCACCTATCCATGTTCTCCAGAGATGCTGCCTGACTCGCTGAGTCACTCCGACACTTTTTTGTAAACCGTCGTCTGCATTTCCTTATTTTGGTACGGTAACCAAGTTTGCTGTTGACATGAAGAATGTAGATAGAAGTGTGTGCTTTGCTTAGGATATTTATGTTCTACAACAAGACATAGATAGGTCGAATAAGTTGTCTGAAACGGAATTTAATATAGGAATGTGTGAGTCTTGCACTTTGGTAGGAGGAATCAAAAGTCTATTTAAATGTAGAGAGACTGCAAATGAGTACAGAATGCAAAGCATTCTTTTGTATAAAACTAAAGTTAAAGTGTGCAGCTGAGGAAATTAAATAGCATGTGGGCATTTATTGCTACGCTATTAGTTTGAAATAGGAAGGTTTTATTAGAAATGTACATTTCTTGGTAAGGCATACTGCCGAGCTTTGGTTCTCCTTTTAAGAAAGGATGTACAAGCATTGAAGGTAGTCGAAAAGAGATTCTGTCGGGTGATTTTTGGGATACAAATGTTATCCCATCACCAATTGATTATAAATTATAGCAGCATCCTTTGGACTTTAGTAGAATTAAGCTTGGTGTTGTGAAGGTGATTGTTGAAACACAAGAAACTGCAGATGTGGGAATCTTGAGCAAAAAAATAGACATTAGACAAAAGATGCAGGAGTAGGCCATTCTGCCCTTCGAGGCAGCACTGCCATTCAATGTGATCATGGCTGATCATCCCCAATCAGTACCCCGTTCCTGCCTTCTCCCCAGATCCCCTGACTCCGCTATTTTTAAGAGCCCTATCTAGCTCTCTTGAAAGCGTCCAGAGAACCCGCCTCCACTGCCCTCTGAAGCAGAGAATTTCACAGACTCGCCACTCTGTGAGGAAAAAGTGTTTCCTCATCTCTGTTCTAAATGGCTTACTCCTTATTCTTAAACTGTGGCCCCTGGTTCTGGACTCCCCCAACATCGGGAACATGTTTCCTACCTCTAGCGTGTCCAAGCCCTTGACAATCTCATATGCTTCAATGAGAATCCCTCTCATCCTTCTAAACTCCAGAGTGTACAAGCCCAGCTGCTCCATTCTCTCAGCATATGACAGTCCCGCCATCCCGGGAATTAACCTTGTAAATCTATGCTGCACTCCCTCAATTGCAAGAATGTCCTTCCTCAAATTAGGGGACCAAAACTGCACACAATACGCCAGGTGTGGTCTCACTAGGGCTCTTAACAACTGCAGAAGGACCTCATTGCTCCTATATTCAATTCTACTTGTGATAAAGACCAACATGCCATTCACTTTCTTCACTGCCTGCTGTACCTGCATGCTTACTTTCATAGACTGATGTACAAGAACCCCCCAGATCCCGAACTTGACGCCGTTTAGATAGTAATCCACCTTCCTATTTTTGCTACCAAAGTGGATAACCTCGCATTTATCCGCATTAAACTTCATCTGCCATGCGTCTGCCCACTCCCCCAACCTGTCCAAGTCGCCCTGCATTCTCATAGCATCCTCCTCACCTTTCACACTGCCACCCAGCTTTGTGTCATCTGCAAATTTGCTAATGTTACTTTGAATCCCTTCATCCAAATCATTATGTATATTGTAAATAGCTGTGGTACCCCACTAGTCAATGCCTGCCATTCTGAAAGGGACCTGTTAATCCCTACTCTTTGTTTCCTGTCTGCCAACCACTTCTCTATCCATGTCAACACTCTACCCCCAATACCATGTGCCCTAATTTTGTCCACTAATCTCGTTTGTGGGACCTTATCAAATGCTTTCTGAAAGTCCAGGTACACTACATCCACTGGCTCTCCCTTGTCCATTTTCCTAGTTACATCTTCAAAAAATTCCAGAAGATTAGATGAGCATGATTTGCCCTTCGTAAATCCATGCTGACTCGGACCGATCCTGTTACTGCTATCCAAATGTGCGGCTATCTCATCTTTTATAATTGACTCCAGCATCTTCCCCACCACCGATGTCAGGCTAACTGGTCTATAATTCCCTGTTTTCTCTATCCCGCCTTTCTTAAAAAGTGGGATAACATTAGCTACCCTCCAATCCACAGGAACTGATCCTGAGTCTATAGAACATTGGAAAATTATCACCAATGCATCCACGATTTCTAGAGCCACTTCCTTAAGTACCGTGGGATGCAGACCATCAGGCCCTGGGGATTTATCAGCCTTCAGTCCCATCCGTCTATCCAACACCATTTCCTGCCTAATGTGGATTTCCTTCAGTTCCTCTGTCACCCCAGATCATCTGGCCACTACTATATCAGGAAGATTGTTTGTGTCCTCCTTAGTGAAGACGGATCCAAAGTACCTGTTCAACTCATCTGCCATTTCCTTGTTCCCCATTGGTCTTCAAGGGTCCAACTTTGGTCTTTACTAATTTTTTTCCTCTTCACATACCTAAAGAAGCTTTTACTATCCTGCTTTATATTCTTGGCTAGCTTGCCTTCGTACCTCTTCTTTTCTCCCCCTATTGTCTTTTTGGTTATCTTCTGTTGTTCTTTAAATATTACTCAATCCTCTTGTTTCCTGCTCATCTTTGCTACGTTGTACTTCTCCGCTTTAATTTTTATACTGTCCCTGACGTCCCTTGTCAGCCATGGTCGTCTTTCTCCCCTTGGAATCTTTCTTCCTCCTAGGAATTAACTGATCCTGCACCTTCTGTATTATTCCTAGAACCACCTGCCATTTTTGGACAGTAGAAGTAAGTTTCAAGAGCATCCCGTCCATGCTCATCAGAAATCCAGTGCGGATAAAGACAAGTTGAAGTACTTGCAGAAAAAAAAATTGTTCTACAGGCAATTTAGAAACATAGAAATTAGGTGCAGGAGTAGGCCATTCGGCCCTTCGAGCCTGCACCGCCATTCAATATGATCATGGCTGATCATCCAACTCAGTATCCCGTACCTGCCTTCTCTCCATACCCTCTGATCCCCTTAGCCACAAGGGCCACATCTAACTCCCTCTTAAATATAGCCAATGAACTGGCCTCGACTACCCTCTGCGGCAGAGAGTTCCAGAGATTCACCACTCTCTGTGTGAAAAAGGTTCTTCTCATCTCGGTTTTAAAGGATTTCCCCCTTATCCTTAAGCTGTGACCCCTTGCCCTGGACTTCCCCAACATCGGGAACAATCTTCCTGCATCTAGCCTGTCCAACCCCTTAAGAATTTTGTAAGTTTCTATAAGATCCCCTCTCAATCTCCTAATTCTCGGGAACGAAGCTCGCATGCAACCTGGGATATGCCTGTGTAATGAAATGCTCCATATTTGCTTTATTTTTTACTTTTTTGGAAGTAAAATATAGTGCAGATGCTTTGGAATTCAATACCAGTTGATTTAATTATTTTCTTAATGGTTTATCAAAGATTTTGAGATGTAGACGTGTAGAGCTAAGAGCACAGAGTCTCTTGCCCATAGTAGGGGAATCGGGAACCAGAGGACACAAGTTCAAGGTGAAGGGGAAATTATTTAATAGAAATCTGAGGGGTGGTGGGTGTATGGAATAAGCTGCTAGAGGAGATAGTTGAGGCTGGGACTATCCCAACGTTTAAGAAACAGACGGATACATGGATAGGACAGGTTTGGAGCGATATGGACCAAGCACAGGCAGGTGGGACTAGTGTAGCTGATACATGTTGGCCGGTGTGGGCAAGTTGGACCGAAGGGCCTATTTCCACACTGTATCACTCTATGACTCTACTTGCAAACCAATCTTCAGCTAGAAGTGTTGGGTTAATCCATATTTACTTTCTCCCGAGGACTCCACTGTCACAAGCCAGTCCTTGGCCAATTCAATTAGCCTCACATAAGAAAAAATAAATGGGTAATGTTGGATACATTGAAGGCTGCAAGACCACACAATATTGTGGCTGCTGTCCTGAAGATAACTGCTCAGAATGAGCTTTGTCTGTAGGAAAGGTATCCAGACATTGTTATGAAACTAGCAACCTTCTGATAATGGTGGACACTTGTTTGAATACAAAAAAAGAGACCTCTGTTTCATTGCTATCTCATCTGTTGACTATCAGTAAAATGATGGAAGATGCCTTCAACATTAATGAGCAACCTGCTCATGTGTACATAATTGGGTTTTTACGGAATTGTTTGGCCAGAGACCACATCATGGTTTTAGTCCAAACACGAGCCAAGAGCTCAATCACTGAGGCGATCACCCACGACCCTAAAGCCATGTTTGAATAGTGTGCTATTGAGACAAGTCGTTGGGAATGGAGAAAAATGCTACTCGTGTCAGGCTGTTATTCATTGATTACAGCTCGGCATTTAATACAATCATCCGATCCAAGCTGGTTACCAAACTCGCAGAACTGTCTCTGCGCATCTCTCTGCAATTGGATCCTCGACTTCCTCATTCACAGACCGCAGACTGTTCGAATTGGTGGAAAGGTGTCATCCTCGATAACGATCAGCACGGGAGCACCTCAAAGCTGCGTGCTCAGCCCCCTGCTGTACTCTATACTCATGACTGAGTAGCTGGTCATAGTGCGAACTCCATCATCAAGTTCGCTGACGACACCACTGTTGTGGGACGTATCGCTTATGGAGATGAGTCGGAGTATAAAAGAGAGATCGACCTCCTGACCAAATGGTGCCAGCACAATAACCTGGCCCTCGACACAAGCAAAACCAAGGAACTGATTGTGGACTTTGGAAGAGGTAGGATGGGGACCCACAGTCCCGTCTATATTAATGGGTCGATGATGGAAAGAGTCAAGAGCTTCAAATTCCTGGGCATGCACAACTCTGAAGATCTCTCCTGGTCCGAGAACACTGATGCAATCATAAAGAAAGCACATCAGCGCATCTACTTACTGAGAAGATTACGGAGAGTCTGTATGTCAAGGAGGACTCTCTCTAACTTCTGCAGGTGCACAGTAGAGAGCATGCTGACCGGTTGCACCGTGGGTTGGTTCGGCAACTTGAGCGCCCAGGAACGGAAAAGACTACAAAAAATAGTAAACACTGCCCAGTCCATCATCTGCTCTGACCTCCCTACCATTGAGGGGATCTATCGCAGTCACTGCCTCAAAAAGGCTGGCAGCATCATCAAGGACCCACACCATCCTGGCCACACACTCATCTCCCTGCTGCCTTCAGGTAGAAGGTACAGGAGCCTGAAGACTGCAAAGTCCAGGTTCAGAAACAGCTACTTCCCCACAGCCATCAGGCTATTGAACTCCACTCAAACAAAACTCTGAACATTAATAGCCCATTATCTGTTTATTTGCACTTTATCTGTTTTATTCATTCATGTGTGTATATATTTATACAATGGCATATGAACACAATGATCTGTTCTGTATTCATGCCTTCTATATTCTGTTGTGCTGAAGCAAAGCAAGAATTTCATTGGTACACAAAAATGCTGGAGAAACTCAGCGGGTGCAGCAGCATCTATGGAGCGAAGGAAATAGGGGACGTTTCGGGCCAATACCCTTCTTCAGACTGATGGGGGTGGCGGGGAGAAGGAAGGAAAAGGGAGGAGGAGGAGCCTGAGGTCTGAGGGATGGGAGGAGACAGCCCGAGGGCTGAGGGAAGGGGAGGAGACAGCAAGGGCTAACAAAATTGGGAGAATTCAATGTTCATGCCCGCAGGATGCAGACTCCCCAAGCGGAATATGAGGTGCTGTTCCTCCAATTTCCGGTGTTGCTCACTCTGGCCATGGAGGAGACCCAGGGCAGATAGGTCGGACGGGGAATGGGAGGGGGAAGTTGAAGGGGGAGGTCAGGTAGGTTCTTGCGGACCGAGCGGAGGTGTTCGGCGAAACGATCGCCCAGCCTCCGCTTAGTCTCACCGATGTAGATCAGCTGACATCTAGAGCAGCGGATGCAATAGATGAGGTTGGAGGAGATACAGGTGAACCTCTGTCGCACCTGGAACGACTGCTTGGGTCCTTGAATGCAGTCGAGGGGGGAAGTAAAGGGACAGGTGTTGCATCTCTTGCGGTTGCAAGGGAAAGTGCCCGGGGAGGGGGTGGTACGGGAGGGAAGGGAAGAATTGACGAGGGAGTTACGGAGGGAGCGGTCTTTGCAGAAGGCAGACATGGGGGGAGATGTGAAGATGTGGTGAGTGGTGGGGTCACGTTGGAGGTGGCGAAACTGACGGAGGATTACTTGTTGTGTGTGATGGCTGGTGGGATGAAAGGTGAGGACTAGGGAGACTCTGCCCTTGTTGCGAGTGCGGGGATGGGGAGAGAGAGCAGTGTAGCGGGGTATGGAAGAGACCCTGGTGCGAGCCTCATCTATGGTGGAGGAGGGGAACCCCCGTTCCCTGAAGAATGAGGACATTTCAGATGCTCTGGTGTGGAACGCCTCATCCTGGGAGCAGATGCGGCGTAGACGGAGGAATTGGGAGTAGGGGATGGAGTCCTTACAGGAAGCAGGGTGGGAAGAAGTGTAGTCCAGATAGCCATGGGAGTCAGTGGGTTTATAGTGGATGTCAGTCAGAAGTCTATCACCTGCGATGGAGATAGTGAGGTCTAGGAATGGTAGGGAAGTGTCGGAAATAGTCCAGGTGTATTTGAGTGCCGGATGGAAGTTGGTGGTGAAGTGGATGAAGTCGGTCAGTTGTGTGTGGGTGCAGGAGGTGGCACCAAAGCAGTCATCGATGTAATGGAGGTAGAGGTCGGGGATGAGGCCCTGGTACGTATTGAACAAGGATTGTTCGACGTACGCGACAAAGAGGCAGGCGTAGCTGGGGCCCATGCATGTGCCCATAGCTACGCCTTGTATTTGGAGGAAATGGGAGGAGTCAAACATGAAGTTATTGAGGGTAAGGACCAGCGGAGGAGAGTGTCAGTAGCTGGGTATAGGTTGTTTCTCTGGTCGAGGAAGAACCGAAGGGCTTTGAGACCATCCTGGTGGGGGACGGAGGTGTAGAGTGACTACAGTGTAGACTAGAGTGTAGAATTTCATTGTCCTATCTGGGACACATGACAATAAACTATCTTGAATCTTGGTTGTAGTTCCTTGTACAAATGGTTATAATTATTAGATATTATTTATCTCAGCTCCACAACAGCAGCTTAGGGAAGCACTGCTGTGCAGATTTCAAAGTGCAAAGATAAATGTTCATTGCTTCAGGTGCTTTAATGCTTGTGTATCTTCTGTTTGGTGATAATATTAAACTAGATGGAATTTTGAGTACAGAGAAGGAAACAAAGGCTTCAATTGATATGACAAAGTCAGTGGTGAAAAGATGCAAAGTAGCCTATTTTGGTGTGTAAACAAAAGTGTTCAATGGGGTGAGATTGGGTACTGTAGATATTTCAAGGTAAATATGTGTAATTGCACACTAGTCACACAAAGCCGGCGTGTAGTATGAACGTGCAGGTAAGATGCAGAATGGTATGCTGTCCTAAATATCTAATTCGCATAGAGGATGTCTTCCTGCATCAGTAGTCCTTGATGAGATTACACCTGGAGTATTGTGTGTCTCCTTGCCTAAGAAGAATGGATGTACTTGGCATGGAAGGAATGCAATGAAAATTTCCTGATTATTTCCAGGGGTGATGGTATTACTGTGTTGGAGATTGAGTAGACTAGACATGGTTTCACTTGAATGTAGCAGAATGGGAGGGAATATTTTTGAACCAGATTAAAAAAAATTAAAGGACTCTATTGAATGCTGGGAAGACATTTTTGTGGCTGAGGAGTATAGATCCTGGCAGAATAAGGCATAGGATTTTTAGGATTAAGCTATATTTATAGCCTGAATGCAAGTGAGATGTCCAGAGAGTGATTGCAGTTGAGATCAAAGCAGCATTTGATAGCATGGTGACAAAGAGCTCTATAAAGGTAGAGGTTGAAGGGAATCTCAGGGAAAATTCCTCACTAAATGGGATCAACTTGTACAAAATAAGATACTTGTGGTTGTTGAAGGTTGATAATTTCACTGCCAGGTTGATACTTTGGAAGGTCTACAGTATAGTGACCCAAGCCCGATCTTGGAGTGGTGCTGTGACATGACTGATGGAGTTGTGGACTCCCTGCTCGAGTAATCCGGGTTCAATCCTAACCTGCAATTTGTGTGTTTGTGTGGTCGGTACATTGTCCCTGTGACTGCATGGCTTTTCTTTGTGCTCCATTTCCCCCACCCCCACATCTTAAACAAGTGTGAGAGTTGTTCACTGATCTGCCAAAGCTTTTCCACCTAAATGGCACCAGTCCGCAGTATAGTGATATCTTCATTGGTATTATGAATGACAATGAGATAGATTGTAAGATCAGAGCGATATTCTTGGCTTATGAAATGTCTGGTCCATTAAGGGATCCAATGACAAAAGAAAATAAGCTGTGCCTTAGGTTTTTCAAGCTTTTGTATCATCCGTCCCTGGGTGAGGGGAAAAGAGAAATTGAGGGGGGCGTGAATAGTGTTTGATTATGGTGGCTGCCTTTCCAAGGCAGCATGAAATATATTGGAATCTAATTGGTTGGGAGGGGGGAGGTTGGGTGAGAGGCTGGGAGACTGGTCTACATGATAGACTAAGCACATGCATGATTACAGTTTCTTGCAGTTTAGGGCAGAGCAGTTGCTGTGACAGGATGCTTTCTATGGTGCATCTGTTGAAATTGGTATTTGCTTATTGTCACATGTACCGAGATGCAGTGAAAAAGTTGTCATACTGTACTTGAGTACAATCAAGCCATACACAAGTATAACAGGTTGTGCAAAAATACAAATATCAGAGTATAGAATATAGAGCTACAGTTGTAGCATCACAGTTACAAAGGAACTTGTGTGGCCAACTAAAATGTTGAAGGGCCGTAATTAGGAGATCAGGAATACACCCTTAGTCTTTGAGAGGATCGTTCAGTCGATTGATAACAGCGGGGAAGTAGCTATACCAGAATGTGGTGGCACATGCTTTTGAGCTTTTGCATCTTTTGCCTGATTGGCGATGGGTGAAGAGGAAATGACCTGAGTTGTAATTGTCCTTGATTATTTTTACGGGAGCAGTATGAGGTGTTGATTGGTGTGGGTGGTGTTTGGAGGCTGGTATCTGTAATGAACCAGGCGATATCCACAACTCTGCAATTTCTTCCAGCATTGGATGGAGCTTTTGCCAAACCAAGCCGTGATGCATCGTGATAGGATGCTTTCTACGCTGAATCTTCACATTGATAAGAATTGTTGGAAACATGCCAAACCTCATTTTTCCAGGGAAATAAGGGCGTAGGTATGCTTTCTTGGCCATAACTTCAATGTGGTGGGTGTTAGTCATACAAGGAACTTGAAGCACTCGCCCATCTCTACTTATCTCAATCAATGAATGGTACATTATTATTATCACGTGTGACATGTTACAGTGAAATTATTTTTTCATACCGTACTCATATAAAGTATGCAAGATGTAAGAGTCATGCTGAATTTACTTAGTCTTCTGGGGGAAATAAGAGGCATGGTGTGCTTTCTTGGCTGTATCATCAATGTTGTTGGAACAGGTCAGATTGTTGGTGATATTTACATTTGGTATCGTGAGCTCTGACTTTTTCCACTTCAGCATTGTTGATACAGAGATGGATTCAGCCCTGCTTCCTGAAGTCGATGACCAGCTGCTTAGTTTTGCTGACATTAAGGGAGAGACTGTCTTGATCCCATGTCATTAAGCTGTAAGTTCAGTCCCTTCCCACATACATTCAGCCCATCTAGCCTTTCGTCATTTTGTACAATCCATCATCTGAGGTCTGTTGTGCCTCCATTTTAGCACTGGACTGTTGTTACTTGCTTTTGGCTCCTTGATAATATTTCCCATATCTGTGTCCTCTACTGCTAAAAGGACAAAATCAGTAGGCATGATAATGTCATCACCTGCACATTTCCTTCCCAAGTTGTACATGATGTCAGCTTGGATAGAAAATAACATTCCTTGAATGCTGTGTCCAATTCAGTGATGAACAACCAAGGAGTGGTCCCGATGACAAAACCAAAATGCTTCTGTGTTTTAACTTTTTCTTTTGATTTAACTGTAATTAACCCTGTACTGATCATGTCAGGCAGCGTTCTGCGGAGAGTATTTTGGTCAAAAATCAGTTATCTTGAAGGATGATTGGCCTGAAACTAACTGTTTTTCCATCGTCTTTTGAAATTTATTAATTGATGGCCTGCATTCCTGCCTTTTAGCTTTTCTAATGATGCCTACAATGCATTGAAAAGATTCCCATGCAAAATTGATAGTGCATTTTGTCTTTGAACAACATATTGACCAGTAAAAAGTCTACATTTTGAAGGTTTAAAGAAATTGATCCACTTTTGAAACTATATCAATGTTTAAAATGGTGCTTAAACTTCCAAAAAATATGTTTCTTATGGGGAACATTTAAAATTAATTTTCTAGCTTATTTGATTTCTGCTTTTCTCCCTTATAGAAATCAAAATTAATTTTCCAAAATATTATGCCCACCGTTTCAATTTGCTGGTAATTTACTTTGAGAAAAATGTTTTATTAAACTAAATTATAATTAGTCCATTTCCGTGCCATGTAACAGGTTAACCATTGTCCATAGTTTTGACCGTTGGCTCAAGTTTCTTAGCTGGAGCAGGGAATTTATATATAGTGTGAAATTGTGTCCTTTTTCCATGCTTTATTTGTGTCAAATAAGTTCATGTTTGCCCTTTCTATCCAAGTAAGGGTCTTGTTTAGTTTAGAGATACAGCGTGGAAACAGACCCTTCGACCCACCAAGTCCACGCTGACCAGCGGTCCCATACACGAGCACTATCCGACAGATAAGGAACAATTTCAATCTTTACCAAAACCAATTAACCTTCAAACCTCTACGTCTTTGCAATGTGGGAGGAAACCGAAGCACCCAGAGAAAACCCACGCGATCACAGGAGAACATATAAACTCAATACTGATGGCACCTCTCGTCAGGATGGAATCTGGGTCTCTGGCGCTGTAAGGCAGCAACTTTACCACTACACCACCGTGCCGCCGAAAGCTGTAACATGCTGTCCCAACTCTTGTACTCATTACCCTGACAGATGATGGCAAGCATGCCAAATTATGCCTTCGTCAGCCTGTCTACCTGTGTTGCCATTTTCTAGGAACTATGTATCTACGCCCCTAAGTCATCTTCTACAACACTCCCTAAGGCCCTGCCATTTACTGCATAAGTCCTGCCCTCGTTTGGCACTTCGCATTTAACTGAATGAACTCCATCAGCCATTCCTCAGCTCATTGGCCCAATTGATCCATATTCCATTGTAATCTTGCATAACCACCTTCACTGTCCACAATACCACCAATTTTAAACACTTTGAGGAATAACTAGATTTGCCTGGTGCTTATAAATTTCAGGTGTTCACTGTGTATTAGCTTCCGTATCTATTTGATGTAACGTAACTTCATTTCTTGCTCATTTGGTGTCATGCTGTAGCACGCATCTTTTGATTATTTAATCGTCTACAGTGAATGAAAGAAAATAATTCCCTTGAACTGCTGGTGCAATACAACAGGGGCTATTTCCAACATATTGTCTGCTTGGACAGAGTGTTGGTGATCAGATTAGATTTCCTTTGAATGCTGTTCAACTTGGCTTGGGTTACCACAATGACTTTAAATGTTATTAAAACAAAGAATGGAGGTCTCCTTTAGATTTAGCTGTCATTTTATGCATGGATATGACTTGATTAGCTGCTAGACATTCTGTTGTGGTGGGCACTACACTGTTATGAACCAAATACATTACATTTATGAGCTGCAAGAAAATCCAATTATTCTTTCACATGTTTCTTGGAAACCAGGCATGATATTTGGGTTGTAAAAACAAGGAACTGCATGCAAATGCTGGTTCACACAAAAATACACAGTGCTGGAATAACTCTGTAGGTCAGGCACCATTCCTGGAGAACATGGATGGGCGTCGTTTCGGGTCAGAGCCCTCCTTCAGAGTAAGATGGGTCACGACTAGAAGCGTTGCCTATCCATGTTCTAAAGGGATGCTACCTGACACGCCGAGATACTCCAGCACTTTGTGACCTTCGATATTTAGGTGATCTGTTTCGTGCTGAAGTCTAGATGGTAAGTTACTCATTGACCAGAAGGATATGATTCTCCTCCAGCTGAGAACTGTAAATGGGTATGTTTATTAAGTAGTACCAATCTCCGTTCAACAACTTGGCTACAGCATCAAATTGCTGAGGACACTGATGATGTGGGTACTAATATGTAGGCATGATATACACTTGAAGGCTTGCAGAACTAGCAGGATGTTTTACAAATGGAAGATGGTTGAAAATATATTTTTGTCATTTATTCATCTATCTTTTACATAGGCAGAATCAGTGCACAACTTTTTACTATGTGATGATCCCATTTTCTAGCAATAGGTATGTTAAGGGAATCTGTCCAAACTGAATACCTCTCAGTGGGAAGATGGAATTCTCCTAGTTTCAAGATACAACGATTGTCTCCATACCTTTTTATTTATCCAGTATTGTTATGCTGCTGCTTCCCAGGTTTAGAACCAGAACCTGAACAAGAAAGTTTAATCATTTCTGCAATTACCATCCTGCTTGCCTATGCTTTTTCCTTCAATTCCTCAACTTCCGTCTCCACCAAAAGCTCGCAACTGTCGACTAGAAGCGATGTATCTTGCTACTGTGACTTCCTTACTTCTTACTTCCTGAAAGGAGTCTATTCCATTTTTTTTGTTTCTGTTACATGGCCAATGTCCACAATTGTGCTTCTCATTTGTCACCTTTTTCCCTCAACCATGCTTCTCCACAGCTTGGTTAATATGGCCTTTTACTGTGTCTGTGTCTCCCACTTCCAACAAGAACGGATGTTATCTTCTGCAATGTGATATTACTAGCAAAATGTTCCTCTTTCAGCATTTTGAAGGGACCGATTCAGAATGCTCCAGTTCACCAATTTCCATCAAAGTACATGCCATTATCACAAGCAGTCAAAGGAAATACTACATCTGCACTTTTACCTTTCTTCTTGCTGCCCAGGAGCAAGAACCATTATTTTTATGGATGAAGCGGGGAGCTGCTCCTTCCAATTGATTATATTGCATTTACTGCTCACAGTGGTAGTCACTACATTGGGGAAATCAAATGCAGATTAGGCGAGTGTCTTGCAGAGCACCTGTTAGTTTGCAAATACAAACCCAAGTTAACCAGCTACCCATTTGTTAAATCTGTTCTCATTCATTTATTTGTCTTCTGTTTGTCTTTCTACCTTCAAAATAACTATCTTTCATTATTCATGAATGCTTTCGCCATCCCTTTGACCTGGCATAAATAACATTTAATCACTTCTGTCCTCCATGTTTTCTTCATTCTTTCATCTGCTCCTTTTACTTAGTCATTTTAAAATTCATTTTCCTTCCAACACTTCCTTTTCTAACAGCAGCCATCAACCCAAAATGTTAATGTTTCCTTTCACACATACTGCCTGACCTAGTGTTTTAGTTTTATTTCCAATTTCTAGCATCTCCAGTTGTTTTAATATATATTAGAATTTTGATTGGTGTCCAATGCACCAATCATGAGTTGACTGAAATTGTTTGTCCTTTATTACTACATTTAGAAACAGCTAATATTACAACATTTGATATTAAACTGATTTGTTTCTTATGAGGGGATCTTTTTGCTGAAAACACATTGGCAATCTCGGACATCAAAAACAAAGCTTGTCGCACCAGAAAGTTTTCTTTTGGGTCCTAATACATGCATTTAATTTTGATCTTGCAAAGTAGTTTTTTTTTTAATGAATAAAATTACAAAATAGTAATACTGGAAAGACACAAATATCTGCCAATAAAACTTTTGAAAATTAAAAAATGACTAAAATAATATTCATGTATTTCAATAATGGTTGATGAAAGTTTAGCAGAAGAACCTTTGTTTTCTTGAAATTCATAGTTGATGGTTGAACATGACCTTGTTCATTCCAGATATTCAAATTAAAGAAGAAGAGGACGATTCTGAATCGTGGCAACTAGCATCACAGCATTCTAATGTGAGAAATGCAACAGTCCTTGGTTCCAGTGATTTAGCACAAGTATCTGTGAATCTGGATGAGGATGGAAATGACCAGCAGTATCAACCAGGGAAACGACTTCGCAGAGTTGCATGTACCTGTCCCAACTGCAAGGATGTTTTGGGAAGGTATGCTTGCGCTTAATACAGAATCTTTTATTTTAATTATGTTGAAATTTTCTTTTGGCTTGTCTGTGTCAGCACCACTATGCTCGCTGCCTCAAAATTTTATGGACCTGTTATGGAAATTAGCTGCTTTCTAACAGTTTGGACTTCGAGAATGTCCAGCGAGAATTTGTGAATGATCCTTGAATGAGTAGTCTTGTTAATTATCAATGACCCAAGTATTCGTTTTGACGTGAAAATTAAATTAATTTTGTTCCTTTTTATTGTTGTAACTCCTTATTAAATATTTTTTGGCATTAAAGTCTGCCAGCTCCAAAAAATATTTTAATGTGATTTGTGAACATCTACTGTTTGGTCAGTGCTGAACTAAATTACCTGCAGGGTGCTTCTTATTTGCCTTTTAGTTTCAGGATATATGGAGGTAATAAGTGCTTCCTTGTGAAAAGATGGAAATCCGTACATTAAATTCAATTAGTTTATCCTCTTTAATCATCAATATACATTTTGTTTATTTCGCGTAGACTTGTTGAAATTTGAGAGTGTAAGATTACCCGCAAAGGCTTAAACAAGCACCTCATTTAAACTCATTTCCAGCAGTGTAAAATGCAGCTTAAAATGTTTTAGCGGCCAGCTGCTTTTGAAATCTAAACGTGATTACTTCCAGAAAATGCTCAACTTTGCACTTTTTGAACCTACAGGTTACAAGATGGAAAGAGGCCGGAAAGTCCATGTTAGTTCAATTCAAGAGCAATCAAACTAATCCCATTACCCTATCCTTCCCACAGCTGTAAAATATTTTGTCCAGTTCCGTTTGGAACAGTATGATACTATCTACTCCCACAATCATCCCTCTTAGTGCATTCCAGAGTGCATTCTTAGTGCACTCCTTGCTGTTTGGAGAGAAAAATGCGTCGCTTTTAGAAACATAAAAACATAGAAAATAGGTGCAGGAGTAGGCCATTCGGCCCTTCGAGCCTGCACCGCCATTCAATATGATCATGGCTGATCATCCAACTCGGTATCCTGTACCTCTCTTCTCTCCATACCCCCTGATCCCTTTAGCCACATCTAACTCCCTCTTAAATATAGCCAATGAACTGGCCTCAACTACCTTCTGTGGCAGGGAGTTCCAGAGATTCACCACTCTCCGTGTGAAAAATGTTTTTAACGCGACTTACTGTTCTTTTCCCAATCACTTGCATTTTCACATGGGTATCATTGATTTTGATTGCTTTTTAATCTGCAGGAATTTTTAAAATAACATTAAACATTTACATAATTCAAAGAATAGAATTGAAATGCTTTAGTAATCCTTTCATTGAATTTTTCTTCAGATCCTCCAGTAACTTGGGCAAGAAGAAACAGCATATATGCCATTTTCCAGGTTGTGGAAAGACTTATGGCAAAACATCCCATCTTAGAGCTCATCTTCGCTGGCACACAGGAGAACGACCTTTTGTGTGTAACTGGGTATTTTGTGGTAAACGGTTCACTCGCAGTGATGAGCTGCAACGTCACAGAAAAACACACACAGGTCATTTTCATATTTCTGCCTTTTTAAGATAGTTATGTAACAGAATTGTATTTATCTTGACACAAGTTACTGTTCGTCCCTTGTGAATTCCCAATTGTTCCTAGCAAAACTACCAAGTTTGTACTAGGTTTTATAGTTAGCTACAAGCCCAATTGTGCATGCAGGAAAATGGCTCAACACCAAAAGTAAAGGTTTGAATTTAGAATTTCTCGCATCTGTAGTTTATTAATTTTCATAAATTTAGTTTTTCTAATTAGATTATGCATGTTATTTCAACAGCTGCAATGCTGTTGACGAGCACGATTGTATTTTAATGAATGGTGTTAAAAATATTGACTGATGGCACAACCCATATTTGTAGTCTTTGGTGCTTAACTTCTAGAAGTTGCTGCATCTGAGCTGGTGGAGAGCACATAAATCTCCAATCTGCACCTTCAGATCATCCGTTGGAAAGGATTTTCCATATTTTGTACGGAAATGCAATAAGAATATGGATGTATGGTTTTACTTTGTAAAATACGGATTTTAAAAAAATTGGCCCGACTTCCTGTTTCATCTTGCTGCTTAAAAAATGCAAGGATATAACAGGTTATACTGTAACTCTAAAAAATTATAGCAGATTAAATCTGTTAGTATTTTAAAATTCAAGATCTGGATGATTATTTTTGTACGCTTTGATCTGCCTGTCCGGCTCCAGGATTAAACAGCGCTGTCAGTTTAGCGCGTGGGAATTTAAACAAACAGCACTATGGGTTCTAATTATAGCGCTACCAGCTGAAGCGCTATTGCCTTTACACATAGCGCTATTGCCTTTAACAGCGCTATGGGTCACGGACTGTTCGGGGAGAGAGAAGGAGAGGGAGGGAGAAGAAAATGTATGGAGGAAGAGGGAGGGAAAGGGGGAGGGAGGGAGAGGGAGGCTTCTAAAATGGCTTCTAGATCATCATCTGGTACTAAAAGCAGGAAGCAGCCGTTCAAACAGCAGTATACAATGAGATGGCAATGAATGCACTGTCAAGTAAGGTGCTTAGAGGACATGTCAATTGGTAGCAACGTTATGCATTCTTGTACTCTTACACGGGTATGACCGCACATAAAATATTTTTTTCAGCAAAATGGCACTGCATAAAAATACTGATTTCCTTAGCAAAATACTGATTTTCTGGTACTAGAATACTGAAATGCTCTGAAAAACGGCAGCTCTGAAGGAGAAATGGGGACTGTGTGGGACAGGTTGACTACATTTGATTACATTCAGTTTTCCTATATTGTTATTTCCACTTTCATTATTTACTCTCGCATGTAACCAACAATATATATTTAACTACTTAGTTCCCTGCCTTCCTGCCACAATTTTTGTATAAAAGGAATCGCACTGGTTACTTTCCAATATTCTCAATGCCCACAAGAACTCAACGAATTCTGATAAATTGCAACAAATGGGTCCACTGTCTTTGCAGCCACCGTCTTTAAAATTATTGGGTGCCATCAGTCATCTGCAATTTATCTACTTTTAGCTTTGAGATTCTTGTGCACTCTATCCTTTTGCATTTGAGATTTTTTCAACTACTTCTGTGTTATTTGAAATTAGCCCATTAATTATTTTTGGGGTGTGTGCAGTGACCTCCACAGTGAAGACAGAGGCAAAAAAGGGATTAACTTATTTTGTTTCCTGTTCTTAATTCACCAGCCTACTTCCTCATTGGCCCCACATTTGCCTCAGTCAGCTTGATGCTGGCCCAAGGAAAATAGGTTGACCAAAATGTGGTTTTGATCAGGAGATCGTTGAAATGGTTGAGACAAACTTTTCCAACAATGACCCAACAATTTGCCTAATATCTGCATTAAAAGATCAGCAGTGTGATGTTTCTCCTTTCAACATTTTAGCTCAGTAAATGAAATTACAACTTTATATGAAATGTGTCTTCATTCAACACTTAGTGCAGACACTTGCACGGTCTTTTTGAACTGAATTTGAAATTAGATTGAAGAGTTCAAAGGTTATTATTTTTCATAATTTAACTCTACACTTTTTATTTCAATTATATTTGGTCTAACAAAATTAAAATGGGATTTGTTATAATTGTGTAAGACATTTGTGTAAGTTAGTAGTTTTGCAGATAGTGAAGATGGTTGTGAACGTTTGCAGCAGGATCTGGATCGATTGGCTAGGTGGGTGGAGGAATGGTTGATGGAATTTAATACAGAGAAGTGTGAGGTGTTGCATTTTGGGATGTCGAGCTAGGGCAGGACCTACACAGTAAATGGTAGGCCTCTGGGTAGTGTTGGAGAGCAGAGGGATCTAGGAGTACAAGTGCATGGTTCCTTGAAGGACGAGTCGCAGGTAGATAAGGTGGTCAAAAAGGCTTTTGGCACTTTGGCCTTCATCAGTCAGAGTATTGAATATAGAAGTTGGGAAGTAATGTTGCAGTTGTTTAAGACGTTGGTGAGACTGCATTTAGAATATTGTGTTCAGTTCTGGGCACCATGTTATAGGAAAGATATTGTCAAGCTTGAAAGGGTTCAGAAAATATTTACGAGGATGTTGCCAGGACTAGAAGGGTGTGAGCTGTAGGGAGAGGTTGAGTAGGCTGGGTCTCTATTCCATGGGGAGCATAGGAGGATGGGGGGAGATCTTATAGGGGTATTCAAAATTATGAGAGGAATAGATCGGGTAGATGCACCGAGTCTTTTACCCAGAGTAGGGGAATCGAGGACCAGAGGACACAGGTTTAAGGTGAAGGGGAAAAGATTTAATAGGAATCCGAGGGGTACCTTTTTCACACAGAGGGTGGTGGGTGTATGGAACAAGCTGCCTGAGGAGGTAGTTGAGGCTGGGACTATCCCATCGTTTATGAAACAGTTGGACAGGTACATGGATAGGACAGGTTTGGAGGACTATGGACTATGGACCATGCGCAGGCAAGTGGGACTAGTGTAGCTGGGACATTGTTGGCCAGTGTGGGCGAGTTGTGCCAAAGGGCCTGTTTCCACACTGTATCAATCTATGACTATAGGTTGATTTCCTGATGTAATTTTTGGAAAAGCTTTATTGTAGGTAAAATTTATTTTCCAGTTAAATCAAAGTCATACAGCATGAAAATAGGCCCATCGGCCCAACTTGTTCATGCCAACCAAGATATCCCTTTTAAGCTAGTCCAATTTCCTTGCGTTTGGCCCATGTCCCTCTAAACTGTAGATTTAAAGCTGTACATTTGGAACCTTATATTTAATTTTGTGTTTAAAGAGCAAAGCTGCTCAGAAATGTTTCGAAGGTTTGAGAATTTGGAAGAAGGTGGTGTAACATCATCATAGGTTGAAAGTTACTATGGAGAAGTACAGATGGTTCTATTAAATCGCAATAGTTGCTTTCTGAAGATATGTGCTGGAGAAAACCACATAATAAAAACCTTTGTGTCAATGGGAGGAAGTTGGTTGGGGGCTAGAGTGTTTCAGACTTGCAATGACAAAGATAATTTTTACCCTACAGGATTTTCAAAAATTAAAGCCTTTTTAATAGCAGTTTTTGTTATTGCAAGCTGAAAATGCTAAATACTGAATGTTACATTGTTTAATAGTGTCATTGCAGTGCGAATAGAAACAATTGCTTGTCAATTTCTATGGCCATCCACGGTTACTGTAGCGGCTGTTTTCTTAAGAAACAATGGTGTCCAATTACTGCAGGGAAACAACATGGAAACTGGTTCCCCCCCCCCCCCCCCCCCCCCCCCCCCCCCCCGCTCCCCCATACTGTTGAAATCCAAAACAGCTTTTTTCTCGTGGCCAATTTTTAAGCAGTTCTCTAGTTCCGAATAAATATTACGTTGTAACCAGTTCTGCCCACAAAATGCAAATAGTGTTCTCTAATTCAACCAAAGTTGTGTTATGGGAACATTATAGCAGAATTATCTGTAATTATACAGACATCGAATTTTTTAAGTCCAACTAGGTAACAAGAGTTGGTATCTTGTAACATTTTGAATTAAGATTAAATTTGTTTTTCAACCAGTCATTGAGAAAAGCACCAAGTGCAAAAGATTTTAGTCTCACTTATTTTATATATAATATTCAGATCGGGTATCGGGCATGCTTCCTACATTACAAGAGAGACAACAACTCAAAAAATCTTGTCTCTAAACTGCTCGGGATACTGTGAAATGTGTCTTATCAGTGCAAGTACATTGATCAGCCATGATCATATTGAATGGCGGTGCAGGCTCGAAGGGCCGAATGGCCTACTCCTGCACCTATTTTCTATGTTTCTAAGTACATCTTCTGGAGATATTGATTTTTGATTTTTTCCTTTCCCTGTCCCCACCTCCACCTTACCTGCAGGTGAGAAAAAATTTGTCTGCCCAGAATGCTCCAAGCGCTTTATAAGAAGTGATCATCTTTCAAAGCACATTAAAACACACCAGAACAAGAGGGGCAACCTTTCCAGCCACAACAGTGCTGCTATATCATCAATGGAAGTGACTTCGGCCTCGGATGTTGGTATCCTTGCATCTGGAGGAACTATTATGTCGCCGGTAATAGCAAACATTCAGCAGGGTCATATGGAAGGGATTGGAACTGATCATTCTGATGGTGCAAATACAGAAGAAATGTTGCATAATACTGATATACAGTTAGTCACAATTGGTGGGGATGACTGTATGGACTAAAATTTACAGAGAAACAATATGTTAGTGGATTTTATAAAAGAGCAAAAGGCTGGTAAATTTTATGCTTTTTCTGCGGTCTTTTTATCAGTGTGATAAAATTTCATCTATTATGGAAAAGTGACATGTCACTAAAATGCCTTATTTTCTATGTATTTGTAATACAGTATTCATAACTATTGAACACTGGCAATGTTGCATGTACATTTTGCAGATGCTCACCATGTAGCAATTTTCAAATATAGCACTCATAGATTATAAACACAGGAAAATAGCTATGCAAGACTGGGGACGGGGGTGGGGGCGATCTTGAAAATTAAGACGGGGTTGATGCAGTCCAGAATGGGAAAGTTAATGGTATGTACATCTTGAACACAATTTATTGTGATATATCTGTTTTCTATTAAATTTCGTAGCAATTTTCTAATTCAACATTACATTTTCTGATGTAACAGGCATATTTCAAACATAAAAGGGTCACTGGTCTGCATTCTATAAGGTGATTAGTAAACTAGCTGTCAGTTTAGTGTCCAGGTATGCATTTGTGTGTTACTAACCTCTTTATAAAAGAGGAATATTGTAAAAATGGGAACTGGAGTCTTAATCTATTTTTTCAATTTATTAAAAGCCATTTTTTGCTAATGTTAAGGATCATCTGCCAAATAACTGTGTTGATTATATTTAACCCTGAAGTTACAAAGTGGCTACTAAATGAAGCTTCTTTGACACTTTGCAGATCCTTATGCATCTCTACCCTTTGTAATTTTCTATATTCAAGTTTTTACCTTAACTATTTGTTGCGCATATATATATATTCAGTTTGTATTTTTATTATGTATTTGTTAAGGCTGCAGAGAGGTGTTGCTTAACTATTTAATCTCAATCATCATTTCAGCACCATAGAAATGGGGATCTAAATGCTACCATTTGACTTTTATTTCTTTCCAAACCGCTTATGCAGTGCTATTACAAATCACAACAATTTTCCCCAGAATATATTAGAGACATCTTGTGCCAGTTTTTAAAGTACTGAATCACCTCGTAGTTTGTACCCTTTTGAAATTTATTTTTAACTGTCTTGTCCTTTTTGTAATGAAATAAACATTCAGATTGCAATATAAACCGGCTTTGATGAACCAAATTGTGATTTCATTAGTTTTATTTTGGTTCAGCACATGAACCACTGCTATGATGGGATTATCAGTGTCACATGGTTTAACATTATTCCTTGAGTAAAATAATATTTTGTGCATATGTTTATATGATGAGTCTATTGATCATTGTTTCCAATTTGCATCCAGTTACTCACTAGTATGTGTTTTATGATTATCCAGAACTTCCTCCCAAATATATTATACTTCAGCATAGGACATGAGACCTACTGAGGTTTTTCCAGCAGTTCGTGTCATTCCTTCACTTCAGTATTTTTTTTTTTTAACTCGTCACAAAAATGTCAAGTTCCAATGGGAAATGGGTCTGAAACTAAGATGTGTTATTTGTGCAAGTGCCAACAGCTGAGGTTAAGTGTGTTACATGTGAAAATAATGGACAGTACCGTTCTGTAGTAATTGTTATTTAAAAAAAGAACTTATGTTAATGTTTTAGAAGGGTTAAGCAAGTTTCTTTGCATTTTAGAGCTAATTTCGATCATTCTTCCTACTTCTTCCACCTCTCCCCATCCCTCCCAAAAAAAGTTAGGTGTTCTTTGAAACAATGATGAAACTTGATTTTAAAATTCAATAAAAATATATACATACCATGTGGAAATTGTGTCTAGGGTTACATGTTCCTTCCAAATGTATAAATATAAATAAAAATGCTAATAAAGTAAGATTATGCTATCAATAAATTGCTGACCTTATTTAAATGTTATCAATTTTCAGCTATTAAAAGGGAGTTTAATTATATTTTACTCCCAAATAATATGCTAAGTATAATTGATGCCTGCGGTACCCATTTTTAAACGTTTGTGGTGCTTAATTCAAATAGGAAAATAAAGTATTATGAAATTAATTCCAAAAGATGTCGAATGAACAGCTGGAATTGAATATGTTGTTTAAATTGATTTTCGGTGCCTGGTATCCTGGTTGCATATGCTACTTTTTTAATGGTATGAAACTTTATTTATCCTTCAAAGATTATCTCAAATTTGGAAAATAATCAGAATATCGATCATGCAGTCATTCTGGAGGAACTCAAATATTGTTTTGGAAATTTATGATTTCTCATGTTTGGGTTCATCACAAGTGATGCACGCATTGTTTCTGACCAAACTTTAACAAACTCTTTAAATTTTGATATGGTTAAATCCATCACATTCTCACCAGACCATTGTGAAACAGCAAAAGAACAAATGGTTGGAAAAAATGGAGCAAGAGAGAAATAATCAATTTACGTGGGGCTAAGGCTAGGCAGAGGTGAAGAAATGGGTCTTGAGGCGGGACTGGAAGATGGTGAGGGACACGGAATTGCGGATCAGTTGGGGGAGGGAGTTCCAGAGCCTGGGAGCTGCCCTGGAGAAGGCTCTGTCCCCAAAACTGCGGAGGTTGGACTTGTGGATCTGAGGGACCGTGAGGGTTGGTAGGGGGAGAGGAGGTCAGTGAGATATGGGGGGGGGGGGGGGGGGGGGGGGGGGGGGCAGATGGTGGAGGGCTTTGTAGGTGAGGATCAGGATTTTGTAGGTAATCCGGTGGGAGATCAGATTCAGATTCAATTTAATTGTCATTGTCAGTGTACAGTACAGAGGCAACGAAATGCATTTAGCATCTCCCTTGAAGAGCGACATAGCAAACGATTTGAATAAAAAAATAAATAATAAGTGTCTGGGGGGGGGGGGGGGGGGGGGGGGGTGGTGATTGGCAGTCACCGAGGTACGTTGTTTAGTAGAGTGACAGCCGCCGGAAAGAAGCTGTTCCTCGACCTGCTGGTTCGGCAACGGAGAGACCTGTAGCGCCTCCCGGATGGTAGGAGGGTAAACAGTCCATGGTTGGGGTGAGAGCAGTCCTTGGCGATGCTGAGCGCCCTCCGCAGACAGCGCTTGCATTGGACAGACTCAATGGAGGGGAGCGTGGAACCGGTGATGCGTTGGGCAATTTTCACCACTCTCTGCAATGCCTTCCGGTCGGAAACAGAGCAGTTGCCATACCATACTGGGAAGGGAAGCCAGTGAAGTTGTTTGAGGACTGGAGTGATGTGATGCCAGGATTTGGTGTGATATGAAGGGAAAGATAATGGCAATGTGCAGAACTGCAACTCAGTTCATTTTGCAAGAGTTTTGCATTCCCTCTCACATGAAAACATCCTGAACCAGGAAATATGTAAATAATTTGACATTTATTATTGGTTTATTTCTCGGAGTGCCTCTTGGATGCAATCTGTCTCCATAATGACAATGCATGTGAGGCTGCTTTTGTGAGTTATTTAGAAAGGAATTACTTAATTTTTTACTATTGTATGAGATCTCTGTGCATCCATTAATTTGCTCAACCGTCACTGCAAATCTCGTTTCCTTTCAAATTTGTGATTTAGCTACTCATCCAGCCTCACTAACTTGACTACCCAGCATCATCTCCAAGTCCATCCTCCCTTCAACTGAAATTATAAATGAATTTCAACAATCCCCTGAAACAAAACTTGACCTCTTTACTACTACAAAATTACTGTCACATTTCCAGGCTACATTTTTTGGGGTAAACAACTTCAATGCATTGTTTTAAAAGAAGAAGGGAAAAAATGAATTTCATTGTGTCTAAGTCTGTGTGACAATAAAGTACCATTGAACCATTAAAAACATAAGTTTTCCAGCTACTTAACTGAAATCTTTAAACGTTCCATCTTGGTAACAGCTGCTAAACTTGAAAGTCATAAACAAAAGGCAGATTTGCCATATCACCCACTCCCAACATCTGGATTAATAGTGATGCTCCTTCCCATTCCTGTGCGACGAGGGGGCAATCTCTAGATACAGCTTGATAATATCCAGCTTTACTACTGCGCCACTTTTCACAGCCCTTCCACCACCCAGCCTGCCCCGCATCACCGAAAGGTCTGAATGACAAATAAAGGATTCAATTCAATTCAATCTTGTTATGGTTACTTCAGCTAAAGATTTAAAAAAAACTAATATTCTCCAGTTCCCGTGACGTGTGGGATGTTTAATGATTTTTACACACCTACCCCAGCTTTCACATACAATCACGGGCTTCGGCGGTATCTTGATGTTATTAAGTATGCTTTCCAATCGCGAACGAATGATTTTGCTATTTCCAGAATTAAGCTTGTCTTTCTCCCATACTGGCCAACCAGTTGCTGATACATTACCCCTGTCTTCACCAGTCTACATTAAACATTTATGATGCTCGGGGATCAAAAGTCAAATTCTTCAACTTGAAATTCTTCTCACCTCTGTTTCTGCGACTAGTTTTGTTATATAACCCCCACCCAACACACAACCCCCATAATTGGCTCAGTCTTTCTATTAGCCCAGCCTGGCCTCATGGATATACCCTACAAACTTGCACCTTTTCAAATGTCTTTGTATTTTATTACCTTTATGATACCAATCTCCACGTTACCCCTTCAGTTACATAATGCCTACATGTTACTTGCTTTCTCTCATGGATACTGTCAGTCAGACCGAACTTCAAAGTAAGGGACACAAAAATGCTGGAGAAACTCAGCAGGTGCAGCAGCATCTATGGAGCTGGAGCGAAGGAAATAGGTGACGTTTCGGGCCGAAACCCTTCTTCAGACCCTTCTTATATCTCCTCAAAGTAAGGGAAGTGGGGGCAGGACAAAGCTTGTCAAGTGATAGATGGATACGGGGAAGGGACTTTGATTGGCAGATGGTTAGACAAAGACCAGAGATGAAAAGATAAAAAGTGAGATAAGGAATGAAGAGGTCCGACTTGTGAAGCCGACTTGGATGCAGTGTTGGAGATCCACAAACCTGAAGAACATGCTTGGTGTTCCAGCCCGCAACATCTACTTTGCGCTCCACCCTGGTAATAAATACGATGAACTGCCTCTGAGCAAATTGTTCCCAGTTCAAAGGTAATATTACCGCTTGAAAACTGTAAAAGCAGAGACATGTAAATAAAACCAAAATACAAGGTATTAGCTTGTAAACCATCGTGGGTTAGCTTGCAGCTGTTGGAAATACTGGTTGGTCAGCCGGCATCTCTGAAGAGAGAAACTACTAGCGGGACAGGTCGATGACATTTCGGCAAAACTGATCGTGTTGGAGACCGAAAATCAAAACAAAGTTGCAGATGTTGCAAATCTGAAATTTAATTGGAAATTGGAAACATGCTGCAAGCGCTCATCTGTCGGCTGAATCGTTCCTCAATTTGGAATTTCGCAGTTTGAACCTTTGCATAAAGCACGCCCGTTCACACTTGTCCACGCAGTTGCAAGTGAAGCCTGCACCTGGCCGTGCATCGCGAGTGAAGCAGAGGAACGCAGCTGACCACATTAGCGAGGCGTGGTTGAGCGCGCCAGGGTAAGGTATGGTATGGGAGGGGTTGGTGTAGGTGCGCCAGGGTAAGGGGTTGGTGTGGGTGCGCCAGGGTAAGGGGTTGGTGTAGGTGCGCCAGGGTAAGGGGTTGGTGTAGGTGCGCCAGGGTAAGGGGTTGCTGTAGGTGCGCCAGGGTAAGGGTTGCTGTAGGTGCGCCACGGTAAGGTGGTTGGTGTAGAGGTACGCCAGGGGTAAGGGGTTGCTGTAGGTGCGCCAGGGTAAGGGGTTGCTGTAGGTGCGCCAGGGTAAGGGGTTGGTGTAGGTGCGCCAGGGTAAGGGGTTGGTGTAGGTGCGCCAGGGTAAGGGGTTGGTGTAGAGGTGCGCCAGGGTAAGGGGTTGGTGTAGGTGCGCCAGGGTGGTAATTTTGGTGTAGGTGCGCCACCTCGAGGGGTTGCTGTAGGTGCGCAATGGGTGAGGGGTTGCTGTAGGTGCGCCAGGGTCTTGATGTTGGTGTTGGTGGAATGGTATAAAAGGTGCAGGCCAGGGTAAGGTGAAGGGTGTGCTGTAGGTGCGCCAGGGTAAGGGGTTGGTGTAGGTGCGCCAGGGTAAGGGGTTGGTCGGTGCGCCAGGCGTGGTCCCCGGGGCGCGCGGGGTAACGGGTGGTCGGACTCACGCGCAGTTCTCCGGCCATGGATGAAGCGCAGTTGCCCCTTCAAGCAAAATCATTCAGCATAAAGCAATCAGTGTCCCAGCCATTGTTCCAGCTGAAGTGGACAGGTAAATATAATTTGTTTTAGGCTGCATCTATTATCTGTGCATTTCGTCGGGTTGGTGTTACTGAGACAACTTGGGTGTATCATAATTTTGTTTTTTAAGTTGTTGCTGTTCGTCGTCTTTTAAGTGAAATAATAAATAAATTGTTGATATTATCTGGTACCGTTGGTAATTTTCAATCTCACGGACTTGTACCACCTCGACGCGTCGATGTTCAGGCCGGCGCAATGACTGAGGAGAAAGTTGGCACGAATACCCTAATGCCCGCTCTTGATGTTGGAGAAGAGTGGAATGGTTTTATAAAAGAACAGGCTTGCAAGTCGTTAAAGGTGAAGTCATAGTTGTGGAATAGGTTCATTCCTGTGGAGGAAAACAATAAACTACTGTTGGACTTTCTTCATAAGAAGCAGCATGGGAGGCTGTTGTTAATCACTGGAGCAGGCTGCGCCCTGTAAGCTGATGTCCAGGTGTAAAATAATACATCCGAATACAAAACCGGGCCGTGTTTGACTATACCTATTGCAATTAAAAGTCACAAGGACCATTTAAAAGTTAATTGATACTTTTTTTAAACTTGTAAATTGTTTCCAGAAAAGCAGAAAAATTAATCGACATTTCAGAGAAATCGGGATTTTGGGGCAAATGTTTATTCATAAGTTCCCAGTTATACGTTATTTAGTATTCAGAAATTAAAATTAATAGTTTTCAATTTCATCTCATTGGATAGAGGCTTAAGGGAAGATATTACAATGTGCTAAATTATTGGTGTTAAGAATAAATACAAACCGCTGTTCCTAATCTATAGAATTGATGACCCATTTAATTTAAGGTGATTGCCAAAGGACTTGAAGCAACACATTGAAGAGCATATAATTTTAAACAGAGAAAATTTGAATTTGCAAAACAGTGACTGTGTTGGTTTTGTTCTCTGCCATTCATAAGAATTAGACAAATACTTGGAGAAAAAAATACAGGGTAGCAAAAAAGTGAGGCCAATGGATTAAAAAAAAGTGAGTTATGAGTGAAGTTCTTTTTGTTGTTGATTGAATTTGGTTTGTTTTTTCTAATTTTCAACAGTTTGCATCAAAAAGTAAAATGTTTTATATTTTAAACTGTAGTGAAAGGTAATTGAGAAGTGATCGTGTGACTAAATTGGTACCAGGGGAGATCTTGCACCATCCAATGGAGCACCTGACAATTTTGTTCAACGAGGTAATGTAATTGAATAATTTGTAACAGATTGGATAGTTTTTCTCTCAAAGCATAATGTTTGTCTTGGTGAATAGCATCTGCCCATTAAAGGAGAAGCTAGCTCTTCATCAGTTGCCAATGTACTCAAGTGGATATTGAGAAACCACTTTCAAAAAGCGGCACTGCCACATTTGTTTTAGTTTGGTAATTTTGTAGTAAGTGCAGCCAATCTAGTTTCCCTGAAGAAATGCAAGCTTTTGCCTGCTGTTTTGCACCTTTCTCCATTTCTTGTAATAAAAATTAATTGTGTAGGAAAGAACTGCAGGTGCTGATTTAAATCAAAGATAGACACAATGCTGGAATAACTCAGCGGGACAGGCAGCATCTCTGGAGAGAAGGAATGGGTGATTCGGGTCGATTAATTGTTACCTTAGCTGCTTTGTTCATGCTGTGGGTTCAAGCATTTAAGGAATAACAAACAGAACTCCATGGATTTGTCGATGTACACTTGCATAGATTCAACAATATGAGTGAATATTGTTTATTTCCAATGATTCAAAATAATCTTGGTGTTGCATTTCTTTCTGCGCTGTAATTAATATATTCATATCATTTTTGACGGAACCATTTTATACATGGTATTGCTGACATGGTCACCAGTACAGATGTGGAATGACTGAATAAACTGAGCCATCTTGTCAAATAGAATGGCTTTGGTAAAGTAGCCTAATATTATTTATGTCAAGAAACAGCGAATAATGTATTGTAATGGAATTATCCATGGGTACTTGGATCCATTTGAGACGGGTGTTCTGTGCAAAACAGGTAAGCTTGACAAAGTGACAAGGCTAAGCAAGAGTCCTTGATGAAGGAATCAAGATTTTTGGGGACCTATTTTAACCACGATGGAAAGGTATGCTGCTTCATTGCCTTGTGGACCTGCGTCTTAGTTTTAAGTGATTTGTGTGCAAAAACACCCATTCCCAGTTTCTTGCCCTTTGAAAAAATTCAATATTTGGTTCAATTTTCTGCCTTTGTAGGTAATGTTACATTCTGCTGGACTGCTGTTCACTCATTTAGCTTGTTAACAATCCCTTGAAGCCGCTTTGCACTTTTCACATTTCATTTGAAGAATCTGTTTAAAATTTATCTTGTTAAAAGCAGTTGGCATAGATTGAATTGATAGAAAGATACAGCGTAGAAACAGGCCTTTCCACATACCAAGTCCATGCTGACCATCGATCACATTATTTCTATGATATCCCAATTTCTTATCCAGTCCCTGCTCACTTGAGGCAATTTACGGAGGCCAATTGACCAACAAACCTGCTCATCTTTGGGATGTGGGACAAGATCAGATCAGAGAGGAAAGCCAAGTGGTCACTAAGAGAACGTGCAAACACATCAGGATCGTTCAGGTCTCTGGTGCTGTGAAGCAGCAGCTCCATCAGCTGTGCCCCTGTGCAACTTTCTACCTTAATATTCTTCAGTAGTGTTAGATTTTCAATTTAATGAAAATAATTAAAAGTTATTTTTAGAATGACAGTTACAACTGGTATCGTAAATGCCAGTATTTTTGTAAAGAAATATGTTAAATTTCAGGTAAAAAATGTTGTTTTTCACTTTGTTAAAATATTGTATTAATACAGCTGTTTAATTTTGAAATGTGCTGTAATCTTTACATGCTTGTGTGGAGTTGTTAATTTTAGATGAAGCCATCTATGCCTGTTAATTTTAAGCAGCATAAATTAATCTGAACTGTTGTCATATTTACAGCAAAGTAATGATTCTAGCTAATTTTTGACCTTTTCCTATGACTGACATTTCATGAAGTGAAACGTGATTTAAAAAAAAAAAATTGGTCTGCAAAGGTTTCCTAAATTTGATTAATATATTCTCAGCAACAGAGAGCAGAAATAAAATGCTTATCAGATATAGTTTCAATAACAATTTCAATTGAGAATCTTGGTATTGGAGTCTTTATGAATTATTATGTTCTATGTGTACATATACTCTAGCTATATATTTTTAATTTTAGTTTCTATATATTTTTTTCTTGATCGGCTTTAAATTATCTGGTTCCCAAAGAGATTTTCAAAATTGGGATAGAAGCATTAGCCAAGGTGCAAGTTACCATACATACTAGACTAAGTGGGACCCGTTGGGTCCCAGCATCACACAGGAGGGCTGGTCATTCAACGCAATATTCCACCTCTCCACCAATTCTAATATTGGTGGCCTGTTGGGGGGGCTTTCTGGAGCGCTAGTATGGGTGTTGTGGGCTGAAGGGACTGGTTTCCAGAGGGCTGGTATGCAAATTGTGCGCCAAATGGATTCTTGGGCTGGCGTCTCAGTCAATCAAGCCTGTTGTGCTGGCAACTCACTAACTCACGGCTGGTGGGCTGGTAGTTGACTCACGGCTAATCCTTGAAATTCTATTTCAAGCATGGTGCAAGGCCACCAAATTCAAGTGCAGTTTCATACCATTTGAAGTAGGGTGCAAAGCCACTAAAGACAGCAAGTCATGACCTCTCCCTCCTCCATCTTGCAGAGACTGAGCCACACCCACATTTCTGGGTTTTATAACTTCAAACCAAACCACACCCAAGCCACCATTAGCAGTAAGTGGTGCCTTTCAACTTCAAGCCAATGCACCCAAGCCACCATTTGCAGTAAGTAGTGCCTTTCAACTTCAAGCCACACCCAAGCCACCATTTGCAGTAAGTAGTGCCTTTCAACTTCAAGCCACACCCAAGCCATCATTTGCAGTAATTAGTGCCTTTCAACTTCAAGCCAAAGCAACCAAGCCACCATTTGCAGTAAGTAGTGCCTTTCAACTTCATGCCACCATTTGCAGTAAGTGCCTTTCAACTTCAAGCCAAAGCAACCAAGCCGTCATTTGCAGTAATTAGTGCCTTTCAACTTCAGCCATAGCACCCAAGCCATTTGCAGTAAGTAGTGCCTTTCAACTTCAAGCCAAAGCTCCCAAGCCACCATTTGCAGTAAGTAGTGCCTTTCAACTTCATGCCACCATTTGCAGTAAGTGGTGTCTTTCAACTTCAAGCCATACCCAAGCCATCATTTGCAGGAAGTAGTGCCTTTCAACTTCATGTCACCGTTTGCAGTAAGTAATGCCTTTCAACTTCAAGCCAAAGCAACCAAGCCACCATTTGCAGTAAGTAGTGCCTTTCAACTTAATGCCACCATTTGCAGTAAGTAGTGCCTTTCAATTTCAAGACACACCCAAGCCAAGCCAACCAGGGGAGGGGGAGGAGGGAGGGTGCTTTCTAGAGCGCTAGTATGAACCATTTTAGAACCAATAGACATTTTTTTGCAAGCTTTAGAACCAATAGATACATTTTTTTGCAAGCTTTAGAACCAATAGAACAATTTTTTTTGCAAGCTTTAGAACCAATAGACTTTTTTTGCAAGCATTTTAGAACCACTAAGGGCACTTGCATTTGAGTAGACATGTGTTCAGTGGACATGTGTTCAGAGGGTCACAGCTCAGAGAAACGTGACCCTCTGCCTTCCTCCATCTTGAAGAGACTGTGTGGCACACCACTTCCTGGTTTTATAGTCCCTCCCCCTGCCACCAGTGGGGGCAGCAGAGAGAATGGGGAATTTTGTAAAAACATTAATATCTCTGTCATTTTTAATCGACGGGAAAAATCCTCGGCACACATGCGGCGGAGGGGTCTCTGAGCAAGGTGGCCAAAAATGACGGCCGTAGGTGTTGGCGTTCTCTCGGAAATCGCAGCACAGATGGCCAAAACCGGTCAAGAACAGACTTTTAGTAATATAGATATTGAAAAGTTTTAAGAACCGTTTTCATAAACACAAATTAAAGATTTCCAGGTATTACAACAACACCATGGAAGTGAAACACTGGGACTTTCCATCCCAAATGGTCTTTGGTCACTTTGATAATTTTCTTAACAGATTGTTGAAAACTGAAGTAAACTAAGTTATGCGTGCGTAGACAAGGATTTATTAACTGTACATAATTTAATGTCTCAGCATAATCAAACCAAGGATAGGACAAAGACTGAGTGTCGCAGCCCTGAGCCAAGCTTTGCGCTCTTTTCAGAGCGGGCGGCAGTTGCTGTCAAAGGCAAAGATGCTGGGATACTACAGCTGAATGTCGAAGGTCTCACCAGTGCTAAGATATCCATCATTGAGCAGCTAGCATACGCCAACAAAGCGACTGTCATTCTCCTGCAGGAGACACACTGTGAAACAGTAAAGAAACTTGCAATTCCTGAATTCACTCTAGCTACTTTCACACCAAGTAGCAAATATGGTCCGGCCACTTTCATCAGAGATGACACGGGTTGGGTTATAGAAGGGCAGTCTGCAGAAGACACCGATCTGGAATGGCTTGCAGTGAAGGTCCAGGCCGTCACCATCATTAATGTGTACAAGCCTCCCCCAGTGCGTCTGGCTGCAACATCCATACCAGTGTTCACCCTTCCTTGTGTATACTCGGGTGATTTCAACTGCCACCACACCGAATGGGCTACTCAATAGTGATGGAAACGGCCTCATAGATTGGGTATCTGCCAATGAGCTCACACTTCTGTATGATCTAAAGGAGCCAAACGGCTTCCATTCAGCCCCCTGAAACACCGATACAAACCCAGACCGAGCCTTTGTCAGTAACACAACGAACCTTCAGCCACCAATGCGGCAGGTTCTGGAGAAGTTCCCACGGTCACAACACCGACCATCACTCATCACCACAACACCACTGCTTGCACCACATCGAGCAAACCTGTGAAGTGGTGGAACTTCCGCAAGGTCGACTGGGACAAGTTCCAACAATTTATCAACGTAGCCACCTCTGGCCTTTCTCCCCCAGACAGTAACAACCTGGACTCTTCCTGCCAAGCCCACTGCTACATGCTTATTAGTGCAGGCAAGAAAACCATCCCCCATGGCTACCAGAGGGATTACATTCCATGTTGGGATGATGAGTGTCAACAGCTATACGAAGACCATAGTGTTCTTGCACCAAAGAGGATTCTGAAACCACTGCCACTACATTGCTCACACGCTTGGATGAGAAACGACAAGAACGTTGGATTGAGACTTCACCCACTCGAGCCGTAAAGCATGGCACACAGTCAACCGCCTGACCGGCAGAGCTACATCCAAACCCGGCAAATGCCCAGTGACCGCCAATGCAATCGCATCTCAACTAGTCAAGAATGGTCGATTCACAAACTCTGATCGTGATTTCTCGCACAAAGTGAGCAAAGAGGTGGCCGAGTGGATACGGACCTAGCAATGGCTTTCATCTCCGAGGAAATGGCTGCAACACTCAAGATGTACCCGGATCTGACAGTATACACCCGGAGTTTCTACTACATTCTGGAGACGCTGCTACCAATCGGATTCGACAGCACCTGTTGATCTCCATGGAGAAGTGCAAAATCCCAAAGATCTGGCATCGTGCAACAGTCATCACTCTCCCGAAGCCGAACAAGCCAAAGGATGATCCTAAAAGCTACCAGCCCATCACGCTCCTCTGCATCTCATACAACTCCTTGAGAGGCTGATCCATGGGCGTATCAACCCCCTCAAGTACCCCACGAACAGGCTGGCTTCCACCAAGGTCGATCTACTGCGGACCAGGTAACCCTCCTCACCCAAGACATCGAGGATTGCTTTGAGGCAAATGAGAAGGCAGGAGCCGTTCTTATAGATCTGACAGCTGCCTATGACACTGTGTGGCACCGGGGACTAACTGCAAAGCTACTTCGGGTGCTGCCCGACAGGCGTATGGTACGCTACATCATGGAGCTGATATCAAACCGCAGCTTTGTGCTTAAGACCTGTGATGGACAGCAGAGTTGGCTACGTAGACTGAAGAATGACGTCCCTCAGGGATCCATCTTGGCTCCGCTGCTTTTCAACGTGTACATTCATGACCTCCCAGAGACTATCGCTGGAAAATATGGGTATGCTGACGATCTAGCCATCCTGATGAGACACAGAGTGGAAGATAATCGAAAGCTACTTGAGTCAAGACATGGGGACTTTGGCAGTATACCTACGACAGTGGCGTCTGAAGCTGAGCGAAGGCAAAACAGTGTCAACAGCATTCCATCTAAACAACAAAGAAGCTAAGCGAGAGCGAGCTGTCTTCGTTAACAGGCGCTTGGACTTCCAACAAACACCCACTTACCTTGGCGTAAAGCTAGACAGGTCGCTTACATTCCGTCAACACCTGGCTGGTCTCCGCGACAAGGTCATGGCACATTGCGGCCTCATCCAACGCCTGGCAGGAAGAAGTTGGGGGAGCCAGTCTATCAACTCTTCGCACCTCTGCCTTAGCTCTTGTGTATGTCCCAGCGCACCCGAATGGAGTAGAAGCAGACATACTAGCCTGGTAGACTGAAGCCTGAACAGCACCTTGCGAACCATCACTGGGACCTTCAACCTACTCCAGTTGAGCAGCTCCCTATACGTGCAAGCATTCCGCCTGCAGGGATCCGAAGGCAAGCCGCAACACTGGGACTATCTCGTCGTGCCATGGACCCAGATCACCTCCTCCATCAGGCTATCAGCAGAAAGCAGAGGCCACCCCAACTGAAGTCCTGTCACCCCTTTGCTCCACATGGAAAACAACTACTAGCATCCATCCAGCCAACTGAGACAAAAGCACACTGGATAGCCACCAGGTGGTCACAGGAGTGGAAGGCAACCTCATCTCCATTACACAGCTACATCTCTTCACCAGATAAAAGCTGTCCAGGGTCTGACCTCCCCAGAGGAGCATGGGTGAAGCGCAACACTTCGTATTGGAGTTGGGAGTTTCAATGCCAGCATGTGGAGATGGGGACTCTGCCAGAGCCCAGCCTGTGAATGCAGAGCACAACAACAGACAGCCAACCATGTCATCTCTGGGTGCCCGCTCTACCACCCACCAAGTGGAGCTCAGGGCCTGGAGACATTGACGCAGACAACAACCTGGCTGCTCAACACCCAGCTTGAGATCTAACTATTCCTTAGGTTTCAGTTCCATTCGCAAGAAGAAGATCAGCATAAACATTCTAATTGTTACTGCTGATATTTAAAGATATTAAAGATAAATATAGCTTTAATAATGACCTGGCGGTATTAAAAAGAGCAAAATTTCCATGTTATTAAATGGTATGTTCAGTCAAGGTTTAGTTTAGAGATGCAGCTTAGAAACAGGCCCTTTAACCCACCAAGTCTGCGCTGACCAGTGATCACCTACCCTATACACTAGTTCTATCCAACACAGGGACAATTTCTAAAAGCCAATTAACCTGCACATCTTTGGAGTGTGGGAGGAAACCAGAGCTCCCACACAGGCACAGGGATAACGCACAAATTATGTACAGACACCAGTTTCTGCCACTCCTAATCTGAGGAAAGACATTCTTGCCATAGAGGGAGTACAGAGAAGGTTCACCAGACTGATTCCTAGGATGTCAGGACTTTCATATGAAGAAAGACTGGATAGACTCGGCGTGTGCTCGCTAGAATTTAGAAGATTGAGGGGGGAGCTTATAGAAACTTACAAAATTCTTAAGGGGTTGGACAAGCTAGATGCAGGAAGATTGTTCCCGATGTTGGGGAAGTCCAGAACAAGGGGTCACAGTTTAAGGATAAGGGGGAAATCTTTTAGGACCGAGATGAGGAAAACATTTTTCACACAGAGAGTGGTGAATCTCTGGAATTCTCTGCCACAGAAGGTAGTTGAGGCCAGTTCATTGGCTATATTTAAGAGGGAGTTAGATGTGGCCCTTGTGGCTAAAGGGAGCAGGGGGTATGGAGAGAAGGCAGGTGCAGGATACCGAGTTGGATGATCAGCCATGGTCATATTGAGGCCCGAATGGCCTACTCCTGCACCTATTATCTATGTTTCTATGTTACGTGTTGGGAAAGATAAACTCCTGGAGAGAAGCGTACGTGAATAGCATTAACGGATGTAAACTAGACAGACTTTTGTGTGAAAGAACTGGAGTAGCTTATTGCTCATGTGGAAGAGGGGAAAAAATGCAGGAATTTTTAATTTAATAATCACCGTGGTTGAGTGGAAACTAGTTTCAATTAACCTTGGGGGTTAGTAAATAGGGCTTGGATTTAGGATAATTGACAGAGGAATGGGTAGCAATGTGATGAATCTTATTATCAAGCAAATTCTTATGAAATTGTTATCACAAAGAAAGACGGGTATGATGGTCAATTGGTGGAAGTCAATCACATCATCTACAGAACATCTCTGTATGTGTTCCACAACATAATGTCCTCAGCCCCAACCATCGTGATTCAGCTCTTTCAATAACCTTCCTTCAGTCATAAGGTCATAAATAGGGACATTCATTGATTTCACAATACTCAGTGCCATTTGCCACAACTGAGATAAAGAAGCAGTTCAGACCAAATGTAACAGGATCTGGATAATATCCAGGCGGGCTAATAGGTGATAAGTAATATTTGCTCCACTCGTGTGCCAGGCGATGATGTCACATGTACCCAGGTACAGTGAAATTCTTTGATTTACATATAACCCAGTAAAATCATACTATAGATAAACACAATTATAAATAAATGCAACAATTATAGTGCAATAGTAAACTTTACTGAGACAATACAAAAAGAGTTGCCACATTTCTGGCACCTCCCAAAGTTTCAAAGTTCTTAAGTGCAGTTTTATCTTGGCTTTAAATACATGTTTTGCTGGTGGCACTGATCCACCACCATCTTAAAAATGGCCTTTGTCCAGCGTCCGTCGCTGACCCCCTCCACCCTCCGTCTTCAGGGTCAAGCATGAGATGAGCATCGGATGACTATCAATATCCTGGGGGTTAATATTGATGAGAGGCTGAGCTTGAGGAGCCACATACACAAAGTGGTTGCAAGGACAAGGGATCCTGCAGCGAGTAACTCAATTCCCAACTCCCCAAAGCTTGTCCACAATCTACAAGGCTCAAGCCAGGAGTGTGGGGAAATACTCTCTGGTTGCCTGGATGAGAGCAGCTTCATCAACACTCAAAAAGCTTGACACTATATAGGGCATAGCAGTTTCATGTTAGGCATCTCATCCATAACCATTCACTCACTTTGCCATCACCACACAGTAGCAGCAGTTTGTATGTCTATGTATGCACTGCAGCAACTTGTCAAGACTCTTTAGACAGCACCTTCCAAAGCAACGATCTCTACCAGCTGCAAGGACAAGGGCAGGAAAATTATGGGAGCACTACCACTTGAAGGTTGCTCTGTAAACACCATCCTGATTTGGAAATATATTGCTGTTCTATCATGGTTACTGGGCCAAAGTCATTTTGTATTGTGTAGTTCACCACCACATTCTCATGGGCAGTTAGGAATGGGCAATTAAAGGCTGTGAAGTCCTTGAAAGAATTTTAACAAATGCTCTCATGATCTAGATTTCAATGAAGGATGGTGGAAGTAGATTTGAAAATTACCTTATTAAAGAAAATTTAATCAATCCGTGAGGGCAAAATATTATGAGGAAAGTGGCACTCTAGTTAGTTCTATCAAAGGGCTGGCAAAGACACAACTACCGCCTGCACTGTCACATTTTATGTTTCCTTGAAGCAAAATTAATTATTCACAATTTTAAATGATTAGTTGCTGATTATGGTAATTTGCTTTCAGGAGCTCTTCATCGCAGCTATTGAGTTTCTTAAATTGGAGAAAATTGTGATAAGAGGTTCCAAAAGCAAAGCTTTAAGTGAAAAGTTCCACAGTATCAATGTAGAGTTTCAGGAATGTTGACGAGTATTTGGAGATAGAAATTACAATCAATGGATTGCGACAATATGGTACTACTCTCTTTCAAAAGAATGAAACCATAGAGACAGCAAATGCTGAAATTTGAAGCAATAAACAATCTGCTGGAGCATCTGCGGTGGGAGGAATTGTCAACATTTCGGGCTGAAACTGCATTAGGTCTTGAAATGTCTACAATTTTTCATTCATCCCCCAACCCCCCATCCATCAAAGATGCTTCTCAACCCACATAATTGCTCCAGAAATGTGCTGCCTCAAACTATGTTTTATGTAGTTTGCATTCAAAAATTAACATATTCTGATGTTGCAAGAGGTCTGTTGGTAAATTAAAGAAAAAGTTTGAAGTATTTATTTTCAAATGTAAAAGTATGTTAAAATAAATTGCATTAGCTATTTTATACACATCTAAACGTATTCACTGCAATTTGCAGGAATTTTTGTCTGATCACTGCAGATGCATGGCACGGGTATGTGAATTTGACCAACGGCTGGGATCGTTGATGAACCTTGCATTTCATGATTCTGGAGGACTGAAGTCTGCTTTTAAGGTACTGGTAGAATTTCATATTTAAAGATGACAAAGGAAACGGAGCCTACTTCTATGCAAGCAAACTATATTAATGAATCTTTCATTGTGTTGCCTGTGCCATGATCTATTCGGATTTAAAAATCAGATTTTGTATTTTAGTTTGAAGCATGTGATTGGAAAGTGAAGAACAATAACATTCAATTGAGGGATTAGGGTGGCACAATGTCGCAGCATTAGAATTGCTGCCTTACAGTGCCAGTGATCTGGATTTGATCCTGATGACAGGTGCTGTTTGTATGGAGTGTGTACATTCTCCCTGTGACTGTATAGGTTTTTTCCAGGTGTTCTGGTTTCCTCCCACACTCCAAGATGTACAGGTTTGTAGGTTAATTGGCTGAGGTTAAATTGTAAATTGTCGCTAGTGTGTAGGATAGTGGTAGCATGCGGGTTGATCGCAGGTCGTCGTGGACTCAATGGGTCGAAGGGTCTATTTCCGCGCTGTAGCTCTAAAGTCTAAACTGTTGAAGTAGTGCAAGTGGTTTTCTGTGAAATCTGGTGGGTGGAACCCAAGTGCTGGGTAATCTGCTTTACCAATACTAAACCAACCAGACGCACATAGGAGGGACATAGCCATTCATATGAATAGTGATTCCTAGTCCTATGAAATAATAAAAAAATCGAAGATAATTTCAGTTATTTATCCTTATTTTGCCGTATTTAGCATTATAGTTTTATTAATTTTAATTATTTGACGACATTTTAATTTCTGTCAAATGTTTCTGAATATCATAGGCATTGATAGGCGGCAAGGCTGCACTCAATGTCTCTAATCAAATGCCTTGAGGGTATTCGAAACAGTTCACTGCCCCAACCCTAATCCCATGGACTCAGCAGCAATGAAGAAAGCTTCCTGGTTGTTGAGGCTCAACTCAATCAACACTGCTCTCCGATAACTAGAGGTGGGCGAAGGGCCACCAGTAATGGATTACAACCATTAGCAATCTTCCCAGAGTGACTCCAGGCTATGAAGATAAACATTTCTCAAATTCTGAACACGGCACTTAAATGTGAAAAATGTTAAATGAATGAGGAAAAATTTTACTTAGAAATAACGGTATTTAGTTCTTGCTTGAATAATTATCTCTAAACTAAATAAAGTTTATTTTCATGTGACAATAATGAAGGTACATGTCTTGAGCATAGGTGTGAACGTGCATCTTGCATCATTTAATTACTTTTTTTTGTTTAATTTAAATCTTTCAGCAGATGAATGAGAATATGCTCATGATAGCAGGCAACCTGAAATGGTCCCACGAGCTTCGCAAAAGAATATTAAGTTAGAGGAAACAATTTCAACACACGATCATTTGTAAACAATTATTGTTTCAACAAATTACTTTTCAGATCATAACTATAGTTATAATGGCAGTCAGGTTTGACTGGGAAAGGGCATTGAGATCGTCTATCCACGATGCATAGATTCCTTCTTCATAACGGCCAATTAAAGCCAACAATCTATCACATTTCTGGTAAACCAGCTTTGCTTCCTTTATTTGCAGACCTAGAGATATGGAATATTTATATGATTTTTAAATCTTGTTGACTTTAATTGGCCGTAATGAAGAAGGAATCTATGCATCGTGGATAGACGATCTTGATGCCCTTTCCCAGTCAAACTTGACTACCATTTCTTCATTGGAACAAATAATCTGGTTTATACTATGTGAACTTTAGCCCTGAGGTAATTTTATATTCTGGCCACCTAGGATGGGAGTTATTTGGTGTATGATAACGGGAAGGATATTTTCTATTATGTAAGAGCCAATTCCATTGTTGAAAGAAATTCTAACCACTGTCTTTCAGCCTTCGTCTGTACTTTGTGAGGTCAAATACCTTGGGTTACTGAAAGGATTTAACACATCGGACTTAGCCCTAAATTTGTATTTAAAAAGAGAGATTCTTCAAATGGTAAATTTCAAGACTATTTTTGTCTGGATGCTTATGTACAATTTTTTTCTGACAACTATGTTGGCAATTATTTATTACAGAAGCACTAGCTGCCTATTTATCCTTTCATAAACTGGTTGACATATCTTGCAGGTTGGTGGATGAGTTATAAGGAGCTTGATAGGGCCTCTGGCATTCAAAGATGTTAGGGGTGGCACAGTGACGCTTACAGTAGAGTTGCTGCCTTACAGCGCCAGAGACCCGGGATCGATCTTGACTATGGGTGGTGACTAAATGGAGTTTGTACGTTCTCCCTGTGACTGTGTGGGTTTTCTCCTGGTGCTCCGGCTTCCTCCCACATTCCAAATACTTACAGGTTTGTCGGTTAGTTGGCTTCTGTAAATTATAAATTGTCCCTAGTGTGTAAGATAGTGCTGGTATACCGAACGATCGCTGGTCAGTGTGGACTGGGTGGGCTGAAGAGCCTGTTTCCATGCTATATCTCTAAAGTTGCATGACAATAATTAAAAAAAAAACTCAACTGTTAAATACATTTAAATCAATTAATTCAAAAAAATATATAAAGCACTTGAAATATGCTCCACCCTTTGTAACTCATTTCCTTTGAAAATAATTGATTTGTTGAACTTACTGCTGCTGATTTTGGATTAATATACAACAGCTGTTGGGAAACTACAGGAAGTTTGTATTCTTCTGTTACTTTCCCAAATGTCGTCCAGAACGACAGCTGTGAGGACTTCTCAGGAAGTTTGGAATGTCCACATTCACATGAGTAGCTCTGTGAAATAATCTTGATTGTCAGTATTGACCTTCCCTGCATAAAGCTTTGTACCACTGGCCTTCTTACATTTTAATGCAACATGGTGGTTTTCGGTTGTATATCTATTAAGAAAGGATCATTCACTTATCTTATACTGATGAGTGTTGTGACCATTTGTGTTCCAGCAGCTGCTCAATTAACAGTGACGTTGAAACTGTTGTCTTATTAAAATAGCAACAGAGGTATGGGTCAGCTGTCACGTTGCAAATTCCTTTTGGGTGGGGGATTATGGTAACCTTTTCATTCAATGAAATTATCTGTAAAACAGTGTTAGAAGGGCACCCACATTTTGTGGAAATGAATATTATTTGACTGCATAGCACGCTTAAATTGATTCATAATCAAGCTACATTTTCAGATGTCAAATCCAAGGTGATTAAGATGCCGTTGTCATGTTCCTGCTGAGTTCTATTTTTGGTTTGGATCAGCAATTCTATGTTTGGTGTGAGAGCAAGTGTGGAGGACACATCAGAATGTACATAAAGCGTTGTAGGCATCATAATATATTTGCTGCAGTTATATGTGCTGCACATGGAACACTTCTATCTTTGTGTATTGGGACCTAATTGTGCCTCAAATGTTATATACTCGATACTTATAATCTTTGTGAGCATGTGTGCATGTGTTGACTGTGTCTTCTATCAATAGACAATAGTTGCAGGAGTAGGCCATTCAGCCCTTCGAGTCAGGACCGCCATTCACTGTGATCATGGTTGAACATCCACAATCAGTACCCCGTTCCTGCCTTCTCCCCATATCCCTTGACTCCGCTATCTTTAAGAGCTCTAACTCTCTCTTGAAAGCCTCCAGAGAATTGGCCTCCATTGCCTTCTGAGGCAGAGAATTCCACAGATTCACAACTCTCTGTGAGAAAAGGTTTTTCCTCATGTCCGTTCTAAATGGCTTACCCCTTATTCTTAAGATGTGGCCCCAGGTTCTGGACTCTCCCAACATCGGGAACATGTTTCCTGCCTCTAGTGTGTGCAAACCCTTAATAATCTTATATGTTTCAAAAATATACCCTCTCATCCTTCTAAATTCCAGTACACAATCCCAACCGCTCCATTCTATCAACATATGACAGTCCCGCCATCCCGGGAATTAACCTCGTGAACCTACGCTGCACTCCCTCAATAGCAAGAATGTCCTTCCTCAAATTTGGAGACCAAAACTGCACACAATACTCCAGGTGTGGTCTCACTGGGGCTCTGTACAACTGCAGAAGGGCCTCTTTGCTCCTATACTCAACTCCTCTTGTTATAAAGGCCAACATGCCATTCACTTTCTTCACTGCCTGCTGTACCTGCATACTTACTTTCATTGACAGATGAACAAGGACCCCCAGATCTCGTTGTACTTCCCCCTTTCCCAACTTGACACCATTTAGTAATCTGCCTTCCTGTTTTTGCTACCAAAGTGGATAAAGTCACATTTATTCACATTAAACTGCATCTGCCATGCATCTGCCCACTCACCCAATCTGTCCAAGTCACCCTGCATCCTTATAACACCCTCTCACAGTTCACACTGCCTCCCAGCTTTGTGTCATCTGCAAATTTGCTAATATTACTTTTAATCCCTTCATCTAAATTAATAATGTATATTGTAAATAGCTGCAGTCTCAGCACCGAGCCTTGCGGTACCCCACTAGTCACTGCCTGCCATTCTGAAAGGGACCCGTTAATCCCTACTCTTTGTTTCCTGTCTGCCAACCAATTTTCTACCCATGCCAATTATCTACCCCCAATACCATGTGCTCTAATGTTGCCCTCTATTCTCCTATGTGGGACCTTATCAAATGCTTTCTGAAAGTCCAGGTACACTACATCCACTGCCTCTCCCTTGCCCATTTTCCTAGTTACATCCTCAAATATTTCCAGAAGATTAGTCAAGCATGATTTCCCCTTCGTAAATCCATCCTGACTCGGACCGATCCTGCTACTGCTATTCAAATGTGCCGCTATTTCATCTTTTATAATTGACTCCAGCATCTTCCCCACCACTGATGTCGGACTAACTGGTCTATAATTCCCTGTTTTCTCTCTCCTGCTTTTCTTAAAAAGTGGGATAACATTAGCTACCCTCCAATCCACAGGAACTGATCCTGAGTCAATAGTACATTGGCAAATTATCACCAATGCATCCACAATTTCTAGAGCCACTTCCTTAAGTACCCTGGGATGCAGACCATCAGGCCCTGGGTATTTATCAGCCTTCAGTCCCATCAGTCTGCCCAACATAATTTCCTGCCTAATGTGAATTTCCTTCAGTTCCTCCGTCACCCTATATCCGCTGGCCACTAGTACATTAGGGAGATTTATGTGTCTTTCTTAGTGAAAGTACCTGTTCAGCTCATCTGCCATTTCCTTGTACCCCATAATAAATTCACCTTTGGTCTTACCTTATTTTTTCTTCTTCACATACCTAAATAAGCTTTTACTATCCTCCTTTATATTCTTGGCTAGCTTACCTTCGTACCTCATCTTTTCTCCCCGTATTGCCTTTTTAGTTATCTTCTGTTGCTCTTTAAAAGTTACCCAATTCTCGGGCTTCCCGCTTATAGAAACATAGAAACATAGAAATTAGGTGCAGGAGTAGGCCATTCGGCCCTTCGAGTCTGCACCGCCATTCAATATGATCATGGCTGATCATCCAACTCAGTATCCCGTACCTGCCTTCTCTCCATACCCCCTGATCCCCTTAGCCACAAGGGCCACATCTAACTCCCTCTTAAATATAGCCAATGAACTGGCCTCAACTACCCTCTGTGGCAGAGAGTTCCAGAGATTCACCACTCTCTGTGTGAAAAAAAGTTATTCTCATCTCGGTTTTAAAGGATTTCTCCCTTATCCTTAAGCTGTGACCCCTTGTCCTGGACTTCCCCAACATCGGGAACAATCTTCCTGCATCTAGCCTGTCCAACCCCTTAAGAATTTTGTAAGTTTCTATAAGATCCCCTCTCAATCTTCTAAATCCTAAAGAGTATAAACCAAGTCTATCCAGTCTTTCTTCATAAGACAGTCCTGACATCCCAGGAATCAGTCTGGTGAACCGTCTCTGCACTCCCTCTATGGCAATAATGTCCTTCCTCAGATTTGGAGACCAAAACTGTATGCAATACTCCAGGTGTGGTCTCACCAAGACCCTGTACAACTGCAGTAGAACCTCCCTGCTCCTATACTCAAATCCTTTTGCAATGAAAGCTAACATACCATTCGCTTTCTTTACTGCCTGCTGCACCTGCATGCCTACCTTCAATGACTGGTGTACCATGACACCCAGGTCTCGCTGCATCTCCACCTTTCCCAATCGGCCACCATTTAGATAATAGTCTGCTTTCCCGTTTTCGCCACCAAAATGGATAACCTCACATTTATCCACATTATACTGCATCTGCCAAACATTTGCCCACTCACCCAGCCTATCCAAGTCACCTTGCAGTCTCCTAGCATCCTCCTCACAGCTAACACTGCCCCCCAGCTTAGAGTCATTCGCAAACTTGGAGATATTGCCTTCAATTCCCTCATCCAGATCATTAATATATATTGTAAATAGCTGGGGTCCCAGTACTGAGCCTTGGGGTACCCCACTAGTCACTGCCTGCCATTGTGAAAAGGACCCGTTTACTCCTACTCTTTGCTTCCTGTTTGCCAGCCAGTTCTCTATCCACATCAATACTGAACCCCCAATGCCTTGTGCTTTAAGTTTGTATACTAATCTCTTATGTGGGACCTTGTCGAAAGCCTTCTGGAAGTCCAGATACACCACATCCACTGGTTCTCCCCTATCCACGCTACTAGTTACATCCTCGAAAGATTCTATAAGATTCGTCAGACATGATTTACCTTTCGTAAATCCATGCTGACTTTGTCCAATGATTTCACCACTTTCCAAATGCGCTGCTATCCCATCTTTAATAACTGACTCTAGCAGTTTCCCCACTACCGATGTTAGACTAACTGGTCTGTAATTCCCCATTTTCTCTCTCCCTCCCTTCTTAAAAAGTGGGGTTACGTTTGCTACCCGCCAATCTTCATGAACTACTCCAGAATCTAAAGAGTTTTGAAAGATTATTACTAATGCATCCACTATTTCTGGAGCTACTTCCTTAAGTACTCTGGGATGCAGCCTATCTGGCCCTGGGGATTTATCGGCCTTTAATCCATTCAATTTACCCAACACCACTTCCCGGCTAACCTGGATTTCACTCAATTCCTCCAACTCCTTTGACCCGCGGTCCCCTGCTATTTCCGGCAAATTATTTATGTCTTCCTTAGTGAAGACGGAACCAAAGTAGTTATTCAATTGGTCCGCCATATCCTTGTTCCCCATGATCAACTCGCCTGTTTCTGACTGCAAGGGACCTACATTTGTTTTAATTAATCTCTTTCTTTTCACATATCTATAAAAACTTTTGCAGTCAGTTTTTATGTTCCCTGCCAGTTTTCTTTCATAATCTATTTTTCCTTTCCTAATCAAGCCCTTTGTCCTCCTCTGCTGGTCTTTGAATTTCTCCCAGTCCTCCGGTATGCTGCTTTTTCTGGCTAATTTGTACGCATCATCCTTCGCTTTGATACTATCCCTGATTTCCCTTGTTATCCATGGATGTACTAACTTCCCTGATTTATTCTTTTGCCAAACCTGGATGAACAATTTTTGTAGTTCATCCATGCAGTCTTTAAATGTCTTCCATTGCATATCCACCGTCAACCCTTTTAGAATTAATTGCCAGTCAATCTTGGCCAATTCACGTCTCATACCCTCAAAGTTACCTTTCTTTAAGTTCAGAATCATTGTTTTTGAATTAACAATGTCACTCTCCATCCTAATGAAGAACTCAACCATATTATGGTCACTCTTGCCCAAGGGGGCACGTACAACAAGATTGCTAACTAACCCTTCCTCATTACTCAATACCCAGTCTAAAATAATTCAATTCAATTCAATTCAATTCAATTCAATTCAACTTTAATGTCATCGCACAAATACAAGTATCAGTACAACGAAATGCAGTTTTGCGTCAGTCCGTAGTAGTTGTACATAAGGAGAAAAAACAAGAAAAAATAGAAAGAGAGAATATACAGAATAATCAGGAAATACAGAATGATTAAACAAAGGGGGACGGAGGGACCAGAGAAATCTATCGTCGGGACTCCGAGTTCAGCAGTGTGATTGTGTTGTTATAGAAGCTTTTTCTCATCCTGCTGGTACGTGACCTGAGGCTCCTGTACCGCCTCCCTGATGGGAGGAGGGCAAACAGTCCATGGTTGGGGTGTGAGGGGTCTTTGATGATCTTCCCAGCCCGTCTCAGACACCGTTTTCGGTGGAGGGCATCCATGGCAGGGAGCGGGGCACCGATGATGTGCTGCGCGGTTTTCACCACCCGTTGTAGTGCTTTCCTGTCCGCAGCAGTGCAGCTGCTGTACCATACCGTGAAGCAGGTGGTCAGGATACTCTCTATGGTACAGCGGTAAAAGTTGGTCAGGATCTGGGGGGACAGGTGGGCTTTCTTGAGCCTCCTAAGGAAGTAAAGGCGCTGCTGTGCCTTTTTGATCAGCTTGGAGGTGTTGAGGGACCAGGACAAGTCCTCCGAGATATGCACTCCGAGGAATTTATAGCTGGAGACGCGCTCCACCTCAGTCCCGTTGATATGGATGGCCGTATGACTGCCTCCTCTGGTCTGCCTGAAGTCGACAATAATCTCCTTCGTCTTTTTGGAGTTGAGGATGAGGTTATTGTCGGCACACCAGGTGGTCAGGTGCTGGATCTCATCCCTGTAGGCTGACTCATCGTTGTCGCTGATCAGTCCTACTACCGTGGTATCGTCAGCAAACTTAATAATGGCGTTGGATCCGTACTTTGGGATGCAGTCGTGGGTGAAGAGGGAGTAGAGGAGAGGGCTGAGCACACAGCCCTGTGGCACTCCGGTGTTCAGTGTTATAGTGGAGGAGGTGCGGTTATTGACCCTAACAGACTGTGGTCTGTTAGTGAGGAAGTCCAATGTCCAGTTGCAGAGGGAGGTGGAGATGCCAAGTCCACTGAGTTTGGTGATCAAGCTGGCTGGGATGACGGTGTTAAAGGCAGAGCTGAAATCAATGAACAGCAGCCTGATGTAGGAGTTGTTGTAGTCCAGCCTGCTCTCTCGTTGGTTCCTCTACATGTTGATTTAGATAACTATCCCGCATACATTCCAAGAAATCCTCTTCCTCAGCACCCCTGCCAATTTGATTCACCCAATCTATATGTAGATTGAAGTCACCCATTATAACTGTTTTGCCTTTGTCGCACGCATTTCTAATTTCCTGTTTGATACCATCTCCAACTTCACTACTACTGTTAGGTGGCCTGTACACAACACCCACCAGCGTTTTCTGCCCCTTAGTGTTTTGCAGCTCTACCCATACCGATTCCACATCCTCCAAACTAATGTCCTTCCTTTCCATTGCATTAATCCCCTCTCTAATCAGTAACGCTACCCCACCTCCTTTTCCTTTCTGTCTATCCCTCCTGAATATTGAATATCCCTGGATGTTCAGCTCCCAGCCTTGGTCACCCTGGAGCCATGTCTCCGTGATCCCAACTATATCATAGTAATTAATAGCTATCTGCACATTCAACTCATCCACCTTATTACGAATGCTCCTTGCATTGAGACACAAAGACTTCAGGCTTGTTTTTACAACACTCTTACCCCTTATACAATTATGTTGAAAAGTGGCCCTTTTTGATTTTTGCCCTGGTTTTGTCTGCCTGCCACTTTTACTTTTCACCTTGCTACCTATTTCTTCTACCCTCATTTTACACCCCTCGGTCTCTACGCTCACACATTTAAGAAACCCTTTCCCTTTAACTCCATCCTCCACTATCCCATTCGACACCCCACCCCCCTTATTCAGTTTAAAGCCACCCGTGGCTTATCATTATCTTTGCAATGTTATACTTTTTTATTTTTATACTGTCCCTGACTTCCCTTATCAGCCACAGTCGTCCCTTACTCTCCTTGGAATCTTTCTTCCTCTTTGGAATGAACCGATCCTGCACCTTCTGTATTATTCCCAGAAATGCCTGCCATTGTTGTTCAACTGTGATCCCTGCTATTGTATCTTTCCAGTCTACTTTGGCCAGCTCTTCCCTCATGGCTCCATAGTCCCCTTTGTTCAACTGTAATACTGACACTTCCGATTTTCCCTTCTGCCTCTCAAATTGTAGATTAAAACTTATCATATTATGGTCTCTACCTCCTAATGGCTCCTTTACCTCGAGTTCCCTTATCAAATGCGGTTCATTACGCAACACTAAATCCAGAATTGCCTTCTCCCTGGTAGCCTCCATTACAAGCTGCTCTAAGAATCCATCAAGGAGGCACTCTACAAACCCCCTTTCTTGGGGTCCAGTACCAACCTGATTTTCCCAGTCTACCTACATGTTAAAATCTCCCATTACGACCATAGCATTACTTTTACGATATGCTAATTTTAACTTATGATTCATCTTGCCCCCTATATCCAGGCTACTGTTTGGGGGCCTTTAGATAACTCCCATTATGGTATTTTTACCCTTACAATTCCTTAGTTCTATCGATACTGACCCTACATCTCCTAATTCTGTCACCCCTCGCAAGGGACTACATTTCATTCCTCACCAACAGAGCTACCCCACCCCCTCCGCCCACCTGTCTATCTTTTCGATTGGACATATACCCTTGAATATTCATTTCCCAGCCCTGGCCTTCTTGCAGCCATGTCTCTGTAATTCCCACAACATCATACTTGCTAATTTCTAAATGAGCCTCAAGCTCATCCACTTTATTTCTTATACTTTGCGCATTCATATACAACACTTTTGACCTCGGTATTCATCTCCCCTCTCGCACCGCTCACATTTGGCCCTGACCTTACTCTCTTATCCCTTCTCGAACTTTCCTTCCCATTAATTCGGGAGTCTTTTGTAACTTTTCCTGTACTCACTTTTCCTTTAACTCCATCTTTATACTCCCAATTTGTCAATCCCTCACCCGCCACTATTTAGTTTAAACCCACACGTGTAGCCCTAGCAAACCAGCCTGCCAGAACATCGGTCCCCCTCCAGTTAAGGTGTAACCCGTCCCTTTTGTACAGGTCACCCCTACCCCAGAAGAGATCCCAGTGGTCTACAAAACTAAATCCTTGCTCCCTGCACCAGCCCCACAGCCACACATTCAGATCCCCTATCTCCCTGTACTAGCACGAGGTACTGGAAACAATCCAGAGATAACCACCCTAGAAGTCCTGTTTTTCAGTCTTCTTCCTAACTCTCTCTAAACTCGCGATACAGAACCTGCTTCCTCTTCTTCCCGATGTCGTTTGCGCCCACGTGCACAACTACTACCAGCCGTTCATCTTCCCTCTCGAGGATGTCCTGAATTCAGTTTGTGATATCTGGAATCCTGGCACCAGGGAGGCAACAGACCATCCTCGCGTCTCGCCTGCCACCACAGAATCTCCAGTCCACACCTCGGACAATGGAGTCACCCACCACTATAGCTCTTCCTGACGTCGGTCTCGCCAGTCGAGTCTCATTGCTAGGATTGGATCCACCAACCTGTCCGCCGCTCGGACTAGAAGCATCGTCTCCCCTGACAGCTCCCAAGAGGGTGTACCTGTTTTCATTAGGCACAGCCGCCTGGGTCTGCTGCACTCCACGTTTACTCCCCTTTCTTTCAGTCACCCACCTTCGTTCTTCCTGAATCCTTGGCATGACGACCTCACTGTAGGTCTTGTCTGGGAAACTCTCGTTTTTACGGATGCCCTGAGGTCACCCAGCTGCTTCTCCAGTTCCCCAACACATTCATTCAGGAGCTGCACCTGACCACAATTTCTGCAGGTGTAGTTCAATGGAGGATTACATATATTCTGGTCTTCTGAAGAGCATCGATGACTTCCCAAATGTTGTAAGCTCTGAAATGTTACAGAGGTCCCCTTTCCCAGACAGGAAAGAGCCAGAAATGTTACATTTGAAGTTGACAACCATTGACGGTGCCATTCGGACCGTGCTTTGCTGTTATAACGGTTGCTTGACAATCTTTAAGGGCCCTTCTCTCCACTTCCACTTCCTTCTGCTTCTCCATTTCTTGGTAGATTGCTGTGTGATTGATTTGTCTCTTTTCATTATCACTATTAAAGTGCATTTCTGAAGGAACACTCATCAAAGTAGTTACATATGGGAGGATGTACAATGTACAATCCATTGTTCTAAAATCTATAGGAAGTTGTGCTGATGAAATAATTATGCCACCTGAGAAAGCTTTTAAACAATTTGTTAGTCTGATTGCAATTGATCCCCTCAATAATGCAGGTAGGGAAGCCCCTCCATGTGTCTAAATTATATGTTCCTTATGATTTGAACACAGCGAGTTGTATGTTGAGCCGCATTTTGGCAATGCTGACATTAAATCTGGGTTGCATCTGGCTACTTTAATGTAGGAATGTTTTAATGATTTTAGAATCCCTACCACTATGAGGAACTGCCCAACTTATACCACAAATCTGCATGTGGGCTTTGTCACCATTATATTCAGACATCTGGCACCAGGCGGTTAGATTTCATAGCTCTTTTCTCGCATGTTTATGTTACATATTTTATTCAAATAAAATGCTGAATTCATTAAATACAATGGTAGAAATAGTGCGTAAACCATGCAATGCTCCAATTACACTATAATTATACCTCGGTCACTGCGAGAGACGACTATATATCTACAATATTTCATAGCTTGCAACATTTAGCAGCATTTATGCAGTCATAGATGCTCTTCAGAAGAACAGGATTTATGCATTGGGTCAGGCAGCATCAATGGAGAAAAAGAATAGATGAAGTCATACATTGCAGCCTACAGAGTATTCAAGGATTGATCATTAGACCTTCATCCCTGGCATCAGTGGCAAAAATGTATTAACACAGAAACTTTTGACTTTGAACTTGAAAGATAAATAAAAAGTCTGTTTGGCCGATAGGACTGCAGGCTTAATATTACAGGAAGATTAGTCAGGAAGGTAGAAAAACGTCAATGGAGTTTGATCCAGGTAAATGTGGGCAACTCATTCTGGGAAATGAAATGGGGATAATTTAGACAGTAATCTTTTTAAAAAATATATAAAGGTTATTAACTTAAGGAGATTATAAAGACTGATACATGGTAAAATAGCTTGAGTTGGTCAAGTTGTGAATGCTTGAAATGCCAGGTTCAGTTACATCATTATAGAAAGAAGGGGATTGTTGCAGAAAGGTGTTATATTAAGTTATTTCCATAATTGACAAATATTGGTTATAATAGTATGTTGTTTCCTTTGGGCAGAGAACTTTGGTTGAAATTTAAATAAATGCAGAATTATGAGGGTCATGGATATGATCAATGAGAACAACTTATTTCCCTTGGGGGGAAAGATCATAAGCCTGGAGAGGTAGAGTGAATGGAATTAGTAGAAAGATTGGAGGGGAGTTGAAGAAAAAGAATGGCGATATGTCATATGTTGATAGAATGGAGCGTCTGGGCTTGTATACTCTGGAATTCATAAGGATGAGAGGGAATCTAATTGAAACATATAAGATTATTAAGGATTTGGACGCGCTAGAGACAGACCGATGTTGGGGGAGTCCAGAACCAGGGGCCACAGTTTAAGAATAACTTTCACACAGAAAGTTGTGAGCCTGTGGAATTCTCTGCCTCAGAAGGCAGTGGAGGCGAATTCTCTGGATGCTTTCAGGAGGGAGTTAGATAGAGCTCTTAAAAATAGCGGAGTCAAGTGATATGGGGAGAGGACAGGAACGGGGTACTGATTGTGGATGATCAGCCATGATCACAGTGAATGGCGGTGCTAGTTCTAAGGGCTGAATGGCCTACCGCACCTATTGTAAATTATAAAATTAAATTAAATTATAAATTATTAAAATTAAATTAAATTAATAGGTTAACTCACATTAGTGGAGATCTGTCAGCAAGGGTGATGGGAGCAGAAATCCTCAATGCATTAAAAAAAAGTACCAGATAAGTATTTTGTTTTAGTCTTGTGTTCGTGTGTCATTTTTTGTAATTTAAATTTATCTCAGAGGGTTCTGAAATAATAAACCTCATGGGAAAGCAAATCCAGAAAATTAAGCTATTGTGTTAAAAAAAAAAAATGGGCACATGCGATCAATGTGGGATTGTCCAAATTTAACAAAGGGCATCTATTTGACTGTGTAAGGAAGAACTGCAGATGCTGGGTTAAATCGAAGGTAGACACAAAATTCTGGAGTAACTCAGCGGGCGAGGCAGCATCTCTGGAGAGAAGGAATGGGTGATGTTTCGGGTCTCATAAGAAGGAAGAAGAAAAAGAAAAAAGAAAAGAAAGAATTTCGAAAAAGATGCGAAAAAGAAAGAAGAAAAACCCCTGAACTAACGAAGAAGTGAAAAAAAAAGCGGAGATATATCCCACTACCCATCCCTACACAACCGCTCACTCATCCCTAGCGTCAGTTTTGAATTTTCAGACTGATTGGGGGGGGGGGGGGGGCAGGAAAAAGAAAGGAAGAGGTGGAGACAGTAGGACAAGAACAAGAGCTGGGAAGGGGATGGGGAGGAGGGAGAAGACAAGGGCTATCTAAAATTAGAGAAGTCAATGTTGATACCACTGGGGTGCAGCCTACCCAAGCGAAATACCCAGGTTTGTCTCCTCACTACATTTACTGCTGGCTCCAGTCGCAAATCTGAGTTTGAGTGATTTGTGCAAGGCATTCATTGATGCTCGAATTCCACTGTGGATAATTGGAAAACAAATCTCAGAGGTTTTTTAAGTGACATACACAGAGGAACATATACCAAGTGAGTCATTATGGGAAAATTATGTTGACAGCAACTTCAACATTGTGGTGCAGAAAATTAGAGATGAAGTTGCATGCAACAAAATATGGATCCCAATAGGCGAGACAACCGATGCTGTGGGGAGATATGTGGTCATCTGTACACTGGTGGCAGGTCAACCATCAACGGAGTATTTGTTGACATCGGAAGTATTGGAGAAGTCAAACAGCTCAACTATTGTTCAATTGTTCACATCTTCACTTGTTGTACTTTGGCCAGAAGATATAAAACATGAGAATGTACTTCTGTTTGTGACTTAAAGTTTTATTCCCCAAAATGTTGCATTTGACATGCTTAGTTCAAGGACTTTCATAGAATTGCCAAGCACAGACGTAGCTTGTTTCCAAATGTCGATCGCCAAGGCAATGTCAAGAAAATCTTCCTCAAACTACCGTCACGTGTGCAGTTGTTAAAGGAAATAGCACCTGAGATTCCACTACCTCCTCAGCCCGTTTTGACTAGGTGGGGTATACGGCTCTCTGCTGTACTCTACAATGCTGCAAATTTTGAAAAGATAAAATAAATCTTCAACTGTTTTGAAGAAGAAGATTCTGCTGCATTCAGGATCGTCAGTGAAATCATGCAGAAAAAGTCCCTCCACCGCGATCTTGTGTTTATTGTTTCCAATTTTGCAAACTTCCCACAAGCTATCACTTCCCTTGAGAAACGTAACAAAGTAGCTGACGACATTCGTAAAGTTCTTGGCGATGAACGTAAAGACATGCAAGGAAAATGTGAGAGAGTGATTTTTGCTGACAAAGATCTTGAAGAAATACAAAACGTAGCTAAAGTTGTCAAATATGGTTGTAATGCACAAGATATATATAGTCTGTAGCTTGTTTTGGGTATGCACCAGTGACCTCAGCTGGGGCACAAAGAAGTTTTTCACAACTGAAGCATATTCTGTCTGACAGACAGCATAGTTTACCACCAGATCATTTGAAAAAAATGCTAGTAATTATGTGCAACCAGGCAACTTTGGTCATTTAATGTAGTATACCTTTAAGGGCCTGTCCCACTTGCGTAACTTTTTTGGCGACTGCCGGCACCAGTCATAGGTCATTGCAGGGTCATGTTGAAAATTCAGCGGTGACCAGAAAGACGCTACGACTCTTTGGGTGACTGAGGAGACTACTCACGACCATACAGGCGACACCCTGGCGACATGTGGCGGGGTGAAACCTGTATGGTCGTGAGTAGTGGCCCAAAGAGTTCTGTCGCCGCTGGATTTTCAACATATTGAGAATTTTCCGTGACCTGTGCCGTGTCGCCGAAAAAGTCGCATTAGTGGGACAGGCCCTTTATATTATTATTTTTAACCATATTTTGGTGGTGGAAATAAATGCCTTTTTATACTTTTTTTTAATCAATATATGCCTTTTTCGTGCCTTTTTGTAATTTTATTTTGCCTTTTTGCATGCCTTTCAGAGTTTTTTAGTGCCTAAACATCCTGGCTCTACATAACATAACAATTTATTTAATGGAATGGTGCAAATAAATATTTATTGCTAGAAATGTATTTCTAGATTAACGATAAAACCAGCTTCAATGGTACCCCTGGTATGAATTTGTTCTGTGTTAGATTTAAAATGTTACAAAGGTGAAATCACATTTAATCATAAAATAAGATTTTTTTAAATGTGAATTTTTGTTTATTTGACAAACTGGCAAGGATTTTTTTATAAATAAGAACATAAAATGCTGGAAATAGTCAGCAGATCAGGCATGTGTGTAAAGCAAAACTGTTAACATTGCATGCTATTTCCAGTTCCTGTTTCAGATTTCTAACATGTGCAGATTTTGTTTTTTGATTTTTCTGTGCTTCTCTTCGGTAGTTCTTAAGAAAGTGGGAGCTTATTACTGACCTGTACAACAATCTACATACGACAATACGAGAAGTAGAATATCCACTTGTTGAAGGTGTGCTTGAGAGAGTAACTCAGCAGCTGAAACCAGCCACAGAATCCCTAACGTGGCAGACTGAGGATTCATGGGGATATATTCAGCAAACAAAAGATGTGATCCAAGATGTGAGAGGCAGAATGCAGAAAATCAAATATAACGTGGAGTCAATACGCACAATAGTGCAAAACTGGACTGAAATACTGTCAGCTTTGGGGAAAAAAATGTGGAATATCTTTGCTGTACCTTGATGAAAGGAAAATGATGGTAAAATACTATAAATTAATTGGAGGGAAAAACATTCACCAATTAGTTAAGGTTAGAATTGTTTTGCATCATATTTGTAAATGTGCATTTTGATGTTATTTGAAGAAAGATTGGGATGCATGATGCCTTGTGGCTTAGGTGACTTACTTTTGGATTAACAAGCAGACAAAGACAAAATTCTCACTGCCCACCCTGTAAATAAGTTTTATTGCTTCATTGCTTCATTGTCTCATTGGTTTTTAATCGAAGGGTCGAATGGACGAATTCTGCTCCTATGTCTTTACAGAACAACTAGTTGCCCCCCATATCACAAATAATTCAGAAATCTACATAAAATGTTCTTTTATAAGGTATTCTTTAAAGCCGAATGTTTCCAATTTAATGCTGTTAAATACTGATGTGAACAGGATGATGGCTCACAACATAGACAATACATAACACTGTGCAATAGCAAGCACTGAAATGCTCCATGACTATCTCTTTATGAATCATGCCTTATTTGCCACTGTTGAGAGATTGGAGATTTCTTTGTGCTTGCTTAAGTTGTTTAACATCCTGAAGTGATGCACTTATTATGATCCTACTCGTAACTGCAAAATCTTTTCCAATTGAAAATGATCTGGTATTTATACCAAAGGTATTAACCATTCTCGTCATTTTGTGATTTAATTGAAGTATTGTCCCAAAGTGCAATCTGTCTTAGCCTGCATATTTATACTTAGCTAGTATTCAACTATTGAAAGATTCCAATCAATGTGACTTTTAAGACTAGTCCAAATATTGGTAGTGATCTCTATTTTGTCAGTTGCAAAAATACCATATTATTTATAAATGTTCATCTTAAATTACCTCTAGTTAATGATTACATGTTCTAATAAATATTTGTTTTTACTTTTCTTGCTCATAGGAAAATCCTGATTTATTCTATGCAGATCAGCAAGCTAATGAATGGAAGGTGTACACTGAGTACATTGACCACATCATCTTGGATGGATTCTATTTCATCATTAAATCCTTCCTCCAATATTTACTTGAACGTACAGAAAGTTCTCTAAAATCATCACCTCAATTTGAAGTGCAGCTGGTCCTTAATGGCTGTGAATTATCATTTAGCCCTTCTCTGGAACAGGAAATCAATAATAATTTATTTGATTTTATGGAAGAATTAATCAATTATGCTTAGAAAATGACCTCTGGAATAAAAAAAGTTGCACAACATCTGATAATTTAGATCTATCAGGTAACTGTGTATCTTTATTAATTTCAGCTTAAAAAGGAATATTGCATCTAATATATGTATGACCAGAGGATGTGCTAACATGCTCTTAAAGATTGCTCGCTCAACTGAATAAGTAAGACAATAATCTGTTAAAGATAAATGTTTTTCAAAGGTACATGGATGGTGATGTAAGTGTTAGCTGCATCTTACTCTTGGAAAAACCTTGCCATTCAGTGAAAGTTCATCCTGTTGACCAAATTCATTTAAAAGAGTTGTGATCAAGGTCCTTGACCTGAAACATTAAGACTATTTCTTTTTTCACCTTTGCTGCCTGACCAGCTGAGTGTTTCTTGCATTTTTTATTTTTGTTTTAGATTTTCAACTTTGGCAGTTTTAAAGATTTATGTATTAGAAAAAGAATGAATAATGTGACAACTTTGTGACAATATGCATGGCTCTTGTGTTAATCCTCCAGTGCAACTTTAAAGAAGCCTGCAGTTATTGTGGGTTGTATCAGATAGATATAAAGATTAAATTTTAAGGATGTTACATTTTTCGATGGTGCCAAGTTAGTGTAGTTCAATGGAGCCAGCCTATTTCTCAATAAGTTCTGAAGCTTGACACAGCGGTCAAATAAATTAAATTAATTATCTAAAAAATTAAGACAACTCTTTAATGTAAGAAAATTAGTCACGTTTACTTGTAAGCCTCGAGAAAATATGTTTGAAAGATGGCTGCAAGTTAATCGATAATAATAACCAAAGGACATTTGAGGTCAACAAAACAAAGTGTGAAGAAGTGTCTTGACCTGAAACGTTACATATCCATGCTCTCCAGAGATGCTCCCTTACTTGCTGAGTTACTCCAGCACTAGGACACATCCTTTTGTGTATTTGCCAGCATCTGCAGATCTTTGTTTCTACAAAACAAAGATGATTCTGGGTTACATTTTCAAATCAGTTACATTCAGATCCCTGGAGATTTAACTGTTGCTCCCTCATTGATGATTGAACTGCACCTGGTGCATTACTGCACCATGGTGACTAAAATGGAGTGAACACTGGAGTAGTTATGAGCCGTGAGTGTTTACAAATGTTAAAGTGAAACTAAGAGAAACAATATCATGATGCAGTACCTGTCACCTCAGGGTTACTGGTTCAAATCCCATGGCAATTTGTTAAGCACTATAAATGAAACTATGAAAGGAGTACTTCTATCATATAAACTCATACTTATTAATGTCCAAAAACAAGTGAAGATGTTACCACAAGGCATTGAGTTTCAAAATCAAGGGAAGATTTTAGCACAAGCCTTTTCTCAATGGCCTTGAATACAATTTTTTATTGATAACTAATCAAAGGAATCTGAACATCGCATGTACTTTCTTCATGGGTTGTTCAATATTTGGTTGCATTGGTATGATATTTAACGCATTTTCTGAGGCACGATTGATTAGCAAACTCTACTTTTAGATGAAATGCATAAACGAAAATGCACGTTTGTTCCCATTTCAGCACAAGTTTGATTATATTTAATTTCCATTTGCAGCAAGAAGTGGACAAAATGAGTGATCTGAATGAGATGCGTCAAAAGAAAAATCAAAAAACTATCAATCTTCATTTAATCGATACAGTTATCTATGGGTGAAAGATAAAGTCGCTTTGATCACCCTCTTTCTTCAGAGGAAAGGGAGATTCAATTAGATTATGGAGATAAAAAATGTCCACCACAGCTGAAGAAGTATAGAGACCAGGTAAGGTAAATAAGCAAAGTAAATGAAGGAATCCAAGAAAGGAAATAGCTATGAATGCCAAATCTCAGATATGAATGAATGAATTAATCTCTTTATTGTCATTACACATGGTACAACAAAATTTAAAAGTCAATCCCACGGTGCGATTCACAAGAGCAATTTTAAATATATAAGAAAAGGTAAAAATATATACAAAAAAACCCCCCAAAAAAAACCATGGAGAACTAATATGTAAATTCTGTCAGATGTAGCATGGTATAGTGCAACGAGGAATCCAAAATGAAATTAATGAATCTTGGAAGGGAGGTTAAAGCATAAAGAATAGTACATAATTAAAGTTGATGAAAGTAACAGTTCTTTATCGTTGATCCATTATACTCATAGAGATCAGTTGCTGCGGAGATGAATGCAAAATATTCGCCTCCATTAATCCAACTAGAAGCATTAATAATTTTTGTATTAAAAGCACAATTTTCTGATGTGCAGCTGAAAATGAAAATAGTTCATTGTTAGACTAGTGACCTATATTTTCAATATTCTTCTTCAGATTGTTGAGGCTGCAAATTGATAGTGCAGGACTCTGCAGGTAGCAGAAGTAAGTATTCAGGAAAGTATCAGGCTCTGCTGTGATGCTGCACTTTCGCTTCCAAGTTAGTCAGCCATTTTTTAAATGTGCTTGAGTTTGTGTACTGAACTGTTCTGCTCTTCAACCTATGTCCTGGTTGCTTTCTTCATTTAGTTTAGTTTTAGTTTAGAGACACGGCGTGGAAACGGGCCCCTCGTCCCACCGAGTCTGTATCGACTAATGAACACACCATCTAGCACACTAGGGACAATTTACAGAAGCTAATTAATCTACAAACCTACACATCTTTGGATTGTGGAAGAAAACTGGAGCACCCGGAGAGAACCCATGCGGTCATAGGGAGAACAAGCAAACTCCATACAGTGGTCGGGATCGAACCTGGGTCTCTGGCACTGGGAGGCTGCAGCTGTGCCACTGCGTCACTGTGCCGTCACATGTACGATCATTGTAAAATTCACCCGCATTGTTGAATATGTGAGGCAATCTATAACCCTGCAGTCTTGAAAAATGCAATTGGTTACTCCTGACATTTATTTAAAACTGGTGGAAGTTATTTTGGTCCTGACTTTTCAATGACGTTTGAACCTTTTTAATGTTTTGCCATTTTCAAATTAAATGTGACTAAACCATTAATGGACTAGCCTTTCCAGATGCAACCCTTGTCTTTTTCCCTCCTTCTGCCGCATTACCATTGGCCTTAGTACACTTCCCATATGATAGACTAGCTAGTCCTTAGTTTGATGTAGTGTCGTGCTCATTGTGTGACTTCCTATACAATGGGGAAAACAAACATCGATTCAATGGGATTTGTTTTGTGGAACACCTCCATTAAGTCCACAAGCATGAACTTTTGGTCCCCTGATACATCAATTTACCATTCCACTTCGTCTCTGATCTCCATGTCCTTCACCCTTTTCTCTGTTTCAGTGAAGTCGATGTAAGCTGAAGAAACGGTACTTTGCTTTTTGACTAACATGTTACAGCCTTACAGACTAATCACCTGAATTCAACAATTTCAGGGCATCAGAATTTCCAGGCAGTCATATGTTCCTGTGGTAATTTCAGAAATCATTCCACCTTGTGTAATCATCCCCTTTGTATTGAATCTCTCTAGGCTTCCAACCTGTTTTACACCTTCCCTTTCTGCTCCCCTTTGTGTTTCTTAACCTTTCATGCCGACAATATTGTTCTATTGATTTGGTCTAGTATATGATTATTTTGTATTATTACAGTGTAAATTTGTACTCATTTAATTTGAGTAAATTATTTTTAGAGTATATCAGTGTTGAAAAATATATTTTAGCATTCAAATTTTAAAAGATGGGAACATATGAAAGACACATCCAGTATAAATTCTAAGAGATTATCATACAGTTACATTTTGACTGGCATGTCTAAATGAAACAAAATGAATGTTTTTGCTACAAAATAATTATCTGTACCAGATTAAGAATCTCAGGCAAAGTCCTAATCTTATGATAGTGGTCAAACTTTATGATTATTAACCAAATTCAATCGGTGGTTGCCACCATTTTAAAAACATTACTCGTGCCTGAAACAGTTGAACAAAAAAATGGAGGTACACACACCAGGAAAAAGATGTAAACAAAGGAAATTGCTGCAAAAAACTGGAAATCCGTAATGAATATATTGTAGCGGGACCAAACGTGGTGAACAAACAGTTGCTGTATTCAGAAGTTACATGGTTGGTGTACATGCAAGTTTGGTCCTCTAACATACTAAGTCATTGCTGCTGCTGCTGAGTGAGGGTGTTGCCTTGAGCTCAGCTACCTGTACACTCATGATCTCCAGGTGAGATCTGCTTATGTAGCCGGACACTCCCCTTAACCCATGACGTCACGTGACAGCCCTCGTAACCACTGACTGCTGTGGGTCGGGGGGGTCGGGCCCGTGGGCACAGTTGACGCTCCGGCTGTGGGCCATCCTGGCCATATGCTGAGGGGTCCAAGAGCCGCAGGATGGACGAGACACAGTCGCATCTCATCGACCAGCACGGGATCGCGTCCCGAGAAATACGGCACCCAGTAACGGCTGAACATCGGGAAACGTCAGAAGGTCCCGACCACAATGAACACGGAGGGGAGGCTGGCTGGAATGGTGCCTTCCTCCAAAGCTTTTTTTTTAAATTAAATTTCAATTTTATTTTTAATATGTTTTATTATTTATTTATTATTTATTTTTATTATTTTTTGGGGATTTTTTTTTATAGCTAAGGGAAAATTTTGTTGTCCCGGCGACAATAAAGGACATTACAGTGTCCCGAGAAAAAAAACTGAAAAGAAACAAACCAAACTACAGTGAGCAAACATGTACAAAGTGGTAGGAAACTAAGTTCAAAGTGTCTGATGTGAAGCTGTGCTGGAAGCTGGAAGTTGCAGTGACACCATCCGACCTGAAATGGCGCTGTTGCTGGCAGACAGACTGTTGACGACGGTCAGAGCAGGTCGAGCGTCGCTTCTGGCCAGCCGCGGCGTCCATTTTGGCTGCCGACTGAGACGGCCTTCACTGGTGGCCAACTGAGGCAATTACTGGATGCGTGCTGGGCGGCCGGCATCGACCGGGCCTCGCCCCACCGCTGCAGGTAGGGACCACCTATCTTCGCCGGTGTCGTCAGAGACCGGCTGCGCTGCCGTGCCCTTGGCGGAGACTGGAAGCTGCTGGGGAATCCGTCGCGGGACCGTTGAGTCATGACCGGCTGAGGCTTCACCCCGCTGCTGGGCTGACTACAGCCCGACCGGACGGGCAGCCAGCGCCCGGGGATCGTCGAAATCCACGCCGGCGAGGAGCAGAAGGACGTCTTCGGGCAGCCATCCCAGGTAGGCCCGTTGGATCTGGAAGTTAGGCCTTGAGCGGCAGCCAGCGGGGCAATGGGCGGGCAGCGGCGATTCTGGGGGCGGGGTGCTGCTAAACCCGCAGCTCCTGCAGCAAATGGTGGGGGAGCCGCCGCTGGTGGGGGAGCGGCATTAGCTGTGGCCTCTCGGCTCCGAGCGGGTCATGCAGGAGAGATTGGCGGCCGTCAAACAAGGCCCGGACAGTGCCCATTGACCCGGGCAGCCTGCGGCTGCTGATACCAGTCACAGGAGGAGGTCGTCGGTGGAATACATTACGATAGGGCCGGGTTGGTGGCAGCATCGTTCAGCAGGGCTGAGCTGTCGGCTGCAGACATCAGGTCTCCCGAGGCTGCGTGTGTCGGGTGAAATTCAAAATTCCAATTTGGATCATCGCGGGTTGCCAATCTAGCGGCACCAAACGTGGTGAACAAACAGTTGATTTATTCCGATGTTACATGGTTGGTGTACATGCAAGTTTGGTCCTCTAACATTCTGAGTCATTGCTGCTGCTGCTGCTGCTGCTGCTGCTGAGTGAGGGTGTTGCCTCGAGCTCAGCTACCCGTACACTGATGATCTCCAGGTGAGTTCTGCTTATGTAGCTGGACACTCCCCTTAACCCATGACGTCACGTGACAGCCCTCGTAACCACTGACAAGGGTTCGACCGTAAGTGGTCTGACTATCAGCTGACACCACAATATTTTGAAATTGTTTCTTCTAGATCAACATTTATTAAGCAATATATGTCCAAGTTAACGCATTTGAAGATATCCATAGCCTTGGGTGGTTTCAAGTGTGCATTAAACCCTTCGTCTTTGTTAAGCACAATAAAAAGGTTGACCCGGATGTTTAAGGAGCATCTTTTAAACCATTTAATCAATAGGTAAGGAAATATCATACAATTCTCAATTGTATAAATTGAATCACTTTGGCGTGGAAGCGGCCCAGGACAGAAAGGGCAGTATGGGAATGGATTGCGGAGTTAAAATGGTTAGCGACCGAGAAATTCCGTAGGCTATCAGCGGACTGAGTGTAGGTGTTCAGTGATACGGTCACCAAGACTACGCTTGGTCTCGCTGATGTAGAGGGATACTTATAGAAAACACCGGATGCAATCAATGAGGTTAGAGGAGATTCATGTGAACCTTTGTCTCACCTGAGAGGACTGTCGGGGTCCCTAGATGAAATCGAGGGAGGAGTTATCAAGTTGGAAATGACGTGAATGTCAGAGGATTACATGTTGGATGCGAAGGCTGATGGGGTGAAAGGTAAAGACTGGGGGATCTCTGTTCTTCTTGTGTTTGTGGGGAGGTGGGATGGGGTGATCCCACCACTAATCACATCTTTCCTTCTCCACCCCTTTCTGCTTTCTGCAGAGACCGCTCCCTCTGCAATTCGTTGGTTCACTCATCCCTTCCCACTCAAACCACCCCCTCCCCAGGTACTTGCCCCAACAACGCAGGAGATGCAACACCTGTCCTTGTACCTCCTCCAGAAAACATGACATCCCTGTCCTGCGTACCCGCTGAGTTACTCCCTCTTTCCAGTCTAAACATTGCTGACATGTAAGATACCATGTGTCACCCAGATGGAGTGCATGCATACAATAAAAATGACTCAACACCGTTGATTTACTCCAGCAGAATCATACTGTGTGGTCTTTCCATAGTCCCCTAGGGTAAACTTAGTTGCATATTGCTGACATGTAAGTAACTGCTATTCGGGTCTGAAGAAGGTCTCAACCCGAAAAGTCAGCTATTCCTTTTCTACTGAGCTGCTGCCTGACCCGTTGAGTTACTCCAGCTTTTAGTATCTATCTTTGGTTTAAACCAGCATCTGCAGTTCCTTTGTACACATGCGATTCACAATAACAGTTACAGAACATCAATGTCAAACTAGGATGTCTATTCTAACTCAAATAGCAAAGGATCAATGCACATTGTACTTGTATCGCATATAAGTTACACATGGAAGGAAATCGCTGTTCCCTGACAACATGACCCTTTTACATAATTATATGCAAAAAAACACTCAACTGTTTACCCTCTGAAGAAAACATGTGAAAACACTTTTCACAGCTTACACTGCCATTACAGATTCCGTCTGTTCACAGGCTCTGGTAATAAGCTTGACCCTTCTCAGTTGTGTCCTTGTTTCTGACATTGTATTTGTTCCATTACTGAGAAAACTGAAACTTCTTGACTTGACTCACTGCTATTGGGACTCTTAACAGTAGTTGACTCTGTGTTAATGTCAGGAATATATTTATCATCATGAATTACTTCAGTATCAACAGGTATATTTTTTGCTATAATTTGATGTGCATGAACATTTCTGACATGATTTATGGTACAAATTAAATATCTTCTTGGGCTTCAGGTTTAGATAAGTTCACCAAGGTCCCACTGCTCATTGGCCTGATGAAACTAACTCTCTCAGAAAGTCATAATTGCCGTTCTTTTGCTTGAAATGTTGCATTTTGCCTCAATTACTGCCTCTCTCCTCGCTCCGTTAGGCTGTAACAAGCTCAAATGTGTATAGAAATGACAATTCATTAACAGCTTCACTGGAGTAAAACAAGTAGTGGAGTGTGGAGTTGTATGGTATTTAATCAGGAAGTTAGCCAGTGATTCATTGTGAAGCTAGAATAACCTCGAAACACCTGTTTCTTCAAGATTTTTTTACGCCACAGTCCCATCAGAAGTAGGGAGGTATGGAGGAAGAAACCCTGTACTGATACTGATAACTTAATGTGGCCCTACAGAATACAGATTTATTATGCCATTCTTAGTCCATCAGTCTGAACGCACAGGAATGTAATCTGTGGCATGGTGGCACATTATTTTCTAAAAGTGGCGCAATTTAGCACATTGTTAGCTAATTTAGCAAATTGTTTGCTGAAAGTAGCACAATAGTGGGGTTGCTGCCTTACAGTGTCAGAGACTCGGGTTCGATCATGACTACAGGTGCTGTCTGTACGGAGTTTTACACTCTGACCGGGACTGCGTGGGTTTTCTCTGGGTGCTCAGGTTTCTTCCCACACTCCAAAGATGTACAGGTTTGTAGGTTAATTGGCTTCAGTAAAGATTGTAAATTGACTCTGGTACAGAATAATGCTAGTGTACGGGGATTGCTGGTCGGTGTAGACTCAGTGGGTTGAAGGGCCTGATTCCATGCTGTATCTCTAAACTATATTAAAAATGAACTAAAAGACATGTGCTTGAGCTATGCCCTGCTGTGCTGGGAAAGGTGCCACATTTCTTAAGCTGTGTTGGTGTCTGTTAACAGGAAAACCTGCAGACAAAATGAAATTGAAATTTCACAATGGATTTGTATGATAATCTGAGCAGTGCTCCATCTTGAGTAGTAGATTTGCCAATACATTTCCAGTCTTGTTAACCAATATTTGCGATTTATAGCATTACAGCATTGTCCATGAAACACTGATCATTGTAGCATCACATGCATTGTATCTGCCCATTTCAAAATTTGATCTGTAAATGTTAAGACAGTCCTTGTTCCTTATCAAGTGGAGATGGGTGAACTGTTGCCACATCCTTTCCTTCCCCTTTACAGTCTTCAAATATGACAAGCTGCATCTCTAATCATTTCCATTGACCAGGATGGTGACCTTAAAGTTACATAGATACATAGACAATAGGTGCAGGAGTAGGCCATTCGGCCCTTCGAGCCAGCACCGCCATTCAATGTGATAATGGCTGATCATCCCCAATCAGTATCCCGTTCCTGCCTTCTCCCCATATCCCCTGACTCCGCTATCTTTAAGAGCCCTATCTAGCTCTCTCTTGAAAGTATCCAGAGAACCGGCCTCCACCGCCCTCTGAGGCAGAGAATTCCACAGACTCACAACTCTCTGTGAGAAGATGTGTTTTCTCATTTCCGTTCTAAATGGTTTACCCCTTATTCTTAAACTGTGGCCCCTGGTTCTGGACTCCCCCAACATCGTGTCCAAACCCTTAACCATCTTATATGTTTCAATAAGATTCCCTCTCATCCTTCTAAACTCCAGAGTGTACCAGCCCAGCCGCTCCATTCTCTCAGCATATGACAGTCCCGCCATCCCGGGAATTAACCTTGTAAACCTACGCTGCACTCCCACAATATCAAGAATGTCTTTCCTCAAATTAGGGGACCAAAACTACACACAATACTCCAGGTGTGGTCTCACTAAGGCCCTGTACAACTGCAGAAGGACCTCTTTGCTCCTATACTCGACTCCTCTTGTTATAAAGGACAACATGCCATTCATTTTCTTCACTGTCTGCTGTACCTGCATGCTTACTTTCATTGACTGATGAACAAGGACCCCCTAGATCCCGTTGTACTTCCCCTTTTCCCAACTTGATGCCATTTAGATAGTAATCTGCCTTCCTGTTTTTGATACCAAAGTGGATAACCTCACATTTATCCACATTAAACTCCATCTGCCATACATCTGCCCACTCCCCCAACCTGTCCAAGTCACCCTGCATTCTCATAGCATCCTCCTCACAGTTCCCACTGCCACCCAGCTTAGTGTCATCTGCAAATTTGCTAATGTTACTTTTAATCTCTTCATCCAAACCATTGATGTATATTGTAAATAGCTGCAATCCCAGGACTGAGCCTTGCGGTACCCCACTAGTCACTGCCTGCCATTCTGAAAGGGACCCGTTAATCCCTACTCTTTTTCCTGTTTTCTATCCATGTCAGCACTCTACCCCCAACACCATGTGCCCTAATTTTGCCCACTAATCTCCTATGTGGGACCTTATCAAATGCTTTCTGAAAGTCCAGGTACACGACATCCACTGGCTCTCCCTTGTCCATTTTCCTAGTTACATCTTCAAAACATTCCAGAAGATTAGTCAAGCATGATTTCCCCTTCGTAAATCCATGCTGACTTGGACCGATCCTGTTACTGCTATCCAAATGCTCCGCTATTTTGTCTTTTATAATTGATTCCAGTATCTTCCCCACCACCGATGTCAGGCATTACCCCGTTCCTGCCTTCTTCCCATGTCCCTTGATTCCGCTAGCCCTAAGAGCTCTATCTAACTGTCTTTTGAACGCATCCAGTCAATCGGCCTCCACTGCCTTCTGAGGCAGAGATTTCCTCAAAATCACAGTTCTCTGTGTGAAAAAGATTTGCCTCATCTCAGTTTTAAATGGCCTACCCCTTATTCTTAAATTGTGGGCCCTGGTTCTGGACTCCCCCAACATCGGGAACAGGTTTCCTGCATCTAGCGTGTCCAATCCCTTAATAATTTTATATATTCCGGTAGGATACCCTCTCATCCTTCTAAATTCCAGTGAATACAAGCCCAGTTGCTCCATTCTTTCATCATATGACAGTCCCGCCATCCAGGGAATTAACCTGGTGAACCTACTCTGCACTACCTCAAAAGCAAGAATATCCTTCCTCAAATTAGGAGACCAAAACAGCACACAATACTCCAGGTGTGGCCTCACCAGGGCCCAAAGTACCTCTTTGCTCCGATACTCAATTCCTCTCGTTATGAAGGTCAACATGACATTAGCTTTCTTCACTGCCTGCTGTACCGTCATGCTTACTTTCAGTGACTGGCGTACAAGACACCCAGGTCTTGCTGCACTTCCCCTTTTTCTAATCTGACACCATTCAGTTAACAATCTGCCTTCCTGTACTTGCCACCAAAGTGGATAACCTCACATTTATCCACTTTATATTGTATCAGCCATGCATCTGCCCACTCACCCAACAAATCCAAGTCTCCCTGCATGCTCATAGCATCCTCTTCACAGTTCACACAGCCGCCCAGCTTTGTGTCATCTGCAATTTTGCTAATGTTACTTTTAATTCCTTCATCTAAATCATTAATGTATATTGTAAATAGCTGCAGTCCCAGCACCGAGCTTTGTGGTACCCCACAAGTGAGTCATCCTGCCATTCTGAAAGGGACCTGTTAATCCCTACTCTTTGTTTCCTGTCTGCCAACCAATTTTCTATCCATGTCAGCACTCTGACCCCAATATCATGTGCACTAATTTTGCCCACTAATCTCCTATGTGGGACCTTATCAAATGTTTTCTGAAAGTCCAGGTACACTACATCCATTGGCTCTCCATTGTCCATTTTACTTGTTACATCCTCAAAAAATTCCAGAAGATTAGTCAAGCATGATTTCCCCTTCGTAAATCCATGCTGACTCGGACCGATCCTGTTACTGCTATCCAAATGCTCCGCTATTACATCTTTAATAATCGACTCCAGCATCTTTCCCACCACCGATGTCAGGCTAACTAGTCTATAATTCCCTGTTTTCTCTCACCCTCCTTTGTTACAAAGTGGAATATCATTAGCTACCCTCCAATCCACAGGAACTGATCCTGAATCTATAGAACATTGGAAAATTATCACCAATGAGTGCACAATTTCTAGAGCCATCTCCTTGAGTACCCTGGGATGCAGACCACCAGGCCCTGGGATTAATCAGCCTTCAGTCCCATCAGTCTACCCAACACCATTTCCTGACTAATGTGAATTTCCTTCAGTTCTTCCATCACCCTAGGTCCTCTGTCCTCTAGTACATTTGGGAGATTGTTTGTGTCTTCTTTAGTGAAGACAGAACCAAAGTACCTGTTCAACTCGTCTGCCATTTCCTTGTTCCCCATAATAAATTCACCCCCTGTTCCTGTCTTTAAGGGACCCACATTTGTCTTAACTATTATTTTCCTCTTCACATACCCAACAAATCTTTTACTATCTGAAGAAGGGTTTCGGCCCGAAACGTTGCCTATTTCCTTCGCTCCATAGATGCTGCTGCACCCGCTGAGTTTCTCCAGCATTTTTGTGTACCTTTAAAGCTTTTACTATCCTCCTTTTTATTCTTGGCTAGCTTACCTTCGTACTTCATCTTTTCTCCCCATATTCACTTTTTAGTTACCTTTTGTTAATCTTTAAAAGTTTCCCAATCCTCTGGCTTCCCGCTCTTCTTTGCTATGTTATACGTCTTCTCTTTTAATTTTATACTGTCCTTGACTTCCCTGGTCAGCCACAGTCGCATCTTACTCCCCTTCATAGTATTTTCATTTCTATTTATTTTTTACTGCACACTGAATGGACACTGGTTGAGCAACGTTTTTTTGTTTCCTCTGGGTATGTGAGTACTCGGGAAAATGACAACAAAGATATACTACTTCAAATCTCTCTTCATTTCCTTAGTTATGCCTCACACTGGCTATCTTGTAGTAATGATGCTAATGATCGCAGCGGTAGACCTTGGTTCGATCCTCCCTATTTGATTCTGTGTGGAGTTTTTTGTTTTTCCCGTGAGCATGTTGGTTTTGTCCGAGTACTCCGGTTCTCTCTCACTCTCCAAAGATCTACAGTATCGGTTAATTGGTTTTGGTAAAAATTGTAAATTGTCTCTAGTATGTAGGATAGTACAGGGATCACTGGTTGGCATGGTTTTGGTGGGTAGAAGGGCCTGTTTCCGTGCTGTATCTCCAACCTAAACTAAACCGATGTGTTATTATTGCTATGTTACACGTCTCCTCTTTTAATTTTATACTGTCCTTGACTTCCCTTGTCAGCCACAGTCGCATCTTACTCCCATATATCCCATATTACTTACAATAACATAACATAATCTGAAGTTTTATAATATTCCTCGTGTGCATTAATAACCATAGATGTATGATCATACATAGAACATAGAAATGTCTGTGTCGAACCTAATGCCAAGATAATCTCTTCTTGCATGTGATCCACATTCCTTCATTCCATGCAAATCCATGTGCCAATCTAAAAGCTGCTTAAATGCCACTACCTGCAAATTGCCTCTGTAAAATTGGTGAGCATTTGGGTGCTTAGAGATAGTGAGGCATACTTTCCATTGTGTGCTCAGCTTGTGAGGCACTCTCAAATTTGCTCCAGATGACTACATTTTCTTTCATTCTTTGTGCAACCCCATTATCCAGTCTACCAACCAGAAAATTTATACTTGGTCTCTCTTTTTTGCCCTTGAATCAATCCATGCTAATACATAGCCTCCCAGATACATGAGGCCCTTCTTTGTGTAACGAAGCACACGACAAATTAATGTGTTGAAATTTGATTTAGAGTTCTCCAGATAACATTTCAATGAACATTAGCTCTACCCTGCAAATGTAATATGTTTGATGATTATCTTTGCTTTATTTTTCAGTGTAAATCAATTGGTGAGTTTTATTGGTGTAACAGAGAAGTGGATTACAAAAAAGGTGAAAGATGGGGATAACATTGGACTTGTTCAAGTCATGGCATACCTATGGCAGTCCGGGATTGGGAGTCGTCTGCAGACCAAACGTTTAAATAGAAGCGACAGAGTTGCTGAAAACCTATGGACAGCAGCTCCCTGAATGCATTTATGCAGATCTTGTGGTAAATAAACAAGAACTTGTATCAGTTAAAATCTATTTAAGTTGTGTATTTGTTTTGCTTTAAATCTTCAGTCCATAATTATTTTAACTTGGTTCTTGAAGGTTTTAATCCATACACTATAGCTTTTAATCAAAATAATTACAGTTAAGAATGGTTGAGTGCAAGATGCATCACAGTGGCACAGCTCCAGAGATCTGGGTGCGATCCAGACCACAGGTGCAGTCTGTACAGAGTTTGTATGTCCTTGCCATGACCATGTGAGTTTTCTCCAGGTGTTCCGGTTTCCTCTCACAGTCCAAAGACGTACAGATTTGTAGGTTAATTGGCTTTGGTAAAAATTGTAAATTGTCCCTAGTGTGTAGGATGGTGCTAGTGTATGTGGATCGCTGATAAGTGTGGACTCGGTGGGCATAAGGGTATGTTTCCACACTATCTCTGTGTAAAGTCTAAAGTGTTGAATTTTTTTGGGTAGGATAATGAACGGTGCAAGGAATGTTGTAGAACATTCCCTACACCAACAGGAGTACAAGTACATCAATCCATGAAATTGACATTATGGATGCACAGGGCGGTGAAGAAGGTTTTTGGCGTACTGGCAATCATCAGTAAGGGCATTGAGTTTAGAGGTTGGGAGGATGTGTTGCAGTTGTACAAGACATTGGTGAAGAGTATTGGAGTTTAGTTTTGGTAACCCTGATTTATGATTTATGGAGTCAGGAGTTGAGGGACTAAATTATAAGGAGAAATTGGGCATGGTAAGACTTCATTCCCGGCAGCATAAGACACTGAAGGATATAAAATCACAAAGGGCAGAGATAAGGTGAATGTATACAATCTTTTTCCAGGCTTTAAGACTCAAGAACTAGAGCTCATAGATTTAAGGTGAGATGGGAAAGATTTAAAAATAACCTGAGGGGCAGCTTTTTCACACAGAGGGTGGTATATACATGGGATCTGCTGCCTGCCAGAGGAAGTGTTGAGGCAGATACAATGACAACATTTAAGACATTTGGACAGGAATACGTATAGGAGAGGCTTAGAGGGATATGCAACAAATATGGACAAATGGCATGGGGTATTTTGGTCGGGAATGATGAGTTGGGTCGAACTAATACAGTCATACTGTTTGCATGCTGTATGACTCTATAGTATAATAATAATAACAATAGACATGAGAGAAATCAAGAGGATAAAAAGAGGACATCAGCTAGCTCTGCCAGACAAGGAAAGTCCTAAGAAATTTTACAGGTATATTAAAAGTAAAAGGGTAACAAAGGAGGGAATAGTCCCCCTTAAGTATCAACATGGGATGGCGGGACTGTCATATGAGGAAAGATTGAAAATACTAGCCTTGTATTCACTGGAGTTTAGAAGGATGAGGGGGATCTTATAGAAACATATAAAATTATAAAAGGACTGGACAAGCTAGATACAGGATACAATTTTCCCAATGTTGGGCGAGTCCAGAACCAGGGACCACAGTCTTAGAATAAAGGGGAGGTCATTTATAAGGTGAGAAAAAACTTTTTCACCCAGAGAGTTGTGAATTTATGGAATTCCCTGCCACAGAGGGCAGTGGAGGCCAAGTCACTGGATGGATTTAGGAGAGAGTTAGATAGAGCTCTAGGGGCTAGTGGAGTCAAGGGATATGGAGAGAAGGCAGGCACGGGTTATTGATAGGGGACGATCAGCCATGATCACAATGAATGGTGGTGCTGGCTCGAAGGTCCGAATGGCCTCCTCCTGCACCTATTTTCTATGTTTCTATAACATGGTTGTCTTTGTATTGAACCACAGGAGAAAAGTCAGGTATGAATCAGTATTTACTATGGAGAAGATCATGGAGGCAAAGCAATAAAGGGAATTGACTAGTGATGTGTTGGACCCCATCTGAATTAGAAAATATGAGATGCTAGCAGCCTTAATGATTATTAAGGTGGATAAATCCCCAGAGCTTGACCAATTGATTCCTCGGACACTGTGGGAAACTAGGGAAGATATTTCTGGGTCCCCAGTAGAGATATTTGTATCATCATTAGCCATGAGGAAGGATACGGAAGACTGGGAAGTTGTTAATGTGGAGCAGAGCTGTAAAGACAAGCCAGGGAACTACAGGCTGACGTCAGTGGTGGTAAGTTACTGAAGGAGATTCTGACGGAAAGGATCTACCAGCATTTGGAGAGGCAAGAACTGATAACATGGGATAGTCAGCCCATCTTCGTGCATGGGAAGACATGCCCTACAAATTTGAATCTTTTGAAGAGGTCTCTAAGTGAGTTGATGAAGGCAGGGCAATAGATGTCAGCTGTAATGACTTTAACAAGACCTTTGACAACTGTGCAAATCTGTGGTCTCCAGAGATGCTGCCTGACCTGCTATACTCTAGCACTTTCTGTCTTTTTTTTGTAAACCAGCATCTGCAGTTCCTTGTGTCTATGGTTAGTGTAGTTAGTGAATTTGTGGTTGATGCCAAAATTGGTGATTATAGTGGACAGTGACAAAGACTATCTTAGTTTACAAAATGATCAACTAGGAAGTGTGGCAAGGAATGGCAGATGAAATTAAATTTGGAGAAATGTGGGATGATACATTTCTGTAAGTCAAACCAGGGTGGACTTGCATGTAAAAGATAAACCAACTTGCAAGTAAATGGTAGGGCCTCTGGAGAGTGTGGTAGAGCAGAGAGACTGGAAAGTAAAGGTACATCGTTTTTTGAAAATGGTGACACAGGTAGGTGGGGCGGTAATCGGCAGTCTGAAGAAGGGTCCCAATCCGAAATGTCACGTATCCCTGTTCCCCAGGGATGCTGCCTGACTCGCAGAGTTACTCCAAACTTTGTGTCTTTCTAAAGACTTGCTTGCCTTCATTGGTGAGGATATTGTGACGTCAATTTACAGCTGCATAAGATGTTAGTGAGACCACATTTGGATATTGCCTGCTGTTCTGGTTGCCCTGCTATTGGAAAGATATCATTAAGCTGGAAAGGATGTAGAAAAGATTCACAAGGGTATTACTGAGACCTGAGGGCTTGAGTTATACTCTAAGGAGAGAATGGACAGGCTGGGACTCTTTCCCTTGGATCATAGGAGGCTTGAGGGGTGACCTTATACAGGAATACAAAATCATGAGAAGCATAGGTAAGGTGTATGGGCACAGTCCTTTTCCCAGATGGAAGTGTTCAGAACTAGAAGCCATGGGATTAAGGTAAGAGAGGAAAGATTTAAAAGAAAGCCGAGAGGTAATTTTTGTTTCATGCAGCAGGTAGTACATATATGGAATGAGCTGGCAGAGGAAGCTGTGGAGGTCGGTATGATAGTGCAATTAAAAGACATTTAGACAAGTACATGAATAGGAAATGTACAGAGGGATCTGGGCCTATTGCAAGCAAATGGTTATAAATCTTGGTCAGCATGGATGATTCGGACCGAAGGTTTGTTTTCGTGCTGTGCCACTCTGACCAGCTACATATTTTGTGTACATCAAAAAATATTTCCACACTTTTGTCACAGATTTTTCTTTGGAAATAAATTTAATATATGTACAGTAGGTACAAAATAAATTAATCAGATGAAAATTATTTATTGCCTAACCCATCGCAACACAGTGTGTAACTAAAATGTTTACACGTTATAATTTTGTATGCTTGACTAATACTTTATGCATATTTTCATCTAAAATACTTCAGGAGCTGCCAGAAAAGTGGAAGAGACTTAAAAAGATTGCTTTAACTACAAAGCATGAAGTGGCACCTTTGCAGTCCAATGAAGTATCTGTTATCAGAAGGAAATGTGTACAGTTTGAGGTGAGATCAGCTTTAGCTCAGTGCTTTGAACCAAATGATTTCACAATTTTTGTTCTGTTAACAAGCTAGAGGTAAGCTCCAGTGAACCAAGAAATTGTAAACTCTATGAAACGGTGATGTCCAGAGATAACAATTATGTGTTTGACGGTTATAAATTCCGAATGGATCTGATAATGTAAATCTCGATTTATAAAAAGGGAGTAGTTCTTCCTCCCCTTTCAATGTGAATTATTCGTAATCCGGTAGCTATGAATCTCTCTTGGTAATTGGTTGCAGACCATATAGCCATTCTTTATTGACTTGCTTTGCAGTAGAACATGACTTTTTTTCTATTTAGTTTTGTTGCAGACTAAATATGCAACCAATATTATGCTGCAAATATTTATAAAAGAACAACTTGTATGCTGGCAATATTTATTAATTTTTTGAAATCTAAATACTAAGTGAATTTCTGAATCAGACGTGAATAATAATGGGAAATATTATTATTTCACGAAGTACTGAACAGGAACATTGTTTTGGGAATCCTTTTGCAAACTAATTTCTGTTTTTATAATCCACAAGCAACCATAGATTGCTCATACTGCTAATAAGAACATTTTAGTCTTAAAACTATTACTGATGATTTTATTCCTTCATTGCATTTACTAATTTTAATTAATAACAAGCCCTGTAAAGTTTCAAGTAAAATGACTCGGTTTCTTGACTTCATAATTACATTTGATCTAAACTGGAAAAAACAACTAGAAAAGGAAGTAGAAAAGCAAAAATCTGCTTTCAAGTCTGAGTCTACATGTCATATCTTAATTGTGTATAGCTCATGTTTTGTTTGGTGATGAAATGTGATAGTGTAGCGGCACCTAGTGGTGGCCCTGGTAATGTCGAACCCTCGCTATTGGCTAGCGCGGTCATGTGAGCGGGGGAGCTTTTTCGAGGGTTTTCTGTAAAACCATTCATTCTAACTCCACGCGGTTGGATTGAGCATTGTTTATTTTGGCTGTCTATATCGACTTGGGTAATCATTTTATTTTTGTCTAAAAATAAAGAATTTTGTTATACCCAACTGTCTCTACTTGCTAAACTGGTGACCCCGTTAGTCCGATCGGTACTCGGACTCTCAACATGCAAGCTGCCGCCATCCCCGACACCCAGCTCCCCCACCAAAATGCCGTGGGCCTGGAACTGCCCGTTTTCTGGGCAGAGCAGCCTCAAGTGTGGTTCGCCCACATAGAGGCCCAGTTCCACCTTCGAAATATCGTTGCCGACGACACTAGATATTTCTACGTGGCCGGGGCGCTCAGCCTAGAGACGGTCACGTGGTTGCTGCCCGACCTACAAGACCCGCCGGCAAGTACGAGGGCCTTGAGGCCCTACTGCTCTGTACCTTCGGGCTCAGCCGTCGAGATCGCGTTGCCCGCCTGCTGCACATGAACGGCCTACGCAATCGGAAACCGTCCGCCTTGATGAGTGAGATGCTCGCGTTGATGGACGGCCATCGACCTTGCCTGCTTTTTGAGCAGGCGTTTCTGGAGCGAATTGCCCCGTGACATCCGCCTGCTGCTCGCCGGGTCGGTCTTCATAGACCCTACGCAGTTGCCGATTGGGCCGACGAATTATGGCTTGCAAAACAGCAGGATGGCGGGTCCATCAACTGGGTGTCTGAGTCCGTACACCAGCAACCCTGCAGAGATGCCCAAACCTCTGCTACCAACGCCGCGCCGCAGCAGCCCGCCAGGGACTGGGGTAAGCGTCAGTGGTGCCCGCCGATGCCGCCCCCTTGCACGTTTGCGGGAAACGTCTCGGCCGATTGTCAGTAGGGGCTGTTGCGATCGACCAAAACAACCGCCTCTACGTGCGAGACCGCCATTCAGGACTTTGCTTCCTGGTCGACTCCGGGGCCATTGTCAGCATCCTCCTCCCGAGTGGGTTGAACACCCGTGCTGGCAAGTGAGGCCCTGTCCTGACTGCCGCCAACCGTGGTACTATCCACACCTATGGCACGTGGACCCTATCCCTCAACTTCGATTCACGCCCATATTACTGGACCTTTACCATTGCAGATGTGGCCCAGCTGCTGCTGGCCGCCGACTTCCTTTGGTCTTTTTCACTCCTGGTGGACGTACGAGGCATACGCCTCGTTCTACCGGCGGGCCCCAGTCCCGCAACCCGTGGAACCCCCCAGCCCGCAGCTGAACGTGGTGGCTCAGGTTGAGGGCTCGTATGCCTCCCTGCTCGCGGAGTTCCCAGAGCTACTCACCCCCCCGTTCCCGCGCGGCAACCCACAAGCACGGGGTAGTGCATCATATCCCCACCATGGGACCGCCATTACATGCTTGGGCGCGCCGGCTCCCTCCCGACAAGCTGCGCATCGCCAAGGAAGAGTTCAAACTGATGGAGGACATGGGGATCATATGGCACTCGGATAGCCCGTGGGCATCCCCATTACACATCTGGAAGGAGCTACCTTTTTTTCCAAAGGTGGATCAGGTCCGCGGTTATCATCAGACCCTTGTTCACCCAGACGATGTCCCAAAGACCACCACCATCACCCCGTTTGAGTGGCTCCGTATGCCTTTCAGCTTAAAAAAACGCCGCGCAGACGTTCCAGAGACTGATGGACATGGTGGGTAGTGGATTGAACTTTGTTTTCATCTACTCAGGTGTGCATTTGTGGTTGGGAGAAAATAACATCAGTGAAGGGCTTGAAGATCCACCAAGGGAAGAAAAGGTGCTTGAGAGAGCAGAGACATGGGCCTCGCATTGACCAGTACTTCTTACGAAGCAACCAGTCAAATCAGTCGAGTGAAGCACAGCGACGGGACTCAAACCAAAGTTCGCAGAGCATCAGCACCCATGTCACTGAAGAGAGTGATACAAGCACAGAAATGCCATTGGAGGAGCCCACGCAACAACTACAAAGACCTCCATTGGAGGGAAAGATCAAAGGGCACAAACCTGGAGTGAAATGGCCCAAATCTGTTGAAAAGAAAGAGTGGGAGACGGTCAACAGTGACCTTATACATATCTTGGAGCAACAAGCGGGCACAGCAGTGGAAAAGCTTGAAAGGATGGGCAACACAATCTACAGCTACGGAGAAGAACGGTTTGGGGTCAGTAAAGGGAGAGGTGGAAAGAAATTACCAACACCAATCAAGTCCAGGAGGCTAATCAGAGAGAGGAGACAATTGAAAAAGCAATGGAAAAAAACAACTGACGCAGAGAGAGAAGGTCTCCTGCTACTCCAAGAGGACATCAAGAGACGATTGGCAACCTTGCGAAAAACAGAGAACTTGAGGAAACTTCGCAAGAAGAAAGAACACACAAGAACACGGTTCTACAAAGACCCTTTCAAGTTCATCAAAGACCTCTTCGCAAAGGAAAAAAGTGGAACTTTGAAAACATCAAAACGGAAATTGGAGGAACACCTGGAAAAGGCCCACCAAGACACGAAAAGGCATGAGCAGTTAGTCATCCCACATGACATCCCGCCTATTCAACCACCTGAATTCAACTTGGACACCAGCCCTCCGAGATGGAAAGAGGTAGAGAACACTGTCCAGCGAGCAAGAGCAGCATCAGCTCCGGGGCCAAACGGAGTACCACACAAGCTCTACAAGAACGCACAGGATGTGTTACGCTTTCTATGGAAGCTCATGAGGGTGGTGTGGAAGAAGCAAACAATACCTAAGGCGTGGCAAAGGGCCGGCGGCGTGCTAATACCTAAAGAAAAGGATGCATCAGCCAATCCGGCCAAAATGTCTCCTCAACGTCGAGGGAAAAATCTTTTTCAGCATTGTATCACAAAGGCTGTCCACCTATCTGGTAACAAACAAGTACATTGATACATCTGTACAGAAAGCAGGAATTCCAGGATGTTCGGGCTGCTTGGAGCATACAAGCATGATCTGGCACCAGATCCAAGCAGCTAAGAAGGAGAAGAGAGACCTACATGTGATCTTCCTCGATCTGGCCAATGCATTTGGTTCAGTTCCCCATAAACTCCTTTGGGAATCTTTTGCCTTTTTCCATGTACCAGAGCTCATCATCACACTGGTCAAGAGCTATTTCCAAGACCTGCAGCTGTGCTTCACAACAGCTGACTTCAGTACAACATGGCAACGCTTGGAAGTAGGCATCATGGCAGGCTGCACAGTCTCACCCTTGGCCTTTACAATGGCCACGGAAGTCATCATCAGGGCCTCAAAATGGGTGGTGGGCAGTGAACGAACCAGGGCTGGGCTCCGTCTGCCACCCATCAGGGCATACATGGACGACATGACAACACTAACCACTACTGCAGCATGCACCAAGCAGCTACTTGGAAAGCTGCAGGAGAACATCAAGTGAGCCCCGATTGAAAATCAAACCAAGTAAATCTCGAAGCATTTCCATAGTCAAGGGGGTGCTTAGAGACACAAGGTTCTGTATCGGTGACGACCCAATACCAACAGTGTCTGAGCAGCCAGTTAAAAGCCTGGGCAGATGGTACACCACAAGTCTCAAGGACAAAGAGCAGGTGCAACAACTAAGGCAAGAAATTGTCAACGGCCTGGAGAACATCAATCAGACCCTACTGCCTGGGAAACTGAAGCTCTGGTGCCTACAGTTTGGTCTCCTTCCTCGGACAATGTGGCCACTGACCGTTTATGAAGCCCCAATAACAACTGTGGAGAAGATGGAGCGAACCATAACTTCATACGCGAAGAAATGGCTCGGGGTCCCACGATGTCTAACTAACATCGGCCTATATGGCAAAGGGGTCCTGGAACTACCTCTCACTAGTCTAACAGAGGAATACAAGTGTTCTAAAGTAAGATTCCAGATGACATTGAGGGACTCTAGAGACAAGACCATCAGTGCTGTTGCGCCGCCCCTAGTAACTGGCCGGAAGTGGACACCATCTGATGCAGTACAGCAAGCTTCATCAGCCCTGAGGCACAAAGACATCGTGGGGCAAGTCCAGCAGGGAAGAGGAGGCTTTGGCCTTACGACAAGTAAACCAACTTGGCGAAAGGCCACAACATCAGAGCGGAGGACATTGGTGGTCGAGGAGGTGCGGCGACAGGAGGAGGCCGCAAGAAGTGCAAAGGCCGTCTCTCTTGCCAAACGGGGGCAATGGATGCAGTGGGAAGGTGTGGAGCGGAGGAAGATCAGCTGGAAAGAATTATGGGAAATGGAAGCAAGCAAGATCAGCTTCATCATCAGAGCGACTTATGACGTGCTTCCATCACCAAAGAACCTCCATCAGTGGTACGGCGAGGATCCAACCTGTGCCCTCTGCCCAACTCCAGCGACCCTCAAACACATCATGGTAGGCTGCAAGACCAGCCTCACACAAGGGAGATACACGTGGCGGCATAATCAGGTACTAAAAAGCCTGGCATCAGCCCTTGAGAACAGGCGGTGTGCGACCAACTCCTTGCCTCCGAGAGCAAGCAACCCCCCCTCCTAAGGGCAACAACCTTTGTCCGAGAAGGGCAGAAAACATCTAAACATCCTTCCACCAGATCAGAAGAAGGAAACCTATGCAGGGCCCGTGACTGGAGGATGCTGGCGGACATCGGCCGACAACTAATTTTTCCACCTGAAATTGCTTCCACCAACCTCAGGCCAGACTTGGTGTTCTGGTCCTCTTCACAGAAGACTGCTTCCATCATAGAGCTCACAGTTCCATGGGAGAACTCTGTTGAGGAGGCCTATGAGCGTAAGAAGCTGCGCTACGCAGAGCTTGCAGCAGAGGCAACGCAGCGTGGCTGGAACACCAAAGTCTATCCAGTTGAAGTGGGATGCAGAGGATTTGTTGCGTCATCTACCATCAGACTGCTGAAGGAGCTTGGAATCCACGGTCAGGCTCTGCGGAAGACCATAAGATCACTCTCAGAGGCGGCTGAAAGAAGCAGCCGGTGGATTTGGCTCAAGCGGAAAGACCCATGCTGGGCCCCAAGTACGTCAGGGTGAATCTTTGGGATGGTTTGACACGGGACACGCGCTGAGGGCTGATCATCCTGCAGCGGGGCCGCCCTTGTGGAGGGTGTATAGTGTTAAAAGGCCGAAACACCCAGTGATGCAAGGGTACACTACTGATGATGTGTCCTGTGCCCAACTATCCTGAAGGTTACCCAGGCCAAGATATACGTATCACCCCCGCGCCCCCCACTGATGTTGAGCGTCTACCACTCTCAACAATCAACGAATGTCGTGAAATGCTCCCCACCTATTGGCACAAGGGACTTCTTAACATCTTGTCCTGTGTACTTGATTCAGATGACATCCTGGTTGTGAGCCGCTCCCAACAGGAACACCTCACGCACCTGCAGTTCCAGCGGCTCCAGGACGTTGGACTCGTAGTCCCACCAAATGCCAGTTCTGCCTCCGCACTATTTCATTACTGGGGCATCACGTTACCTCACAGGGCGCTACCCCATTACCCACTAAGGTAGAGGCCATCCGGCAGCTCCCCCGACCGCTCACTGTCAAAGGGCTGCAGGAGTTTGTTCGCATGGTTCACTTCTACCATCGTTTCGTGCCGGCAGCTGCCAGGATCATGCGGCCCCTCTTTCAGATTCAGATTCAGATTCAAACTTTATTGTCATTGTGCAGTGTACAGTACAGAGACAACAAAATGCAGTAACAACGAAATGCATTGCCTCGCTGGTAAGCCACAGGACCTTGTGTGGTCCACCGAGGCTAAGGCCGCGTTCGACGGCGCGAAAGAGATGCTGGCCAAAGCGACCATGCTGGTACACCCGCGGGCCACAGCTCCGACTGCTCTCATGGTAGACGCCTCCGATACGGCCGTGGGTGGGGCCGTTGGAGCAGCTCATTGACGGCCGCTGGCAACCGCTAGCCTTTTTTAGCCTTCAGCTGAGGCCCCAAAGAACGCAACTACAAAGCGTTCGACCGGGAGCTCCTCGCCCTGTACCTGGCCATCCGTCACTTTAGATACTTCCTGGAGGGCAGGCCGTTCATGGCCTTTTCTGACCAGAAGCCCTTAACATTTGCCTTGGCCAAAGTGTCAGACCCCAGGTCCGCTCGACAGCAACGACACCTGGCATTCGTGTCAGAGTTCACGATGGACGTACAGCACGTGGCCGGGAAGTTCAACACAGTCGTCGATGCCCTGTCCCTCCCGGCTGTGGCGGCCGTGGACCATGGTGTGGATTACGTGGCGTGTTCTGTAGCACAGCGCTCGGTCAATGAGATGAATGGCTACAGGACGGCTGTTTCAGGGTTGCAGTTGGCCGACATTCCGTTCAGTTCCACGGGAGCGTTGGTACTGTACAATTTTTCCACCGGGCGCCCATGCCCCATTGTTCCCGCTGCCGGATTTTCAGCGCCATCAATGGCTTGGCCCACCCTTCAATTCGGGCAACCTCTGCGCCAGTGGTGGACAAATTTGTCTGGCAGGGCCTCCACAAGCAGGTCGCGACTCGGGTTAGAGCCTGCATCCCCTGCCAGACTTCCAAGGTTCAGCGTCATGTATGGGCCCCAATGCAAGACTTTGCGGTTTCCTTGGGCCGTTTAGGACACATCCAGGTGGATTTAGTGGGTCTGTTGCCGCTGTCATGCGGTGCCACGCATCTCCTCAAAGTTGTGGATCGGTTTACGAGGTATCGGAGGCTATATTGCTGTCGGACACCTCCGTGCGTCTTGTTCCCAAGCTCTTGTGGCTCAGTGGATTGCATGGTTCGGGGTTCTGGCAGACATTTCCACCAACCGGGGGGGCTCTGATAACGTTCTCATTGTGGGCTTCGCTGGCGAAATTATACGGGGTGCAGCTGCACCACACCACCACCTATCACCCCCAGGCCAACGGGCTAGTGGAATGATTCCACCGCCACCTGAAACCGGCACTGAAGGCACGGCTCACGGTTCTGGACTGGGTCGACCAGTTGCCTTGGGTGCTGTTAGACATCCGCACGGCCCCTAAATAGATACATTGTCCGCCGAGTTGGAGTATGGCTCAACTTTGTGGGTGCCCGGGGATTTCCTCCCTGCGGCTCGAGGTGCCCCTGTGGGTTTGGAGAGTCTCTGGGAGAGAGTGGGCAGCCTGGCACCTGTTCCCACCTCGCGGCATTGGACAGCCCCAGTGCACGTGCCGCAGGACCTCAAGAACTGCCTATTCGTGTTTATCCGCAGGGATTCGCATCGGTCCCCACTGCAGTGAATCTGCGAGGGTCCGTTCCGGGTGTTGCGTCCCGGCGTCGCGACTTTCCTTTTGGACATCGGGTAGGAGAGGAGATCGTCTCCGTCGCTCCACTTAAGCTGGCCCACCTGGATGTCGACAGCCCGGTGTTGGTGGTAGTTTAGCCTCGGCCTTGGGGCTATTCGCACCTGTTGTGCCTGTTCCCCTCTCATCTGTTGTTTTGGGTTCCCGCTGCACCATTACGGTCCCCTGGCTCTGTTCTGCCAGCCCCACCTGTATTGCCCGCCCCGTTGTTGTTACCAAACGTTGCGGTCGCCGTGTACAGCCTCCTGTTCGGTTCCGTACCTCGGGTTCTGGAGGGGGGAGGGGGCGTCCTGTAGCGGCACCTAGTGGTGACCCTGGTAATGTCGAACCCTCGCTATTGGCTAACGCGGTCACATGAGCGGGGGAGCGTTTTCTCGGGTTTTCTGTAAAACCATTAATTCCAGCTACGCGGTTGGAGTGAGCATCATTTATTTTGGCTGTCTATATCGATTTGGGCAATCACTTTATTTTCATTAAAAAATAAAGAACTTTGTTGTACCAGACTGTCTCTACTCGCCAAACTTTTTTTAGTTTAGGGAGATTTGTTTTTCTCTTTTTTTTTCTCTTTTTTCTTTTTATCTTTTTGCTTTTATATTTACATAGAGACCCGGAGGTCTATACTTAATGTGTATTTTGTCACTGGACTCATACTCAGGTTTTACTTGTTATTAATGTAATCCTGATCCCTGTGTATCAATATCACTGTTATGTTTATCATTTTTTTGTTCTGTTTTTGCTTTTGAAAAAAAATGAATAAAAAGATTTTAAAAGAAAGAAAGAAAGAAGAAACTATATATAACTTTTTGAGAATCTATAAGGTCTAATTTTATTTAAGGTAGCACAGAAGGAGGTCATTCTGCTCTTTGTGTCCACACTTGATATAAAGGTGTTATTTAGATTAACCATTCTTATTTCTCGCTATCTCATCTATGTTATCTGGTCGGTTATGTTAGTCAAGTGCTCATCTAGGTCATTTTTGAATGTGTTGTTCCCTGCCTTCATCATAGCTTCCTGATTTGCATTGCTATTTGGTTCCTCAACTAGCTTCTAATTCATGCTAGAGACAAAATGATTAAATGCATGGAATTTTCTTGAAAATCTTCACTGAACTTCTTACTATGTTCTTCCTCAAAGGATTGAATGGAATATTTTCTGGGTCTATATTGATTCATTAGAGGGGAAGGGAGGATATGTCTAGTGATGGAATCTTGATAGATTTTGCTATCAGAAATTGCAAACGATAATCCATTGAATGTGGAGGCTGGAGGGGTGAAAAGTGCAGCTCAAATCTCTGCCTTGCACTTCCAAGGGGAAAGGTGGTCGTCTCCCTCCAAGACGCAGGGAGACGTGTCCTGTACAGGCTCCTCCTCCACACCCTGCACTTCCTCGCCCTGGTCCACCGTCCGGACACCAAGTGGCGGTCGGTGTTGCCTTCCGGTTGCGAGGGGGGCCCCCGGTGGGGGTCCCTCTACACAGGGATTCTCCCCTACATTGGGGACCTGGGGTGGAGGGTATTGCACCGAGGTGTTCCCTGCAACCTGTTTCTCTCGCGGTTCACAGACTCGCCAGCCGCCTGCCACTTTTGCAGGCTGGAAGAGTCTGTGTACCACGTGTACATGGAGTGCGTGAGGCTGCAGCCACTGTTTGAATATCTAAAGGGGCTGCTCCTTGCCTTCTGGCTGCATTTTTCACCCACCATCCTCATCTTTGGACACCCTGTGCGTAGGGGAGAGGGTAGGGCTGAAGATGTCCTGGTTGGGTTGCTCCTGGGCCTGGCCAAGCTGGCCATCCGCGAGTCACGGTGCCAGGCGATGGAGGGCTCTACCCGAGCCGGCTGCCTGCCCCTTTTCCGGGGTTACGTTCGTGCCCGGGTGGGATTAGAAAGGGAATACGCCCTGTCTGTGGGCACCCTGAGGGAGTTCCGGGACCGCTGGGCTCCACAGGGTGTTGAATGTATCCTCAATAAGGATTGTATCATAGTTGTATAGTAGTTTATTATGGATACATGTTTGTATTGTATTATGGTGGTGGGTTCTGGCTTGTTTTATTGTAGTGTAAATATTATTTTTAATAATTGAATAAATTTTGTTGTAAAAAAAAAAAAGGGGAAAGGTGGTGAGAAGGGATACAGGAATTAGAAAAATAGAAAATAGGTGCAGGAGTAGGCCATTTGGCCCTTCAAGCCATACAGTATGATCATGCCTGATCATCCAAAATCAATACCCTACTCCTGCTTTCTCCCCATGTCTCTTGATTCCGTAAGCCCTAAGAGCTATATCTATCTCTTGAAAACATCCAGTGAATTGGCCTTCACTGCCTTCACAGATTCACAACTCTCTGGGTAAAAAATATTTTTCTTCATGTCAGTCCTAAATGGCCTACCCCTTATTCTTAAACTGTAGCCCTGGGTTCTGGACTCCCCCAACGTCGGGAATATGAGCTCAGTCAATCAATTCTTTCATCATATGTCAGTCCTGCATTCCCTGGAATTAACATGGTGAACCTACGCTGCACTCCCATAATAATAGCAAGAATGTCCTTCCTCAAATTAGGAGACCAAAGCTGCACATGATACCCCAGGTGTGGTTTCACAAGGGCCCTGTGCAACTGCAGTAGGACCTCCTTGCTCCTATACTCTAATTCTTTTGCTATGATGGGCAACATGCCATTTGCTTTCTTCACTGCCTGGTGTACCTGCATGCTTACTTTAAGTGATTGATGTATAAGGACACCCTGGTCTCGTTGCACCTCCCCTTTTTCTTAATCTGACACTATTCAGATAATAATCTGCCGTCTTGTTTTTGCCACCAAAGTGGATAACCTCACATTTACCGAAATTATACTGCATCTGCCATGCATCTGCCCACTCACCCAACCTATCCAAGCCACCTTGCAGCCTAATAGCATCCTCCTCGCAGCTCACACTGCCCCCCAGCTTTGTGTCATTCGTAAACTCGGAGATGTTACTTTTAAATCCACAAACGGAGGTTACATTTAAGATTGAATACGATCATATTCTTTATGGCAGAGGCAGAACGCATTTCCAGCTTCAGGTTTCTAGGGGTCAACATCTCCGATGACCTCTCTTGGACCCACAATACCTCAACTCTGGTCAAGAAGGCTCACCAGCGTCTCTTCTTCGTGAGGAGATTAAAGAAGGTCCATCTGTCTCCTCAGATTCTGGTGAACTTCTACCGCTGCACCATCGAGAGCATCCTTACCAACTGTTTCACAGTATGGTATGGCAACTGCTCTGTCTCCGACCGGAAAGCACTGCACAGGGTGGTGAAAATTGCCCAACGCATCACTGGTTCCTCTCTCCCCTCCATTGAGTCTGTCCAGAGCAAGCGATGTCTGCGAAGGGCGCGCAGCATCGTCAAGGACTGCTCTCACCCCAGTAGTGTTTCCACCAGAAAAAAAATAAACATTTGCACTACTATGACTATGCACGTAAATATATTTATTGCTCATATTCTATGTCGCTCTTCTAGGGAGATGCTAACTGCATTTCGTTGTCTCTGTACTGTACACTGCACAATGACAATAACGTTTGAATCTGAATCTGAAGCCACTGTTCAGGATTAAGGGAGACATTTCAAAGAACCATTGTGGAAGTTCTAATCATTAGAGCAAATATGTTGGAGGAATTGGAAAAATGGAATGAAGTTGTTGTAGGGGAGAGGGTGAGATGAGGTATAGATCAGTTAGTCACGGGATGCTGCAGGATTGGTGCTTTGTGTCTAACTTACTTCTATAGGTAAGTATGGAGACTCAGAAAAAGCGGAATCATATGTGGACACTATAGAAATTGGCAGCAAGTGTAATTATATGTTTGAGTGCTACATGGGTGCAGGAAGCTGCACCTGTGGAATCATTGATGTACTGGAAAGTAATTGAGGAAGGGGATGCAACTGGAATGAAAAACTGTTCCACACATCCCACAAAAAAGATAAGCATTGCTTGGACCATGTGAGTTCCCACAGCTGTACCTATGTTCTGGAGAGAGTGTGTGGAATTAAGATGTTTTTCAATGTGAGGATGAGTTCAGCCAAGCAAATTAATGTTTTATTGGGGAAGAACTGTTTGGTCTTTGATTCAAAGAGTAAGGATGAACTAGTTGGGAGCAGGAAACTGACTACAATCAAAGTGATGGAAAGCATTTGAAGTGTACTGGATGTAAGTAGGAAGTGAGTAAACATAGTGAAAGGACAGATTCAAGATAGAAGGAAATAGGTTTGAAGGCCTTCCCTGCAATCCACATTTTATGTTTACATTTCCAAGAAAAGGCATGCTCTTAATTTTGTTTTGTTACTAGGTTGAACGTTGGTTGCATCAACTTGAGCAAGCAATGCAAATTGTGGATAAACAAGTGATCATGACAGCAGTAATAGCTTATGAAGAGAAACCAAGAGATCAATGGCTATTTAACTATCCAGCACAAATGGCTTTGACTAGCACTCAGATTTGGTGGACCACAGATGTTAGAATCGCTTTTGACCACCTTGATAAAGGTTTTGAAATAGCTTTAAAAGATTATTAAAAAAAACAAGTGAGTTTCCTTTGTTTAGAAGATTCTTGGTCACATTTGTAAATACCGGGTGAATAAATTTGGCTGTTTTGGTACTATTGTTGATAAATTAAGTCTACAATTGTTTGCTGACTGTTCATACTTACTACCATGTTGGGAGGGGTATTAAGACTTGCAATGCTGTTGTCCATTGGATATTCTCAGAACATGCAGCTTTATTGGGCAGTAATTGTTACCAATTAATTTGCAATAAAATAAGCATTTAGAGACATTTAACAGCTTAGGCACCATCTCCAAGGAGAGAAACAGTTGGCATTTCATCAGAACTAATGAAAGATCATAGAGTAGAAATATTGACCTGGAGCCACTGCCTTTCCTTTGAGATGATACTTCAGGAAACCTTGTAAGCTTTTGGTGGAGTCCTACACTGCTGTGTTGCTCTGCAAGTCTCTCAGAGCAGAGACAACCAGAGCTGTAATAGCAACAGTGCATGGCTTCAGCTTGAGTTCTAATGTAAGTTGTAGTACCAAGGTTAACTCTGCATGTGTATTAATGGAGTTACCACTTTCTTGCTGGAAAGGCTGCTTCTTATTTCAAGTTACTATTTGCTTTCAAGCTTCCCTGCAAGTGAAACAAAACATTTAATTGACCTTGCTCACGTAGTGTGACCTACCAATCCTTACCCGAGTCCCCTGCAGTAGAATGCCAATGATCTTTCTATCCAGATCACACACATATATGTGATTCTGCTCAGCCCCGCACGTACCATTGCTATCAGTCACTCACCATGTTCCTCCCCTGTGAGCTAACTTCTAAATGTTGAGAAGTGTGTAGAAGGGAACTGCAGATGCTGGTTTATACTGAAGATTGACACAAAGTGCTGGAGTAACTCATTGGGTCAGGCAGCATCTCTGGATAAAAAGGTTGGGTGACATTTCTGATCGAAACCCTTCTACTGACCCTTGATGTTAATGTCTGAGTCAATTTTGGTGACAATTTGACAGGAGTCTTCGCTTTCTGGCCAGATGGACTGTCTTAGCTACTTGAAATAAAGCCACAGGATATGGTAATGCTGAGTGAAGAGTATTGCCACGGCCAAGATATTTACGTCATTTGTCAAGTCAGAACAGCAGACATAGTGGATTAATGTTGGTTACCTGCTACTGGCCAACAATGGGTGAACATGTGGCAACTTTCCAATCAAGAGAGCATAAAATGTGTTGCGTGTGTCAGTTATGCCCCTCCCATCCCCAATCCGACCTCTCTGTCCTGTGTCTCCTCCATTGCGAGAGTGAGCAACACCGGAAATTGGAGGAACAGCACCTCATATTCCGCCTGGGTTGCTTGCGACCGGCTGGCATGAACATTGAATTCTACCAATTTTGCTAGCCCTTGCTGTCTCCTCCCCTTCCTTAACCCTCGAGCTGTCTCCTCCCATCCCCTCGCCCTCGGGGTCCTCCTCCTCCCTTTTTCCTTCCTTCTCCCCCCCCCACCCCCCATCAGTCTGAAGAAGGGTTTTGGCTCGAAACGTCGCCTATTTCCTTCGCTCCATAGATGCTGCTGCACCCGCTGAGTTTCTCCAGCATTTTTGTGTACCTTTGATCTTCCAGCATCTGCAGTTCCTTCTTGAACACATGATTCAATACATGATTGGTTTAGGTTTATTATTGTCATGTGTCCTGAGGTACTGAGAAAATCTTCGTTTTGCATGCTATCGAAACAGATCAGATATATCATGCATAGATACAATCAAATCAAACTCAAGTACAATAGGAAGAGCAAAGGGGAAAATACAGAGTACAGAGTATAGTTTTTAGCATTGTAGCGCGTCAGTTCCATAGATAAACACCAATGTTCACAATGGGATGGAGGTGAAATGACATACCCTAGCTTATGGAGGGACCGCTCAGAAGCCTGTTAACAGAGGGAATGAAACTATTACTGAGTCTGGTGGTGTGCACTTTCAAGCTTTTGTTTCTTCTGCCAGACTGGAGCAAGGAGAAGAAGGAATGAACAAGGTGGGACAAATCTTTGATTATGTTGGCTGCTTTTTTGAGGCAGCATAAAATGTAGATGGAGTGAATTGTAGGAAGTCTGATCTGCGTGATGGACAGGGCTATATCTACAACTCTTTGTAATTTCTCGTGGTCTTGGGCAAAGTTGTTCCCAAACCAAGCTGTGATGCAATCTGACAGTATGGTTTCTATGGTGCATCTGTAAGAGTGGTGTAGACATGCCAAATTTATGTAGAAGCTAAGAGGTTGTGTATGGCATGCAGCGGTGCTAAATATATGAGAATGAAGTGGAGCAAATGAATGATAAGAAGAGCCCTGACTGATGGTTGGTAAGTGGGCGTGATGAAGTGCAGCTGTTCTGATTTGGTATTTGAAGATGCTTCAGCTGGCGTTAGCCTCTTGTGCAAGGTCATTTGTTGGACCACATCCAAGTCTTTGGTACTGTTTTGTGTAGCATTCCTTTCTGGAACTAAGTCCTGCACCTGCCATTGTAGTAGGTATCTAGGGGGTTTCTAGCCCATCCCCAATACCTCTACCCTTGTCACCCCTACCACAGGGCAGCACGGTGGCGCAGCGTTAATGTTGCTGCCTTAAAGAGCCAGGGACCCAGGTTTGATTATGATTATGGGTGCTGGCTGTACGGAGTTTGTATGTTTTCCCCATGACCTGTGTGGGTTTTCTCCAGGTGCTCTGGTTTCCTCACACACTCCAAAGATGAACAGGATTGTAGGCTAATTGGCTTGGTAAAAATGTAAATTCTCCCTGGTGTAAGTGGGATGGTGTTAGTGTACATTGATCGCTGGTCGGCACGGCCTCAGTGTGCTGAAGGGCCTGTTTCTGCACTATATCTCTAAACTATATTAAACAGACTGAAATAGAGCTTTACAAGAGCACGGTGCTATTTCTTTCATACTATCCCTTTTCCTCCTTACTTTCAATGCTTCTTGCTCACTGACAGCTGTGCTTAAGACACAATGACCTTCCGCTCTTTTGAAACTTGTAGGCTAATTTTAACTACAGTGGGCATAATAAACTGCAGATGCTGCAACGTTGTGCAGAACACAAAATACTGGAGTCACTCAGCAGGCCAGGCAGCATCTGTGGAGGACATGGCTAAGTGCCGTTTCGGGTCGGGACACTTCTTCGGACTGATTTTTCCTGTTGCTAGTCACACTCTAAATCAGGCCTCTCTGCTGAGCTGCTGGCCAATTGCCGGTGTGGTTACAACTGATCAAACATAAACGCTTCGTTCTGTCTGTTCATTAACACGATTGTGTGCTGAACGCATCTGATCAATTGGGTGCGGATTAATTGGGAATTGAGGCACCCATGGTTTTCTACCAGTGCTATCCAATTTATTCCCCAAAATTTGAATTCCAAACGCTATAGCTCTATTATTATAGTCAACTGTTAAATGTAGTTTGGTGATGGACCCTCCATCACCTCCAGTTTAAATTCCATTTAGAATAACTCTGGGTCAGGCAGCATCTCTGGGGAATCAGTCTGAAGAATGGTCTGGACCCGAAACATCACCTATCCATGTTCTCCAGAGATGCTGTCTGACCTGAGTTACTCCAGCACTTTGTGTCTTTTTGTGTGAACCAGTATCTTCAAGTTCCTTATTTCTACATTTTGAATAATTTTACCGATCTCGATGGGTCTATGTTTCTCATCATTGTTACACACTCTGCAATTGTAAAAGAGGCTGACCAATGAGAAACACATGTAGTTGTTATCTTTGAACACATATTTGTTGAGAATTTAAAGTCTTCTGTAAAATAAAAATTACATCCGTCTATTTTTGAGTATTATTCTAGTATAATAATATCCATCATGTTTGTAGTACAAGGTTATTACTATCTCCCATCCATTTATTACTTTTTCTTTGCCTGCTCAATAGTATTTCTGTATTTTGATAAATGGGAGTTATCTTACAAGTAAGGCACTTTATGGAATAACTAATATGACATGCAGTGTATTGTATCCTATCTTTTTGAGTAGTCAAATATAATTAATTTTATTGCAGATTGCTCAGCTGAATGTGCTAATAAACATGCTACTTGGAGAGCTCACCCATGGTGATCGTCAGAAGATTATGGCAATCTGTACAATTGATGTGCATTCCAGGGATGTTGTAGCAAAGCTCATAACACAGAAGGTAATTTGTTTTAGCAATTATCCTAATGCATTCTTAAAAGCATAAAATAAACATAATTTCCTTGGTTGTTCTGTTGCTTCTGAAAAGAAATGACATTATTTTGATTCTGTCAGATGTGCCTTTTCTATGGATATCTTGCTTATTGTATTTCCCAGCTAAAGTCCAAGATTGACTTTGCTGTATTAAGTCTACATTGTTATCTAGTGCAAATGCAGGTTTCATATGTATGCTTTATATTTTCTTGGCATCTGCTACATAACTGAATTGACTCTGTTGTACACAACTCATTAAGCTGATGTGTACTCTGAATAATTTATTTGTGTTTAATGAATCTCAATCTCTCCTATCACAATGCTAGAAATGTAATAACATGATCCTAATGTTATGTGTAATCAAAATGCATTTTAACCAGAGTCAAAGATTCACACAGCACAGAAACATGGTATTTGGCCCAACTAATCCACGCTTCATCTAAGCCAGTTCCATTTGCCCACATTTGGCCCACATCCCTGAACTCGCCCATCTATTCACTTGTTCAAAAATGTTGTTAACTGTTTTCAATCTATTATTAAGTAAAATTGATTGCAGGAAATAATCCAGGTGAGATTAACACTAAAACCGTTTTTGCGCAAATAGAAAGACCGCACAAACTGGAAGAGCACAAGATCCGAGTTTTAGTGATGTATAGATAGATAGAAGATAGATAGATGTATAGATAGATAGATGGATGGATGGATGGACAGACGGACATACTGGCATCCTCAAAACGTTAAACTAGTTTTTCAATTTTTCAGTTCTTAGTTTATGAAATTAAAAGTTGATTGTTCACAAAATCAAAACAGATATTGGGGTATATTGATAGAAAAAAAGGTTGATAAATGTAGTATGATTTTTTTTTAATTGATATGCGCACTGGCACCTTGTTGTCTACAAAAAAAAGCACTGTGCATAGGTAGTTAAAAATGAATTAATTTGCAAGGTTTCAGGAGGAGGTGTCTATCTGGGTGCTGTTGTACAGCTCCCTTACTAGCTGACTGGTCTCCTATCCTGGGCTGCATCCATCCAGTAGCTCTCTGATTAGTGCCAATTGCCACATGCGGACCTACAGAATAATAGATTGTTCAAAGCCAATAGTGTATGCATTGTGTGGTAGGAAAAGCATTAAGGACAAGTTGTATTCCATATATATGTTGTATTCCATACATTTAAAAAAAACAAACGTGTTTTTGCATTGATGTTAGACAGAAAACATGCTGCACCAATGTATCGCGTGGGATTCCTTAAAAACACTATGGATTGTGATGATCAATTGAAAATGTGTTTTTTCATACAATTATCATTGTAGATGATAAGACATTACAAGAAAAATATAAGTTTTGATTATACTAACAGAAGCAATGAAGTGAAAATGAAATTGCTGTTTTGGAGCTATATATCTGTGTACTCTGTTATCATATTTCTTCAAGATATTTAAATCTGATTAATTTTTTGCATGGGAGGGTGATGTTAGTAATAGTACACTTTAACTTCACTCTTCGAAGGGTTCCATTGTCGTAGGTTAAGTCACAAGGCAATTGATTTATTTTCCAAATTCTTAATCTGACAACTGCTTCATTTGTCAGTGCAGAGTTTTTAATAAGTTCTGTTCAATTTTGAAGGGTTTGAAATGACTTTAAAATGTAAAATATTATGTAGAAAAATAAACATAATACCTCATGGTCATTCATGCATTCGTGAATTATATATTTTGCTTAGCCTTTTCACTGTTGCTATTAAGTGCTTTACTGTTTTTTTTAATATATTTTCATTTCATGAACATTACAGGATGAGCCTATGTTGCCATATTACCAAATTCTCCATAGCCAAATATTGAATGGCTGAGTGGGTAAATTTAAGCTGTTTCTCAGGGAACAATAAAGACTCTTGTAGCGTTACTTGTTTTGCCATGGGTCTTTTGAAAATACTTTGTCGGGATGGCTCATTGGTAGCATTCTTGCATAAATTTGAAAGTTATGGGTACAAGTCTCATCTGGAGCTGTAATCTGGGTCAACACCCCCATTTGGCACTACTTAATAAGAAGAGAGTCTTTGATATCCCGACCAGTGCTTATCTTTCATTCATTTTCATGAATTAAAAGCTGATTGTTTTATTGTTTATTTCCCAGCTGTTGCTATGTGCAAATTGATTGGCCCATTATTTCAAAAGTAACAACACTTTGGATGAGGGACAAAATGAGATTGAGAAAGGCCGATTATCAAAACATATTATACATTTTAATAATCAGAAGATTTGATGATCAGCTTCACTGAATTAGATATTCGATGCTCAGAGGAAGAAAACCACAGAGTTATCTCACAGATGAGTTCAGTTCCTTCTGGCTAAATATTTTGAAGCTAAAGCATGATACTCAACACCGTTTACAAACATACCCACGCCACTGATCCTCTTCTCCCACTTGGCCATTATTTGCGTTTGAACCAGATTGTTCTGAGCTATTGTGGGAGTACAGTGAGCAATTTTGGGCACCATATCTAAGGAAGGATGTGCTGTCTCTGAGAGGGTCCAGAGGAGGTTTACAACAATAATCCCAGCAATGAGTGGGTTAACATATGATGAGAATTTGACAGCACTGGGCCTGTACTTGCTGGAGTTTAGAAGGATGAGGGGGACCTCATTGAAACTTACCGAATAGTGAAAGGCTTGGATAGAGTGGATGTGGAGAGGATCTTTCCACTTGTGGGAGAGTCTAAGACTAGAGGTCATAGACTCAGAATAAAAGGATGTTCCTTTAGGAAGGAGGTGAGGAAGAATTTCTTTAGGCAGAAGGTGATTAATCTATGGAATTCTTTGCCACAGAAGGCTGTGGAGGCCAGGTCAATGGATATTTTTAAGGCAGAGATAAATAGATTATTGATTAGTATGGGTGTCAGGGGTTATGGGGAAAAGGCAGGCGAATGGATTAAGGAGGGAGAGATAGATCAGGCATGATTAAATGGTGGAGTAGACTTGATGGGCTGAATGGCCTAATTCTACTCCTATCACAAGACCTTATGACCTACTTATTTGTACATTATTTTCTTCTGAGGTTGCGCCCTCTAGTCCTAGATTTTCTTACAACTGGAAATAGTCGAGAAAAAATGCTAATGTTTTTATTGTGCATAGCTTGGGTATGATATCCATTGAGTGCAGGTTTGGGCTGAGCTTTGATGTTGCTTTAGATAAATAAGCTGAAGCTTACAATTTAGTCTGAAGAAGGATCCCAACCCACAATGTCACCTATACATTTTCTCCAGGGAGGCGGCCTGACCTGCAGTTCTTTTTTTAATTACATTTCTTACAATTTACTGTATCATAGAATTGTCTTCTGAACAAAATATTAAAAGTATTGAAAATATTATGGACCTAAGTGATTGCAAAAGTTAACATATTCAAAACTCTTAAGGATAAAAAAGTAATAATATAGGGTGTCAGTATGGGGCAGAAGTCTGTGCAGTAGCTATATGTCACATTGTCGAGTAGGGGGCTATTTTGCTATTTACTTAAATTATGGATTTTGCTGGAAAATTTTGACATATCTATATGGAACTGCTGGCATTTCCCAGCATAAGCAGATAATGTTTGAGACACCACGGGAAAGAAGAAATCTCAAACTGACTGGCTGCACTCTGCTGTTGGACTCTCGCAGAGACGGAAACCGCTTTCAAAACATGGAGGGGACCAAGGGTCAGGGGGGACCCAATTTCTTGGCGGCCACGCGCACACACACACACACGAGGCATTGGAAGCTTTAGCCTTGCGCCCTGAATTAGAGCGCACGGCTAATTAGTTCGAGATTCTTCCAGTTTCCAGCCTTGCGACGTGGATGCTTCCACTACGGGACCGTTACTGTTGGAATGGGTCAATTACTGCAGATCTGTACCACAGATTTAAAGCTTGTAATGTGAGGGAGGCAATTCCCCACCTCTGAAAACATGGAGGGGACACGTCCACCCTGCTTCCCCCCAGGGTTTTCCGCCAATGCTCCAGCAGAACCTGCCCACATCACTGCAAGATACCATTCAGGATTCTTCAATCAATCAATCAATCAACCTTTATTGTCATCTTGCAAGCAACAGTTGTTACAGTGCAAAATGAAAAGACGTTTCCCAGTGAATAGCGGAGCATCGCACATGAAATTAAACACTTCACACATAATAACACTAAAAACAATCCAGTCCCTGATGGAACAGTATAAATAGTTAAAAGCAGGTAAAAAAAAACACAATGATAAAATTCAATAAACCAATCATAAAAAATGTCCGGGGCCGCTGATGTGAGTGGCCAGTGCCAGTATTAAAGTGTCCGTGCCAGCCGCAGAGTCAAGTCAAGTGACTGTGGGTGCAGAGTGACTGTTTAGCAGCCTCACAGCCTGTGGTAGGAAGCTATTTAGCAGCCTCGTAGTCCGGGCTTTGATGCTACGATATCTCTTGCCTGATGGCAGGAGATCCAGGTGTGCGTGGAGGGGGTGCAGTTTGTCCTTGGCAATTCTCTGTGCTTTTCTTCAGACAGCGGCTCTGGAACAGTTCTTGTACCGAGGGTAGGGAGACGCCATATGATCCTCTCTGCTCCCCTCACTACCCTCTGCAGAGCCTTCCTGTCCGAGCAGTTGCAGGTGGAGTACCACGTATTTATGCAGTACGTGAGTACAGACTCCACCGTGCCCCTGTAGAAAGTCCTGAGGATGTTGGTGGGGAGTGAGGCCTGTTTTTAGTTTCCTCAGGAAGTGCAGTCGCTGATGGGCCCGTTTGACGGTCCCAGTGGTGTTCCTGGACCAGGTGAGGCTGTCCGTTATTTGCACACCGAGGAACTTTATGCTCTCCACTCTCTCCACTGCAGTGCCACTAATGTTGAGCGGTGTATGCTTTGGCTGCGCACTCCTGAAGTCGACAACCATCTCCTTAGTTTTGTCGACATTCAATTCTAGGTTGTTTTTGCCGCACCAGTCCACCAGTTGTTCTACTTCCTCCCTGTACATTGTTTCGTCATCTCCACTGATGAGTCCCACCACTGTAGTGTCGTCCGCGAATTTTATGATTTTATTTTCCCTGAATCTGGCAGCACAGTCATGTGTGAGCAGAGTGAACAACAGCGGGCTGAGCACACAGCCTTGAGGGGAGCCGGTGCTCAGCGTGATCGAGCCTGAAGTGTTCTTGCCAACACGGACTGACTGCGGTCTCTCTGTCAGAAAGTCCAAGATCCAGTGACACAGGGTGGTGTTGAGGCCCAGCAGGGTTAGTTTCTCCACAAGTCTCTGTGGGATGATGGTATTAAACGCTGAGCTGAAGTCAATGTACAGGATTCTGGCGTATGTGTTCTTGTGTTCCAGATGCGCGATTACTGTGTGCAGCGTGGTAGAGATGGCATCCTCTGTAGAGCGGTTGGGGATTCTTTAGCCTTTTAGATAGTGTAGAAACAGGTCCTTTGGCCCACCAAGTCTGCGCCAACCAGCGATCACCCCATACACCCTAGGGACAATTTACAATTTTACAGAAGCTAAATAACCTTCAAACCTGCATATCTTTAGAGTGTGGGAGGAAACCAGAGCATGCAGAGAAAACCCACATGGTCACAGGGAGAATGTACAAACTCCGTACAGACAGTACCCATAGTCAGGGTCGAGTCTGGGTCTCTGGCGCTGCAAGGCAGCAACTCTACCGATGTGCCACTGTGCAAGATGTATATATTTACTTTTCTAACTAACGATTGTAGTTCAAAATTGATAATTAAAAAATTCTTATGATAACTCTAGCTAAGCATTGTTAATCTTTTGTTAGGACATTAATAGTTAGGCTTTTGCCTGGCTCTCTCAACTGCTGCACAGATGGGATGATCATCAAAAACACTGCTTTGTTGATATCTGTGATGCTCAATTTCAATATTCATATGAGTATTTTGGTAATGCATCCAACTGTTAATTGGTCGCTGACAGGTGAGTTTTAGATTCCATTTATTTATTTTATGGTCTGATGGCATAATTTTGTTCAATGTTACTTTAGTCAAAGCCAAACAAGAAACCAAAACAAATTAATTTAGTGTATTAATTTTGGGCATTTTATTTGTCAAAGACTGCTTTGGTGTGCATTTTAGTGTGACTTGCAAACATTTCCAAAAGCAAAGCATAAAAATGAAAATCCTTGATTTGTATGTCATTCCCAATCAGATTTTTTTTAGAGTTGGTATCTAGCCTGCCCATGTTTACCGTTATAGTTCAGTCACTTGTATCTGTCTACATATGAATAATACCATTGCTTTAATGTGATAATTTGTTAATTTTCTTGAAGAGTGATTTTCTCATCCATTCAGCAATATCAAAAGCTCTTTATGCATTTTTTTCTAATTCTATCTAAATTGTCTGACACCTTTTTGGATATTACAATCCGCCATAATTTAAATAGGATAGGAACATTATAAGGCTATATTCTTTCAAAAGGTTACTTGGCCCCACCCCAGGAACAGCATGCTACATTTAGAAGGTACACAAAAATGCTGGAGAAACTCAGCGGGTGCAGCAGCATCTATGGAGCGAAGGAAATAGGCAAAGTTTCGGGCCGAAACCCTTCTTCAGACTCGCCTGCATTTTTGTTTACCTTCGATTTTCCAGCATCTGCAGTTCCTTCTTAAATGTTACACTTAGAAGATAGATATCGTGATTGCTTTGTCATACCATAATATATATGTAAATTTCTATTTAATTTTCTATTGGATAAAAGTAATTTTGTTTGGATTTCATTCTTACATAGTTGTTGAGTAGATTTGCAAATTTTCTCATGTATTTTTTCACTAGATCAAAGTTTCCTTTAAATTGCTGCCTTAATTTTGCTGAAAGCACACTCAAACATGAAAACACATTTTTTACAGTATTAATATTGGGTGACAGCAGCGAAGTGGAAGCAATTTTTTGTTTTTCCTGATAGTAGGTCAGTCCAATTCCTGTTTTTAATATGCATCTTGTTAAATATAATCAACATTTTCTGGAGCATTTAAACAAGACTTGCTAACACAAAAATAGGTAAGGAGTCAATGTTGACCCAATATTCTTGCAACATTTTTTTGTCCTCGTCTTAATTTTTTTTTAAATTATCATTAATAAAAGCTGATACAGCAACTCTTATAACTGCAAATAAATAGTTATTTAAACAAACTGCAGAGCATTTAGTAAATGGCATTCAACAAAATACTTGCATATATCAGTGGAAGGTTTACATAAAATATACATTGATTTGACTTGAATGCTAATTCACATTTTTCTCTCAACTGAGTCTTCTGTACTTGCAGTTTGGAAATGTGTTTCTTTTCTGAGCACCTTCAAAGTTTGAGTGTCTCTCCTGCATTTCAATATCGAGCATAGCCCATTGAACACAGAAAATAAAACACTAGAGCACAGGAGCAGGCCCTTCAGCCCACAATGTCTGTGCCAAGTTAAACAAATCACCTCTGTCTGCATGTGATCCATACTCCTCCAGTCCCTGCATATCCAAGTGCTTATCTAAAAGCCTCTAAAATGCCACTATCGTATCTCCCTCCACCCCCACTTCTGGCAGCACATTCCAGGCTCCTACCCTCTCTAATGGAAAAAAACTTGCCACATGCATCCCCTTCAAACTTTTCCCCTTTCACCTTAAAGCTATGTTCTCTAGTTTTTGTCATTTCCACCTGGGGGGGGGGGGGGGGGGGGGAAGGTTCTGACTATTTACCCTATCCACACCTCTCAACGGAGGATGCCATCAACATAGCTCTACATTCTGCACTGACACATCTGGAGCGTCCTGGCTCATATGTGAGGATGTTATTTGTAGATTTTAGTTCTGCATTTAATACCATCATCCCCAGCAGAATGGTGGACAAACTGTCTGATCTGGGTGTTAATGCAAACACATGCGGATGGATTAAGGACTTTTTAACAGACCGCCCGCAGACTGTCAGGATGGGGTCTAATTACTCCCCTGTCCTGACGCTCAGCACAGGAGCGCCACAAGGTTGTGTGCTGAGTCCCATCTTGTATACAATATACACTTATGATTGTATACCAACACACAGTACAAACAGGATCATCAAGTTTGCGGACGACATGACTGTGGTGGGACTGATAAACAACAACGACGAGTCTGCCTACAGGGTTGAAGTCCAAAAACTGACCGTCTGGTGTACCAAAAACAACCTGGTACTCAACCCATCAAAGACAAAAGAACTGGTCGTTGACTTCAGGAGGAAGAGGAGCGAGGAACCTGCTCCCTTATACATCAGTAGACATGATGGCGAGAGTCACTGGCTTTAAGTTCCTGGGAATAAACATCTCCCAGGACCTCAAATGGCAAATGAACACCGACACTCTCGTGAAGAAGTCACATCAGTGGCTGTATTTCCTGAGGTCTCTGCGGAGAACAAACGTCTCACAGCCGCTGCTGCTGTCCTTCTACCAATGCGCCGTGGAAAGTATCCTCTCCTATGGAATCCTGGTGTGGTTTGCTAGCTGCTTTGTGGCTGAGAGGAGGGAGCTGCAGGGAATTATAAAAACTGCACAGCGCATTACAAACGCTCAACTGCCCTCCTTGGATGATATATACAGGGCCCGATGCTTGCGCTGGGCCACAAATATCAAGCAGGACACATCCCACCCTGCCAACCACCTTTTCATTCTGCTACCCTCTGGGAGGCGATTCAGGTCTCTGAAGGCTCGCACCAGTAACTAAAAAATAGTTTCTACCCATGTGCGATAAAATAACTTAATTCCAACAGAGAACACTGGGGAAGCAAAATGTAATTCCAAGAAATGCCGCCAAATTCTTTTAAATTCCTTTTAATACTTATTTATTATTTTACTAATAAGTGTACATATGTGTCAATGGTTGTCGTGTTTGTATTATTATCTTTATTTATTTATTTATTTTTAAACCGGAGGAGATGTAATGGAATTTCGTTGCACAGTATTGTGCAATGACAATAAACGTATTCATTCATGCATGCATTCATTCATTCATCCATTCATTCATTCACCATTCATTCATTCATAATATTATGTTCTTCTATTGAGTTTCTTCTGACGCTCCAATATAAACAATCTAAATTCGTCCAACTTCTAATCTAAACAATCTAAACTCGTCCAAATTATAGCTGATGCCCTTTAATCTGGACAGCATTTTGTTAAACTTCTGTACCTACTCCAAAGCCTCCACATCCTTCCTGTAATGGGCGACCAGAACTGCATATGTTACTCCAAATGCAACCAAAATCCTATTATTGTGAGCAGAATATTGCACAGCATCCTCTGATTTGTGTACTCCTACAGTTCAACTTTGTGTTTACTTTCGGAGTTTATTTTCAATGATTCTACAGGAGTTATATTACTTTGACTCTGTCTTTACATTTGACAATGAGTGGCGCTCCATCAGGACCTACTGGGATGGGCAAAACAGAGACTACCAAGGACCTGGGACGTTCACTGGGCATTATGGTGTATGTTTTCAACTGCTCTCAACTGAGCAGATGGGTTATAAGGTAAAAATAAATTGCAACAATGCAAATATAATTTGATTGGTAAATCTCGAAACTGTTATGAACTTGATAATTAAACAGTGGAATTTATTCAAAAAGCACCCAAGAATCTGATTTGTAGAGGGTAAAAATGTATAAATGAAAAGACAGTTTTAATTCTGAATACAATTCTTACCATTTTAAATTTTATGTGAATCTTTTTATACCTTTGGAAAAGAATATGATTGTGTACAATGTCCACGTCCCATATATTCCATTACATTTTAAATCCACTAACTCCACGATCTTACTCCCACTCAAGACTAAAAACACTCAAAATTTAGTGTATTGTGTTTGTCAATAATTCTTAAATGTTCCAGCCTTGGTTTGCGTTTGGTTCTTTCATTGCAGGGAAGGTAAAATAAGTGAGCAATTAATTTTAATTAATGCTTCTGGACATGTTATCTATCATAAGAATTTTAATCTAAATTGTAAAGCAGTGGGTTGGAATTTCTGCTTTGGATGTAATTAGGAAGTTGCACCCAAAATGCAATTGAAATTGGAATGTTTAGATTAATATTAAAATGTTTGCGATAATATTTTGCTCATCACAAATGTACAATCTACTGTGAAGCAGTATGATTGGGCAACTTAAAGATATTTTAAGATATCCAATATACTCGATGTATTTACAAGTGTTTTGCCTGAGTCATCTGAATCGACAGCTTTTAATATGTAGGTTTCAAGATACTTTTCTTGATGCTTCTTTTATTCTGCTAGTTAATTCGTTCTTTGAGAATGATTGTTCCTGATAAACTCTTAACACATATGTAATATCAGTCCATAGGAAATATATATAAAGGCTTTGCATGAAGAGGAGCATGGGGATGCTTTGATGAATTTAATCGTATTACGGTGGATGTTTTCTCAGTGTGCAAGTCAAAACCATTCAAGATGCAATTAGAAACAAGAAAAATGGTATGGGTCAGTACTATGTGGCTAATCTCTTAAATAGTTGATCCATTCTTGTCAATTTTTTATTAACATATCTTGTTGAATCAATAGATTTTATTTTCTTGGAGAACTTATTGAACCCTAAATCCAAGATATGCAGGAAGAGCAGAACGTCCTGAAAATCTTAAAGCCCTCTTTAGGTATGTAGATCTTATCAAACTATGATGTATATTGTTAAGCTTTGCTTCATTTCTGAAATTATGTCAGTTGCAACTAGACAATAAAACAGTGACTGATAAGGCTTTGGCCCACTGTCCAATGGGCAGCTGAACCGTCCTCTTACCAACTCGGGTATGGTACTGACCTCCCATCTACATCATTGGAGACCTATGAACTTTTTTTTAGTTTAGTTTAGAGATGCAGCGCGGAAACAGGGCCTTCGGCCCACCAAGTCCGTGCCAACCAGCGATCCATATACACCCCAACAATCTTGCACACTAGGGACAATTTACAATCTTTACCGAAGGTAATAAACCTACAAACTATCTTTAATCAGACTTTATCTTGCACTAAATATTGTACCCTTTATCAGTACACTGTGGACGGCTCGTCTTTGCTCTGACTGGATAGCACTGCAAGATAGCAGTTCTACTAGCGGCACCACTGCACCACACACATTAAATTATGCAGTCGCAAGGTTTTAAGATGTGGAGCATCTTGCACTGAATGTTGTACCCTTCATCCTTTATCTGTACACTATGGATGGCTTGATTGTATTCGTGTATAGATTTTCTTTGACTGTTTAGAATGCAACAAACGTTTTTTACTGTACATCAGTACATATGACAATAATAAACTAAACTAAACTAAACCTACAAATACCCTCTTTATGCCGGTATTGGTTATACTTATCTAGTGGGTGAGCTCTACGGTGGACAAATGTAACAAATCAAAACAAACCTGCCAATGCTGGAAATGTGAAAAAACAAAACAAAATATGCTGGCAGCAATTGTCATTTCAGGCAGCATTTGTAAAGAGGAACCATATCAGGTTTAAGGCAGAGTCTGCATTTTTTACCTGACTTTCATTTACTGTTGACTTCACTACCACTTGTCAATGTCATAGATTCATATGGAACGTGGAACAGGCCCTTGAGCCCATCATATCTATGCTAACCACACCAAAACAAATCAAATATATGGCATGCATTTTCCTTTTCCTTCATTGTTAGTCTATATGCTGAAATTGGCTTCTTAATATCTGTAAGACTATCTATAATAGAAACATAGAAACATAGAAAATAGGTGCAGAAGTAGGCCATTCGGCCCTTCGAGCCTGCACCGCCATTCGATACGATCATGGCTGATCATCCAAGTCAGTATCCCATCCCTGCCTTCTCTCCATACCCCCTGATCCCTTTAACCACAAGGGCCACATCTAACTCCCTCTTAAATAAAGCCAATGAACTGGCCTCAACTACTAGAGAATTCCACAGATTCACCACTCTCTGTGTAAAAAATGATTTTCTCATCTCAGTCCTAAAAGACTTCCCTCTTATCCTTAAACTGTGACCCCTAGTTCTGGACTTACCCAACATCGGGAATAATCTTCCTGCATCTAGCCTGTCCAACCCCTTAAGAATTTTGTAAGTTTCTATAAGATCCCCCCTCAATCTTCTGAATTCTAGCGTGTACAAGCCGACAGAACACCAGGTTCTTCAGGTGCTGAAAATTGTTACCACTAGGTTCAGAAATCGCTTCTTCCCAACAACCATCTAGTTCTTGAAGACTACACAGCACTAACCTCAATGATGAACTTATACAGACTGTCTTTGATTGCACTAACGACTTTGGGGTTTTGTTTTGCACTAGTAGTTTGGTTATTACTTTTTTTTGTTAATTATATTATCTAACTGTTTTGTGCTTAGAGCCCTTTGAAGCTGCTGTAAATTAGATTTTCATTATTTGTTGTCCGTATATATGACAATTACACCCTCTTAAGGTGGCTCATTATCATCTTCTCATGAATAGCTAAGAATGGTTAATAAATGCTGGCCCTTTCATCGGCATTTACATCCTGTAAATTAATTCAAAGAAACTTGATGTGGACAACTGCTGTAACTTTCAAAGAGAGGCATTGTAGAGCAGAGGATGTTACACCTTGTAATGGGAATGATTCAAGATTCAAGAGATTTTATTGTCATGTGTCCTAGATAGGACAATGAAATTCTTACTTTGCTTCAGCACAACAGAATATAGTAGGCATGAATACAGAACAGATCAGCGTGTCCATATACCATTATATAAATATACTAGACTAAGTGGGACCCGTTGGGTCCCATGTTCACACAGGAGGGCTGGTCCCCTGATGCAATATTCCACCTCTCCACCAATTCCAATATTGGTGGCCAGTGGGGGGGGGGCTTTCTGGAGCGCTGGTATGGGTGTTGTTGGCTGCAGTGACTACTGGTCTCCAGCGGGTTAGTGTGAACATTGTGGGCCAAATGGATTCTTGGGGTGGCAGCTCAGTCTCTCAAGCCTGATGTGCTGGCAGCTCGCTCACGGCTGGTGGGCTGGCTGTTGGCTCATGGCTATTCCTTGAAATTCCATTTCAAGCAGAGTGCTAAGCCACCAAATTCAAATCCATTTTCCTATAATTTCAAGCAGGGTGCAAGGCCACAAAATTCAAGAGCAGTTTCATACCACTTCAAGCAGGGTGCAAGGCCACCAAATTCAAATGCAGTTTCATACCATTTCAAGGATGGTGCAAGGCCACCAAATTGAAATGCAGTTTCATACCATTTCATGCAGGGTGCAACGACACCACATTCAAAGGCAGTTTCATACCATTCCGTGCAAGGCCACCACATTCAAATGCAGTTTCATACTATTTCAAGCAGGGTGAAACCACCATAAAACCACATAAAACCACACAGTAGACATTCAGTGTGTTCAGTTGATTCACAGCTCAGACAGAGTCATGACCTCTCCCTCCCCCATCATGCAGAGACTGAGCCACACCCACACTTCCGGGTTTTATAATCCCTCCCCCTCCCACCGGAAAAGGTGTGGCCTTCATGGCGTGATTGACAGGAGAGAGATTCTCAACATTTTTTAAACACTAATAACACTTTTGTTTTTCATTGATGGGAAGAATCCTCTGCACCTGATGAGAGGAGGGGAACTGAGTAAGATGGCCAAAAATCACAGCCGTAAGTGGTAGCGTTTTATCTAAAATCAATATAGTGCAAACAGGAAGTTGTCAAGCTTAGACAAACAATCATTTGCAGGCAGTGCCTTTTCACTTCAACCAAAACCCCCCAAACACCCATTTGCAGGCAGTGCCTTTTTACTTCAACCCAAACCCCCCAAACAACCATTTGCAAGCAGTGCCTTTTAATTTCAAACCAACCATATTTTCATTTTCAAACCACATTAAGGGCATTCACAGTTGAGTAGACATGTTTTCAGTGTTATTCAGAGCTCAGAGAGATGGCTTCCTCCATCTTGCAGAGACTGAGTGACGCACACCAGTTCCTGGTTTTATAGTCCCTCCGCCTCCCTCCAGCAGGGGCAGCAGAGAGAATGGTACATTTTTTAAAAACATTAATATCTCTCTCATTTTTAATTGATGGGAAAAATCCTCTGGTCCCAGAAGGTGGAGGGGGGCTCTGAGCGAGGTGGCCAAAAATGACGGCCGTAGGTGGCGGCGTTCTCTTGGAAATTGCAGCACAGTGGGCCAAAAGCGGTCAAGATCAGACTTTTAGTAATATATATAGAAGATACACACATGAATAAATAAACAGAAAAGGTGCAAATAAACAGATAATGGTCTATTAATGTTCAGAGTTTTGTTTCATTTGAATTTCAAAGCCTGATGGCTGTGGGGAAGCAGCTATTCCTGTCAAGTCAAGTTTATTTGTCAAATACGCATACGAGATGTGCAGTGAAATGAAAGTGGCAATGCTCGTGGACTTTTGTGCAAAAGACAAACAACAAAACAACCAAACAAATTATAAACACAATCATAACACACATATTCTTTTACATAATAAATAATGGAAGGAAAAACGTTCAGTAGAGTTAGTCCCTGGTGAGATAGGCGTTTACAGTCCGAATTGCTTCTGGGAAGAAACTCCTTCTCAACCTCTCCGTTCTCACCGCATGGCAACGGAGGCGTTTACCTGACCGTAGCAGTTGGAACAGTCCGTTGCAGGGGTGGAAGGGGTCTCCCATGATTTTATTTGCTCTGGAGTTGCACCTCCTGTTGTATAGTTCCTGCAGGGGGGCGAGTGAAGTTCCCATAGTGCGTTCGGCCGAACGCACTACTCTCTGCAGAGCCTTCTTGTCCTTGGCAGAGCAATTCCCAAACCAGATGGTAATGTTCCTGGACAAGATGCTTTCCACCGCCGCTGCGTAGAAGCACTGGAGGATCCTCGGAGACACTCTGAATTTCCTCAATTGCCTGAGGTGGTAAAGGCGCTGCCTTGCCTTACTCACGAGTGCTGAGGCGTGTGATGCCCATGTCATATCCTCGGAGATGTGGACTCCCAGATATTTAAAACAGTTCACCCTATCCACAGGATCCCCATTTATCCTCAATGGAGTGTACGTCCTCGGATGATGTGCCCTCCTAAAGTCCATGATCAGCTCCTTCGTTTTTTGGATGTTCAAGAGGAGGCTGTTATCCTGGCACCAGAGTGCTAGATCAGCCACCTCCTCCTGGTAGGCCTTCTTATCGTTGTCTGAGCTCAGGCCCACCACCACAGTGTCATCAGCAAACTTAATTATTGAATTGGAGCTGAACCTAGCCACACAGTCATGTGTGTACAGGGAGTACAATAGGGGGCTGAGGACGCAACCCTGGGGCGATCCTGTGCTCAGGCTGAGGGACTCCAATGTATTCCCTCCCATCTTGACTACCTGGGGCCTGGCGGTGAGAAAGTCCAGGACCCAGGCACACAGGGAGGTGTTGAATCCCAATTCCATTAGCTTCCCGGCCAGTCTGGTGGGGACTATCGTGTTGAAGGCTGAACTGTAGTCTATGAACAGCATCCTCACGTAGCCCCCCTTCTGGCTGTCCAGGTGGGAGAGAGCGGTGTGCAAGACCTGGGAGACCGCATCGTCCGTGGACCTGTTCGGACGATATGCGAACTGCAACGGGTCCATGTTCCGAGGGAGGAAGGCGCATATGTGATTCTTCACCAGCCTCTCAAAGCATTTCATGACTACTGAGGTAAGGGCCACCAGACGGTAGTCATTCAGACAGGCTGGGGAGGCATTTTTTGGTACCGGTACAATGATGGATTTTTTGAAGCAGGCAGGGACCATGGATTTGTCCAGGGAGAGGTTGAATAATGTAGTGAGCGCTGGAGCTAGCTGCGTAGCACAGGACTTGAGTAATCGCCCCGAGATGCCATCGGGGCCTGCAGCTTTTCTCGTGTTCACCCGTGTCAGAGCCCTCCTCACGTCGTGCTCGGACAGCGAGAATGTGTGCATATTCCTCCCTTCAGCTTCGGTAGTCAGCCCGCTGGCGGTATTGTCGATAGTCGGCAGAACTGGAGTGGTGTTGCCCCTCTCAAAACAAGCGTAAAAGGAGTTCAGAACGTCAGCTAGGGAGGTGCCGGCACTTGCGGATGAGGAAGGGGTGCTCCAGTAGTTGGTTACAATCCGTAACCCCTGCCACAGGCTTCTGGTGTCCTGCTGCTCCATCTGTAACTCCATCTTGTCCCTGTACCTTCTCTTTGCGTCCTTCACCGCCCTTCGCAGTCGGTAGGACTCTGCCTTGTAGACGTCCATGTTTCCTGATGCCAGGCCTGAGTTGTAGGCAGCGGTGCGAGCATTCAGGGCCACACGAACAGACCTGTCTACCCAGGGTTTTTTGTTCGGAAAGGTGCTTACCCTTACCGTGGGGACGATGTTGTCGGTTACCTGAACCTGGACGCTGCAGTTTTCAGGCTCCTGTACCTTCTACCTGAAGGTAGCGGGGAGATGAGTGTGTGGCCAGGATGGTGTGGGTCCTTGATGATGCTGCCAACCTTTTTGAGGCAGCGACTGCGATAGATCTCCTCGATGGAAGGGAGGTCAGAGCCGATGATGGACTGGGCAGTGTTTGCCGCTTTTTGTAGTCTTTTCCGCTCCTGGGCGCTAAAGTTGCCGAACCAAGCCACGATGCAACCATGCTCAGCATGCTCTCTACTGTGCACCTGTAGAACTTGGAGAGAGTCCTCCTTGACGTATTGAGTCTCCGTAATCTTCTCAGGAAGTAGAGGCGCTGATGTGCTTTCTTTATAATTGCATCAGTGTTCTCAGACCAGGAGAGATCTTCAGAAATATGCACGCCCAGGAATTTGATGCTCTTGACCCTCTCTACGCGGTCATGAGTATAGAGTGAGTACAGCAGGGGGCTGATCACAAAGCCTTGAGGTGCTCCTGTGCTGATTGTTATCGAGGTTGACACATTTCCATCAATACGAACAGTCTGTGGTCTGTGAATGAGGAAGTCGAGGATTCATTTGCAGAGGGATGTGCAGAGACCCAGATCCGAGAGCTTGGTAACCAGCTTGGAGGGGATGATTGTATTAAATGCTGAGCTGTAATCAATGAATAACAGCCTGACATATGAGTTTTTGTTGTCCAAGTGGTCCAGAACGGAGTGGAGAGCCAGCGAGATCGCATCCACCATTGATCTGTTGTGGCTGTAGGCAAACTGCAGTGGGTCCAGGTTTTGGTCGAGGTAGGAGTTGATTTGCGCCATGATCAACCTCTCAAAGCACTTCATCACCACTGACGTTAGTGCCACTGGTCGATAGTTGTTGAGGCACATCACCTTGCTCTTCTTGGGCACCGGTATAATTGATGCCCTTTTAAAGCAGGTGGGGACCTCAGACGTGAGAGGTTGAATGATGGGAAGTTTAGATGGAGATTACAATTATTCAGAGCAGATGAGTCCAAATGTATGAATGCAATGAGAGTGTAAATACATTGTGGCAATGTGGATGGTAGAAATGCTGAAAAATGGGACCACATAGATATACTTTATCAAGTGGTAAGAAGTTGGAACCCTTCCGACAGTCCATCAAAACTGATTCTATTAAAAAATAATAACATTTGAGCTGTTTTAATTTTAGGTCACCTATCATTCCAAAATCGAAAATCTATAATTATGAGATGATCCAGGAGATAAAAGCATCAAAAAGACAGAGTTAAAGAATAATTATATTGGTTAATTAGATGGCTAGGTTCGAGCAAATGGAAATGTGTGAAAAAATAATTAATTTCATCATTTAAAAATATTTTCAATTTCACTTTTTCAGACCTTGTGCAATGGTAATCCCAGATTTTGAGCTGATATCCAATCCAATCCAATCCAACTTCATTTGTTAAGCACTTTAAGACAACCAATGTTGACCAAAGTGCTGTACAGAAGAATAAACAAGACATCATAAACAGACAACATAACAGAACATAACATAACAGTTCACATAAAGCGCAAAAATACATATGAAATACAACAATAAATTAAAAGATAAAACATGAGTAAAAATAATAACCACGCAATAAAGCATTCAAAATAAGAAATTAAATCAAGTAAATAAAGTCCACATCTTACTGGGTATCAAAGGCCACGGAGAAGAGATGGGTTTTAAGAAGTGATTTAAAAACAGACAGATATGTGAAATAATGTTGATGGCAGAGGGATTTATTGATGCTCGGATGCTTGCCAGAAAGTTTATGTCACTACACACTTTGTCGTTAATTTGATTTATGTCAATTGTAAGTTCTTATCTTTTGGGACCACTATGACTGGGGCCTAAGAGCTATAAAATATGTCCTGGGGGTTGCTGGATCACTGAGGAGAGACAATCAAAATAGGCCTGCGTAACAGGTAATTCTATGGTTTTGATGTTGCAGAATGTAGATCTGGATTCCATTTTAATCCGAGGCAAACATGACGATGAAATAGCAGTGAAATGGGGGACGTGGGCATAAAGGATGGGAGAAAATGAGAGATACTTGAGCTGCACTTATGAATGGAGGGAGGTGGTGCATGATTGGAATTTGTTTCCAATCATGCACCACCTCCCTCCATTCACAAGTGCAGCTCAAGTATCTCTCATTTTATTTCAAAGCACTGGATGAATTGTTGTAGAGTATAATTAAATTAGTTTTAGTTTTAGAGACACAGCGTGGAAACAGACCCTTTGGCCCACCGAGTCCGTGCCGACCAGCGATCCCTGCACATTAACATTACCTTACACACTAGGGACAATTTTTACTCGTACACCAAGCCAATTAACCTACTGTACATACCTGTACGTTTTTGGTGTGGGAGGAAACCGAAGATCTCGGAGAAAACCCACAGGGAGAACGTACAAACTGAGTACAGACAGCACCCATAGTCGGGATCGAACACGGGTCTCCGGCGCTGCAAACGCTGTAAGTCAGCAACTCTACCACTGCGCCACCATGCTGCCCAGTTAAAAAAACGTAACTGCATTCAAATCCATCCACCCTCGGCCCTCCCCCTCCTCACCTGCACCTCTCTTGAACTTGGACAACAGTTATGTCCCAACAATTATTACAGTTGATCAAAACTTCAATTTACTACTCATAATTAGTAACAGTCATGATCTATATTCATACACCATGAAAGCTTGCTTAAGTGTATGACTTGTGAACTAGTTACTGAGCATATAATTTACAGGTGAAAACTGCTGAAGCTGACATTTACCATCTGTGTCTTCGTGCTCGGAGAAGGTGGGAATGAATTGTCATCCTTAGATGCGAAAGTCCATGCAGTTTGGATTGATAATAAGTCTGCAATATCGTAGAGCAGTTCATAGTTGACCAGTTTTGATGTGAAATTGCAGTCAAATAAAGTCCTGACCATTCCCAGGCCCAACTGAGTTTCCAAGATGCAGGCCCAAGAACATTACACGGATGATCTAATAATAATAATAATAATAAATTTTATTTATGAGCGCATTTCAAGAGTCTCAAGGACACCTTACAAAAATTTAGCAAGTAGAGGAAAAACATGAAGGGGAATGAAATAAATAGTAGAGACATGACTAGTACACAAATTAAAGACAGAATTCAATTCAAAACACAATATGAGGGAATTCAAGCACAGATGAAAAGGGAGGGGGACGTGGGGCTAAGGATAGGCAGAGGTGAAGAGATGGGTCTTGAGGCGGGACTGGAAAATGGTGAGGGACACGGATATGCGGATCAGTTGGGGGAGGGAGTTCCAGAGCCTGGGAGCTGCCCTGGAGAAAGCTCTGTCCCCAAAACTGCGGAGGTTGGACTTGTGGATGGAGAGGAGACCAGCTGATGTGGATCTGAGGGACCGTGAGGGTTGGTAGGGGGAGAGGAGGTCAGTGAGATATAGGGGGGCCAGATGGTGGAGGTCTTTGTAGGTGAGGATCAGGATTTTGTAGTTGATCCGGTGGGAGATGGGAAGCCAGTGAAGTTGTTTGAGGACTGGAATGATGTGATGCCAGGATTTGGTGTGGGTGACGAGTCGGGCGGCTGCGTTCTGGACCAGTTGGAGTCGGTTGATGTAGGTGGAGCTGATGCCAAGGAGAAGTGAGTTGCAATAGTCATGCTCTGTAGGTTTGGAAGAAATTCAATGCATACATCCCTTATCAATGGCAATAGAAACGGTGCTGGGGGAGATTGGTCAAATATGGAGTGCAATGGAGCTTTTGTATGAAACTATTTTGTATTTTGTCCACAGCACTGAAACTCCATTGCTCAAGTCTGATGTGAACCGTGTTGAAACTCTGGAAGATCATAAGATCATAAGTGATAGGAGCAGAATTAGCCCATTCAACCCTTCAAGTCTACTCTGCCATTCAATCATGGCTGATCTATCTCTCCCTCCTAGCCCCATTCTCCCGCATTCCCCCCATTACCTCTCACACCCGTACTAATCAAGAATCTATCTATCTCTTCCTTAAATACGTCCACTGACTTTGCCTCCACAAGCTTCTGTGGCAAAGATTTCCACCGATTCACCACCCTCTAAAGACTAAAGAAATTCCTCCATCTCCTTCCTAAAAGAGCGTCATTTAATTCTGAGGCTATGACCTTTAGTCCTGACTCTCCCACTAGTGGAAACATCCTCTCCACATCCACTCTATCCAAACCTTTCTCTGTACGTTTCAATGAGATCCCCCCTCATTCTTCTAAACTCCAGCGAGAATACTCCCAGTGCCCTCAAATGCTCATCATATGTTATAATCAGGTGGAAATGTACACCAACTTACCAGGACAGCATTTCATGTCTGGAAATGACTTCTTTTTCTTGCTAGGTACCATTTAAAAATATATTTATCCATAGTCTTGGGGGATTTTAAATACCTGTCAGGGCCTTTTTCAAAGGTACAATGAAACATCGCCAAGGAAATTTACAACTACAATTGCTGCCAATGTCCTCTCATCAAAATAATGCATTTTTACTATTAAACCTTGGCCTGCATGCCCTATTGATATGTGACCTCAGGATCTTCAGGATAAAGTGGCATTGAAACGTAGAGACTCTAAGTGCTGCCCCAGTATATTTAGTCACATCTGTTACAATCATTCTACTTTTAAATCTCAATTCTGCAATTGTCACTTTAACAAACAATCTTCTCTTAAATCTATTGTTATTTTCTCTTTTGCGCTACCTGAGGTCCCCGTGCATTGGATGATTTGCCTAAATTTCACTGTATTTCTTTACATGTGACAGTAATAAACTAATACAATTTTTTTTCGTTTGGCCTGCTTGCTGCTCAATACAATGCTTCCCGATGTTTTGAGCATTTATTTGCTTAAGCAGATTGCCAAACATTGATGAAGTCCCCGTATTTACGCAATTCATTGTTACTCCCTAGTGTTGCTTTTCACAAAACAGAGCCTTATGCAATATTTAATGCATGCTCTGTAGCCTTTCAAATTCCAGTAATCGCTTTTTTTATGCACAACTTGTGCTGTGATGGAAACCTGTTTTTTTAAAAGCCTCTGGCCTGGAAATTCAGATAATTAGCACTCTTTTTCAGCGCACTGCATCTCAAAATTGATTTGAAATGGTACATGATTGTGACCTTTTCTGGGTCAAATCATGCTACTTCAGAAGGTTGATTATGTAGCTCAGGTCACGAGTCAGTATTGTACATCTCATGTGATGTTCACATATGCATATATCAGATGTTCTGTACATCATATGGTGCCACTTACGTCAATTCCTCACGTTTGGACTGTTCCACATAGTACATGTGCCCTCGAACTCCAATTTGGGAGGGCATTTGTCGAAAATTGTGTAAAGGTAGCTCAATGCTGAGGCTTACATTGACAGGCAAAAGACCAGACTCACTGATATTTCATTGTAATATACTTTTATGCACGCAGTTACAACAGGCAGTGAAGAAAGCGAATGGCATGTTGGCCTTCATAACAAGAGGAGTTGTGCATAGGAGCAAAGAGGTTCTTCTGTAGTTGTACAGGGCCCTAGTGAGACCACACCTGGAGTATTGTGTGCAGTTTTGGTCTCAATATTTGAGGAAGGACATTCTTGCTATTGAGAGAGTGCAGCGTAGGTTTACAAGGTTAATTACTGGGATGGCAAGACTGTCATATATTGATAGAATGGAGCGGTTGGACTTGTATACTCTGGAATTTAGGATGAGAGGGAATCTTATTGAAGCATATAAGATTATTAAGGGTTTGGACATGCTAGAGGCAGGAAACATGTTCCCAATGTTGGGGAATCCAGATCCAGGGGGCACAGTTTAAAAATAACGGAGATGAGGAAAAACTTTTTCACACAGAGGGTTGTGAATCTGTGGAATTCTCTGCTTCAGAAGGCAGTGGAGGCCAATTCTCTGGATGCCCTCAAGAGAGTTAGATAGAGCTCTTATAGAAAGCGGAGTCAGGGGATATGGGGAGAAGGCAGGATCGGGGTACTGATCGTGGATGATCAGCCATGATCACTGTGAATGGCGGTGCTGGTTTGAAGGGCCGAATGGCCTACCCCTGCACCTATTGTATAAGAATGCATGGTTCATCCTAAACAGCTGTGTTTCAGTCCACATGACTTGCTACTCTATCTCCTTAGCTTATCGGAACATACAAGACTACGTGGGACCCGTTGGGTTCCTGTCACACAGGAGGCTTGGTTCCCCCAACGCAGTATACCACCACTCACACATAGCCCCCAACTGCACAGGTGCAGCTCATTTCTCCTCATCCCTAGCACTCTCACCCCCTCCTCTTCACCCTCCCTCTTCTTTCCCCTCTCATTCTCCCCTTTCCAAATCCTACCCTCACCTCTCTCTCCCTCTCCTTTCCTTTAGCCTCAGTCCCTCCCTCCCTCACTCACTCACTCACTCACTCACTCACTCACTCCCTCCCCTCCTATCCCTCAGCTCCCCCACTCCTCACATCCCCCTATTCCCCCCCACTATCCCTCCTCACTTCCCCCACTGCCCTAATTTCCTCTATTCCCCACTCCCCCCTCTCTCTCTAACCCCCCCCCCCTCTCCCTCTATTCCCTCCCCTCCCCCACTCCCTCCTCACCTCCTCCCTCTTATTTTCCCTTTCCTTCTACCCTCCTCCAATCCCTCCCTCGCCTCTCCTTTCCCCTACCCTCGGTCACTCCCTCGCTCCCTCCATAACTCCTCTCCCTTCCCTACTCCCCTCCTCTATCCCCTCTCCTCCCCCATACTCCCTCCTCACCTACCAGGATCTTGAGGTTGCCGCTCCTCTCCCTTCTTGCGTGCCCCAGAGGTGCAACAGCCATCGGCGTGGATCCTCGGCTCGGCCCGGAGACACCAGCAACTACAGCTGCGTCGGCGTGTGGGCAGGGGGGGTGTGTGGAGAGCTCGGAGAAAAGACGGGAGAAGAGCCATAGGGGAGAGGGAGGGGGATTACGAGGGAGGGGGGCAGGAGCCAGCGAGAGGAACCAGAGGGGAAAGGGCTGGAGCTGCGGGACGTTGCGATGGCAGTGTGTTTGGGACTCACAGTGGGCGCTGGATGCTTTCCTCCACCAGGATCAGACTCTCTTCCGCGCAGCTTCCGGTCCTTCCGAAAATTGTGTCCGGTTCGAGACATCCGCTGGCCACCCACAGCGTCCCTCAGCTCCAGTAAAGACGCAATGGCGCAGAAAGGGGCGGACTGTCCCTGGGAGTGACAGGAGAAGAGACCAATCCACGCGGCTCTGACTGGCAGGAGAGGAGATCGATCTGTGCACGCGCGGTTTTTACGATTTTTAAACCTCGCTAACTTTTACAATATACTACCGATCAGAATGAAACTTGTTGCACTCGCAGCACAGGAGAACGGCGAGTGAGCTGATGAAAAATCACAGCGCTATCATGAACCATTTTTGCGCAAATAGAAAAACTGCGCAAACCAGAAGATAAGATCAGAATTTGTTATTAGATAGATAGATGGAAGATCAAAGATACATAGATAGATAGAGAGATAGACAGAGAGATATATAGATAGATAGATAGATAGAGATAGATAGAGAGATAGATAGATAGAGTAGGAGAAAAAGTTGTATTTTTGCCCCTCTAGCAGGTTGTGGCATTCCACAAGATTGGGGCTAGTCCTTTATTTCAAACACCTATTTCCCTGCCCCATTCATGTATCCCTGGATTAATTTATAACCAGACATTTTCAGTCCATGCAATCAATGTCTCAATGGCCACAGCCCTCCAGGCTTCAGATTTTGAAAGATTAATTTCAATCCTTATTTTTAGATTGTGACCTAGATTCCCCAGCCAAGGGAATCGACCTTCCCTGAGCTTCCCTGTTGGGTTGTCTTTAAGAATTCTGTACGTTTCTATGAAGTCACCACTTAGCTCATCACCAAAGCTTCTAAACTCTAGAGAAAAGGCCTAAACTCCTTAACAACTCATCATATTAAAGAGCCACCATCCATGGAATCAATCTGGTGAAACTTCACTATTGTAAGTGTCTCCATTTTTTGGTGAATACGTCTGGAAGCAAGTACATGCTATAATCAGCATCGATTATGCCAATGTAGAGATGCTCGAGAGCTTCAAGTTCCTAGGTGTAAATATCTCCAACAATTTGTCCCAGACCAACCACCAGAGGCAAAATGGCACAGCAATGCCTATTCTTCCTGGGAAAACTAAAAGCTGAGTCTCACGTTGCGAGTTGACACAAGACGTACCCCGAGTGAAAGACTGGTGGTTGTGTACAAGATCCCAAGTGTATGATCAAGAGTTTAACCGAGTTCCCACGGGTATGACAAGTTTGCCGTTTTCTGCGATGTTCCAAGTTCGTCTCCCGAGTTACTCTTGAGCCTCCGTGAATGAAGGTCTGTTTTGATAAGCAACAGTGTTAAAGATGTTAACTGTGATAAATGATTCTGTTATTATTTGTGGAGCTGCTGCACAATTGGGACACTGTGCAGAATATTTAAAGTAGCTTTTCAATGCAGTAATCATTCAATCAGTTGCCCGTTTTCTGTTTAAAAAGATTGCGAAGAAAGATGAACCGGTCCAAAATTTGTGGTGGTTGATATGGCATAAACTTGGAGGTATGAACAGTGTGTGAGATCAGATCCAGAATGAATCGGATTGGAACAGGGTGTGAATAGGGCATCAGGAAAATCAAAAGAAATGAAGAGAGATAGCAAGCAGAGCAAGAGAGATAGCAAGCACAGAAACTTTGTAGATCAATAACCGAAAGTCTGAACAAGTGTACAAAAAGCTGGAGAAACTCGGCGGGTCAGGCAGCATCTCTGGAATAAAGGAATTGGTGACGTTTCGTGTCGAGACCCGTCTGAAGAATGTTCTTGACCCGAAATATTACCTATTCCTCAGAGATGCTGCCTGACCCATTGTCACTCCAGCATTTTGTCTGTCTCTAGTTCATGGTTGCCTGATTATGAGACTTATTAAAGATAGATTCAGCGAGGGGGGGGGGGAGGGGATTCATTTGTAAGCTAAATGGGTAGAACGAGCTATATAAGTGGTGTTTGGTCTCCAGGAATTCGGCTGCTTCAGTGACAAATATTCATTACAGCCGAAAGTCCTGTAACCCTACCTCTCAACACTGTCGGCTCACCTGAAAACAGACAAAAGAGAAGCCGTTTCTGAGCTTTCAAGAAGGAACTGCAGATACTGGAAAATCAAATGTACACAAAAATGCTGGAGAAGGGTTTCGGCCCGAAATGTTACCTATTTCCTTCGCTCCATAGATGCTGTTGCACCCGCTGAGTTTCTCCAACATTTTTGTGTACCTCCGTTTCTGAGCTTGTTCTGAAAGGTGTCCGTGGGAAAAGGTGCTACAAACGGTGAAGACGGTACAATCGGCTTCTCGCGGAACAAACCAATGGAGTTTCCGGGCACCCAGATCTCGCTCCACAAACACACATATACAAGTTTAAGCAATATCCCACTGTGTATTCAAACTCATTCTGCATCTCGTCCTTATCTGGCAAACAAATAGTCATTTTCTGCAGTGAACCGCCTGCGTCCAAGCAGCGAAAGGTTTTCACTGCGGTTGGCATTGTGAAGATCTGAAATGAAGCTTTGCAAGGTAGATAAAATATAATTTCACGTTCCAATATTTGGAAAGCGATTAGGCAACATGTGAACATTATTAGAGCCGCCTGCATGTCTATTTACTGAAGATGATCAGGGAAATAAACATTCTCACAAAGGGAAATAGAAATAAAAACTTGCTCTGTATTACAGCGCCGTTCAGACTAAGGGTGGCAAAAACACCTAAATAACGATACAACAGGTGGTATGTGGAGGAAACAACATGTGGATACACGTGTATTAGTATAGAGGCGGTGGGTGTAAACTAAAATGCTACACGGTAGATTTAAACTATTCCGAATAAAATTATTACTATCAGTAAGAACTTCACCCGGAACTAACTAACGCTCGCTTTCCAGGAGCTGCATGTATCTGTCATCTGTCAATGGTTGGTTAGTGCTTGTAACATGCATGTTTGATATACAAACCATATTTTGAGTTCAGTTCGGCCATAAACTTTTGAGCAAGTACGCTGAAGTACAAGGGTAACTCCAATATATGAAATCCATTGTCCTTTCATTGCGAGGTTCAATAGAAATGTCATCCCGTCACCCATTCCTTCTCTCCAGAGATGCTGCCTGCCCACTGAGTTAAAGAGTTCCCACGGTAGACTCACGAGACACTAAGGTAAACGCACGGGCCACTGCATTCTTACAACGAGTTAGAATGTTTCAATTCTTAACCACAAGAGTAAATTTGACTCGTGGAAAACTTTAAACATGTTTGATTTTTTTCCAAGATTTGACAAGTTACACGATTACCTGCCGTTAGCGCCACGAGTCTCTAAGTTGCGTCCACGAGTTCCGTACGTTAATCGTACATTATTACCACGAGTTTTAACTCGGGGTACCTCTTGTGTCAACTCGCAACGTGAGACTCAGCTAAAAGGAGGGTTGGCATGTCTTCTACTCTATGAAAGTTAATGTCCATTCTTGTTAGGAGTAGAAATACTGCAGACATCATATTTTAGGATAAATCACTCTCACACCCCCACATTTGTATTTAATATCCGATATTGTAAAGATTTTGGTTTGATTTTTGAGACATTTATATTCAGACCAATAATGTAATTAGCAATGATGGGTAAAGTTTAAAATATTACATTCACTAATTGTTTAAGTATGCAATCATTTATTATATTTGTGAATAAAATGCCTTTTATTATAATGTTTCCTCAGCTATTTCATGTGTTTCTGTTTTCCAGGTCCTAATGCGTGCTTTAAGAGACTTCAATCTTCCAAAAATTGGTACCAATGATGATCCCATTTTTCTGGGTCTCATTGGTGACCCTTTTCCATTGTTTGACGTACCACGTAAAAGAGATGCAGATTTGGAAGAGATGATGCACCATTCCATTTCAGAACTATCCTCAGCAGCCAGAAGATAACTTCATATTAAAGGTGAAAATAATAATTTATGTTTAATTTATCATAAATCTAAATAAATGGTTGTAAGTTGTATTTTTCACTGTTGCAAAATATGTATATGGCTTGCATTTCTAACGGCAGATTAACATTTACCTTGTAAAAACAACATCTGATATTTCTAAGCAGTAGAATGAAACATTTTTAGTTGTAAGGTTTATGTAATGAATGTCTTCATTAAGATATTTCTAATCATCTTAAATTAATTGTACAGGATGAATAACCTCAAGCTTTTAATACTTTTAAAATTAAACCAAAATTAGTTAAAATGTTTTCTATTGTGTAAAATATTTGTATCCTTGTAATTGCTGGTTTTTGCTAAATCTCTGTTTTCTGATTGTCAACCTCTGTGCTTTTCATTTGGCTGCCAATCTATCATGACCTCTTTTTCTTCCCCCTGGATTCGTGATTCCCTGGTGTTTTTTGCTGGAGTTGATCTTAGGAATCTCTCTCTTTGCAGGGGACATAATTGCAATCTGGAATATTTCATATTGTGCTAGTGATTCCTTTTGATGTTTTCTATTTCTTGCTTCTGCTGATTACTTATGGGGTGCAAAATATAGGAAGAGTTATTGCACCAACAGAAAACCTTTGTGGCTGAATTTGGCAAGTGCATTATGGGAGTTTTCCTTTTGCTGCTTTCAATAAGTAATCACTGTTATAATATGCATTTCCTACCCTCTTCGTTTTCTGTAAGTTTTGTTTCTTAAAGGCCAAACAAAATGAACTTTGAATACCTTTATATAGAGAAGATTTGTAATCTTTGTTTGAAAAACTAATTGCATAATTTGCGCTGTCTGATTATAAATCTTCCATTTTGTAACGGCTGCATTTGCCATGGATTAATAGTACAATTGGCATCTGCAACTGCACTGCTTTTGGAAATGGTTGAGGTGTTTTTTTTACATGCTATCATCCACCAGGTCTTTATGAAGCCACAGAAGTAAAGTTTGAAAAGCAGTGAAAAAATACTACCTTAAAATTTAGAAAGATTGTAGAGTCAGTAAATTTGATCAGATAGCAGAATACCAAAGTCAGATTTCTGACACTATTGTTTACATAGGTAACGCAGCTGAAAGAGCTGTAGGCAGTGAGACATTCAGTTTTCATTGTGAGTATTGCGGGACCAGTCAAGAACCAAGTAAGTGAAGACACTACAAAGATGGTAATACTCGGATTTCTTAACGAATGAACTCGATGTTTAAATATTATACAAAAGGTGTATTTCAGACAGCAGGACACAAAGATTCATCTCCAGTCTGGAGAAAGGGCCCCCACCCGTAAATTCACCTATCCTGGTCCGCTGAGTTACTCCAGCACTTATGTGTAAACCAGAATCTGCAATTCCTTATTTCTACATTTCAGTCCAGACTATTAAGCATCCATTTACACAAATCTGACCCCAACACCATTTATTCTCCCTACAACCCTGTCAACTACCTCCAAATTTCTACCACTCTTCTACACACTAGAGGTAATTTACGGTGACCAAATAATTTACTAATCCTCGCACATGTTTGGGATGTGGGAGCAAACAAATATCCAGAGGAAAGCTATACAGAAATGGGGAGAATTAGACTATAGAAGGGCAACACCAGAGATTAAAATTGAACTTGAATTACTTGGAGCTGTGAGGTTGTAGCTCTACTGACTTCCATTGGGCAAAGTACGATTCCATTGAGTGCAGGATTTTTCCCCGAAATTCCCTTCGGAGTCTTCGTTCATAGAGCTGTTCAGCTGTCATTGACCTGTGTATAAAAAGTCAATATTATAATTATTACAACATTTTACATGTTGTATGATAGCACAGTGGTACAGCCATAGATTTGTAGCCTTACAGCGCCAGAGACTCGGGTTCGATCCTGACTGAGGTTGCGGTCTATATGGAGTTTGTATGTTCTCACTGTGACTGTGTGGGTTTTCTCCGTGTGCTCTGGTTTTCTCCCACACTCCAAAGACGTACAGGTTTGTAGGTAATTGGCTTCAGCTAATTGTAAATTGTCCCTAATGTGTAGGATAGTGCGAGATAGTGTAATGTATTGCTGGTTGGTGTGAACTCAGTGGGCCTGTTTCCACATTGTATCACTAAAGTCTAAAGATAGGAGACAGAGTGTAGAGGTGGAAGGATTCTGTGACCAGTGGTTCATTGCAGGTATTTTAGGTGCTGGGACCCTTGTCACTTGTGAAATATACTACGGGTTTGTTGTGAACATAGGAGGCATGATCAGTAGGTTTGCCGATGGCACAAAAATAGGTGTTATGAATACTGACATAGTTTGTCTGGGGCTTCAGCAAGTCAGGTTGAATTTATTTCCATATGCACTAGTACAATGAGATAAATACTTGCAGCAGCATGGCAGGCACAGGTTTGGAAGAAGTAGAGATACAGTACCCTCCATTATGTTTGGGACAAAGAGCCATCATTTATTTATTTGCCCCAGTGCTCCACAATTTGAGATTTGGAATAGAAAAAATCATGTGGTTAAAGTGCACGTCAGATTTTATTAAAGTCCATTTTTATACATTTCTGTTTCACCATGTAGAAATTATAGCTGTGTTAAAACATAGTCCCCCCCCCCCCCCCCCCCCCCCCCATTTCAGGGCACCATAATGTTTGGGACACATGTCTTCACAGGCATTTGTAATTGCTCTGGTGTGTTTAATTGCCTCCTTAATGCAGGTATATGAGAGCTCTCAGTACCTAGTCTTTCCATCACCTTTGAAACTTTTATTGTTGTTTATCAACATGAGGACCAAAGTTGTGCCAATGAAAGTCAAAGAACCCATTATGAGACTGAGAAACAAGAATAAAACTGTTAGAGACATCAGCCAAAGCTTAGGCTGACCAAAATCAACTGTTTGGAACATCATTAAGAAGAAAGAGAGCATTGGTGAGCTTATTAATCGCAAAGGGACTGGCAGACCAAGGAAGACCTCCACAGCTGATGACAGAAGAATTCTCTCTGTAATAAAGAAAAATCCCCAAACACCTGTCCAACAGATCAGAAACACTCTTCAGGAGTCAGGTGTGGATTTGTCAATGACCACTGTCCGCAGAAGACTTCATGAACAGAAATACAGAGGTTACGCTGCAAGATGCAAACCACTGGTTAGCCGCATAATAGTATAGTATAGTATAGTATATCTTTATTGTCGTTTTCCTGAGTACTCACATACCCAGGGGAAACAAAAAAACGTTGCTCAACCAGTGTCCAGTCAGTGTGCAGTAAAAAATAAATAGAAATAAAAATACATATATCATGAACAAATTAAACACTCTACTCTCTACTAAACATCAACAGGCGTTCCGATCGGCAGCGGCACGACAGTGGCTCTGCTGCAGTGTGTCCAGGTTGGATGGCCAGGTTTGCCAAGAAGAGCAACCACAGTTCTGGAAAAAGGTATTGTGGGCAGATGAGACGAAGATGAACTTATATTAGAGTTATGGCAAGAGCAAAATATGGTGGAGAGAAGGAACTGCCCTAGATCCAAAGCATACCACCTCATCTGTGAAACACGATGGTGGGGATGTTATGGCCTGAGCATTTATGGCTGCTGAAGGTACTGATTGACTTATCTTCATTGATGATACACCTACTGATGATAGTACGAGAATGAATTCTGAAGTGTATAGACACATCCTATCTGCTCAAGTTCAAACAAATGTCTCAAAACTCATTGGCCAGTGGTTCATTCTACAGCAAGACAATGATCACAAACAGACTGCAAAAGCAACAAAGGAGCTTTTCAAACCTAAAACATGGTTATTCTTGAGTGGCCAAGTTAATCACCCAATTTGAACCCAATTGAGCATGCCTTTTAAATGCTGAAGAGAAAACTGAAGGGTACTAGCCCCCAAAACAAGCATAAGCTAAAGATGGCTGCAATACAGGCCTGGCAGAGCATCACCAGAGAAGACACCCAGCAACTGGTGATGTCTATAATAATCATAATCATAATTACTTTATTAGCCGTATGTTTTGCAACAATAGACAATAGGTGCAAGAGTAGGCCATTCGGCCCTTCGAGCCAGCACCGCCATTTAATGTGATCATGGCTGATCATCCCCAATCAGTACCCCGTTGCTGCCTTCTCTCCATATCCCCTGACTCCGCTATCTTTAAAATCTCTTGAAAGTATCCAGAGAATCAGCCTCCACCGCCTTCTGAGGCAGAGAATTCCACGCTCACAACTCTCTGTGAGAAAAAGTGTTTCCTGGTCTCCGTTCTAAATGGCTTACCTCTTATTCTTAAACTATGGCCCCTGGTTCTGGACTCCCCCAACATCGGGAACATGTTTCCTGCCTCTAGCGTGTCCAAACTCTTAAAAATATATGTTTCAATAAGATTCCCTCTCATCCTTCTAAACTCCAGAGTGTACAAGCCCAGCCATTCTCTCAGCATATGACCGTCCCACAATCCCGGGAATTAACCTTGTCAACCTACGTTGCACTCCCTCAATAGCAAGAATGTCCTTCCTCAAATGAGGGGACCAAAACTGCACACAATACTCCAGGTGTGGTCTCACTAGGTTACTGTACAACTGCAGAAGGACCTCTTTGCTCCTATACTCAACTCCTCTTGTTATAGAGGCCAACATGCCATTCGCTTTCTTCACTGCCTACTGTACCTGTATTGCTTACTTTCATAGACTGATGTACAAGGACCCCTCAGATCCCATTGTACTTCCCCTTTTCCCAACTTGATGCCATTTAGATAGTAATCTGCCTTCCTGTTTTTGCTACTAAAGTGGATAACCTCACATTTATCCACATTAAACTGCATCTGCCATGCATCTGCCCACTCCCCCAACCTGTCCAAGTCACCTTGCATTTTCAGAGCATCCTCCTCAAAGTTCACACTGCCACCCAGCTTAGTGTCATCTGCAAATTTGCTAATGTTGCTTTGAATCCCTTCATCTAAATCATTTATGTATATTGTAAATATACAGCACCCAGCACCGAGCCTTGCAATAACCCACTAGTCACTGCCTGCCATTCTGAATGGGACCTGTTAATCCCTACTCTTTGTTTCCTGTCTGCCAACCAATTTCCTATCCATGCCAGCACTCTACCCCCAATACCAATATCATTTTGCCCACTAATCACCTATGTGGGACCTTATCAAATGTTTTCTGAAAGTCCAGGTACATTACATCCACTGGCTCTCCCTTGTACATTTTCCTAGTTACATCCGCAAAATATTCCAGAAGATTAGTCAAGCATGATTTCCCCTTCGTAAATCCATGCTGACTCGGACCGATCCTGCTACTGCTATTCAAATGTGCCGCTATTTCATCTTTTATAATTGACGCCAGCATCGTCCCCACCACTGATGTTGGGTTAACTGGTCTATAATTCCTTGTTTTCTCTCTCCTGCCTTTCTTAAAAAGTGGGATAACATTAGCTACCCTCCAATCCACAGGAACTGATCCTGAGTCAATAGTACATTGGCAAATTATCACCAATGCATCCACGATTTCTAGAGCCACTTCCTTAAGTACCCTGGGATGCAGACCATAAGGCCCCGGGGATTTATCAGCTTTCTGTCCCATCAGTTTACCCAACACCATTTCCTGCCTAATGTGGATTTCCTTCAGTTCCTCAGAAACCCCAGATCCTCTGGCCACTACTATATCAGGAAGATTGTTTGTGTCCTCCTTTATGAAGACGGATCCAAAGTACCTGTTCAACTCATCTGCCATTTCCTTGTTCCCCATAACAAATTCACCTTTTCAGTCCAACTTTGGTCTTAACTTATTTTTTCCTCTTCACATACCTAAAGAAGCTTTTACTATCCTCCTTTATATTCTTGGCAAGTTTACCTTCACACCTCATTTTTTCTCCCCTTATTGCCTTTTTAGTTATCTTCTGTTGCTCTTTAAACATTATCCAATCCTCTTGCTTCACGCTCCTCTCTGCTACGTTTTTTTTTATACTGTCCCTGACGTCCCTTGTCAGCCATGGTCGCCCCTTACTCCCCTTGGAATCTTTTTTCCTCTTTGGAATGAACTGATCCTGAACCTTCTGTATTATTCTCAGAAATACCTGCCATTATTGTTCCACTGTCATCCCTGCTAGGTTATCTTTCCAGTCAACTTTGGCCAGCTCCTCCCTCATGGGTCCATAGTCCCCTTTGTTCAACTGTAATACTGACACTTCCGATTTACCCTTCTCCCTCTCCAATTGTAGATTAAACTTGACCATATCATGGTCACTAACTCTTAATGGCTCCTTAATTTATCAAATCCGGTTCATTACACACCACTAAATCCAGAATTGCCTTCTCCCTGGTAGGCTCCAATACAAGCTGCTCTAAGAATCCATCACGGAGGCACTCTACAAACTTCCTTTCTTGGGGTCCAGTACCAACCTGATTTCCCAGTCTACCTGCATGTTGAAATCTCCCATAACAACCGTAGCATTACCTTTGCTACATGCCAATTTTAATTCCTGATTCAACTTGCACCCTATATCCAGGCTACTGTTTGGGGGCCTGTAGATAAGTCCCATTAAGGTATTTTTACCCTTACAATTCCTACAAGGATTTTGATTTGCTGTACAGTCATACCAATAAAAAGCAACAAAGCACACAAAATAAATTTTAACATAAACATCCACCACAATAACTCCTCCACCATCCTCACTGTGATGGAAGGCGAAAAAGTTCAATCTCTTCCCTTCTTTGTTCTCCCGCGGTCTGGGGCCTCAAGCCTTCCATTGACGGGACGATCTTGGCTCCCGTATCCGGCGGCAGGCTCTCCGTGTCAGGGTGATCAAGCTCCTGCATCGGGGGGGCGGGGGCGGGGGGGGCATCTCAGCTCCCCTGTGCCGGGTGATCAACCCCGGGTCGGGGCTGTTCGAAACTTTCTGCGACTGGAGCTTCCCGACATCAGACTCTACCCGAGACTGCGAGCTCCTCGATGTTGAAATCCGCAGGCCGCAGTTGGAGCGTCCATCCCAGGCAAGCGATCGCAGGCTCCAGCTCCATGATGTTAGGCCGTCGAGGGACCAGAGATACGATCCGGAAAACAATTGCATCTCCGGTAAGGTAACTGATTGAAAAAAAGTTTTTTCCTCCCCTCTCCCCTCACCCTCCCCCTCCCCCCCCCCCCTCCCCTCCCCCTCCCCCTCCCCCTCCCCCCCCCCCCTCCCCTCCCCCTCCCCCTCCCCCCCCCCCCCCCCCCCACATAAAGCAAATCAAAGAACATTTAACACATACTTTTAAAACACACTAAAAATAACAAAAAATACAAAAAAACAGACAGACTGTTGGGGAGGCTGCCATCGCTGATGGCACCACCTGGTGAATCGCAGATTTCAAGCAGTCTTTGCATGCAAAAGATATGCAACAAAATACTAAACATGACTACTTTCATTTACATGACATTGCTGTGTCACAAACTTTATGGTGCTCTGAAATGGGGAGACTATGTATAAATACTGCTGTAATTTCTACATGGTGAACCCAAAATGTATAAAAATGGCCTTTATTAAAATCTGACAATGTGCACTTTAAAAACATGTGATATTTTTTTTTCTATTACAAATCTCAAATTGTGGAGTACAGAGGTAAATAACTAAATGATTGGTCTTTGTCCCAAGCATTATGGAGGGCACTGTGGGTGTGGAAGTCAGTGGGTTAATTAGAAGAGTAGAATGGGGAGGGGGGTTCTCAGAGAAAACAGTAATGCATTCTGTGGCAGCAGAAATATAAATGTACCTCTTTCATACCAACAGATATTAAGAACCCTACACGGGACTTATGTCAACATGAAGTTAAAGGCAGTATGGTGTGATATAAACCACAAGACTGTGACCACAGGTGAGCTGTTTGAATTTTTGAATCCTGCTACATGTGAATGGAAGGATGATCAGTATAAAGTTACGTATAAGTTAAGGTTTTGAATATTTATAAAGCTCATAGTAATTTTTTTATCCTTGCATTGTATGAAAGGTTAATTATCCATGGAATGTACCAATCAAACCATGACCCAAATCTAATTTGTCATGTTTTCATAGATTGATTCTCTGATTAATCCTTGAAGATTGTGTTATAATGTCTGCAGTTGATAAGATCAAAAAGTCTAAGATACTGAGTTTTGATGAGTTAATCAATAATTAGAATTTAATTACATAAAGTCTGAAGAAGGGACTTGATCCAAAATATTCCCCATCCATGTTCTCCTGTGATGCTGCCTCACCACTGAGTAACTCCGACATTTTGTACTCTTTTTTTAAGTCAATTTGAGGTCTTGGAAACAATATGAAACTGGCCTATATAATACAATGAAGTTGAAGTAAGGCAGTCCGTGTAATTACAGGTACATCTATCATATATCATATCTATATACTTTTAAAACTCTGTGTGTGTGTGTCATTTTGCCTTTGAAACATATCTCCTCGAAAACCAGACGCAAAAATGTAGAGATGTTTACATATTTCGGTAGGGATTTAACTTATGATTTCAGAAATCCACTCCTCTCTAATTTTGCTAAATTATTTCCCCAGATATTGAATAAAGTTGTTCACAAAACTCACTTTAAAAAAAATAATCGCCGCTTGCCAGCTGCTGACGTCACAATACACACATGCCCACCAATCGAGGCCCACCTGCCTCCTGGCCCCACCCACCCGCCACTGTGGATTAATGCAGCTGCTGTCAACGCGCATGCATCATAGTTTTCCACGAGGTACGTTCGTGTGTCATTTTGCCTTTGGGGCCAGCGGCGCCTCACTTGACCCAAAAAATGTGGACTTCTCCGTGCAGCTCTTGATTTCAAAATCCCCGCCCCTCCTATCCCCTGCACGTTCAGTTGTTCCAGCTGTGCTGGTTTCCAGAGAGTCATTGAGGCTGCTTCTGCCCCTCCCCGTACTTTGACAGCCCAACTCACTCGCCCGGCTCCCCTCCACCCGCCCCCCCCCCCTCTTCTCGCCTCCTCCCCTCTCCTCCCTTCCTCTCTCCGTTCTCCTCTGTACACATCACAGGGGACGACCTCCACTCCGGGGAGACCCAATCGTCTGCCCCCCCCAACCCCCCGCCTGCCCGGCTCTGTCACGCTGGTGGATGCGCTTCCCTTAGCGGATGCCACGATCAGCTGGTCCCCTGCTGCTTTTCACCGTCCTCAGATCGGGCCCCTGCGAGCTGCCGCCCCTCCCCCTCCCCCTCCCATTTTTCATGGTTTGAAATCCATCTACCACAGTTTTGTCCATGTGCTTTACAAATCAATATCACCTTCTATTCTCTTGTCCACACTGAGCATACCAATATCAGCAGATTTGGGCAGTGCAGTCTAACTCATTCATGAAGTAGTGAATAGTTGAGACCTCAGTAAAATCCTTGTTAAGACACCAGGAGTCATTTACTTCCAATTATCTTGCTGAGAAAATAAAGTTAGAAGGTGAACCAGCTGGCCCAATCCTACCACGCACAGTCCCCCCAATTTTAAAGTCTTCAACTGATTCATCCTGTTTGACTTCCAGATTCGTGGGTAGTTTTTTTAAAGATAGTTTCCATTGCTTCAAAGTAGTTTTCTTTAATCTTAAAAAAGCACCTCAAAAAAATGCTGCTAATTCATAATATTGAATCATTTAATACGCCTGCAAATTAACTTTTTGAGCATGCACAGCCATTGTCTTACAAATAGCTTAATTCTCTTAATGATGAATTACAGCTGCTTTTCCGAGATAAGGTGGTTGTTTGCTGGTATGAACAATGTCTTGTCTGACCCTTCCTGCATCAATGTCTAGAAAGTACTAAGATTGATAAATATGTTGGTTGCAGGATTAAATTGGTGATTTCTTTCCAATTAATATAGATGTGTTATAATTAGGATCATATAATATATTTGCCTCAAATATGTCGTTAAAAAAAATATTCTCAAGAAATAAGACACAGTAAACCCCCCCCCCCCCCCCCCCCCCCCCCCCCCCCCATTTTTAATGTGTTAATATTTTATTTATTTATTTATTTATTTCCCCCTCTTTTTCATGTGCCCCACCTGGACTTATACCCAGCTATCCCCGCCCATCTATATTCCTTCCTCTGATTTCACAATTCACACATCTTCTACCCTTTTCTCACACTTTTTGTCTTTTCATCTCTGCCCTTTGCCCAACCATCTTCCTATCAAATACCCTCCTCATCTGTATTCCTTGCCAAGCTGTGTCCTGCCCTCACATCTCGTCCAGCTTTCTCCCCTCCCCCCCAGCAGTCTGAAGAAGAATCCTAACCAAAACAGCACCTAGTTTCAGTTTAGTTTATTGTCACATGTTCCGAGGTACAGTGAAAAGCTTTTGCTGCATGCTAACCAGTCAGCAGAAAGACAATACATGATTATTGTGCCATTCACAGTGTACAGATACATGATAACAGAATGGATTTGGAGAACCTGATATGGAGAACATATTTTGCATTTTGCTGAAATTATTGACTTGTTTTAATGTTTTAATAAATAATAAAATATCCTGATTTTAAATTGTCTGACAACAATCTTAGTGTCTGTAATAAGATAAAATATCTAGGGCATATTATTACAGAATAAATGACAGATGATGAGGATATTTATAGGCAACGATGCATGCTGTATGTACAGGCAAATATCCTCTTGCGTAAATTTGGTGCGTGTGCAGATGTGGTGAAGATGTCGCTATTTAGAGCATACTGCACACCCCTCTACACTGCGCACCTGTGGTCGAACTATTTAAAGACAAGTTTGCAGAGACTACAGGTGGCATATAACAATGCCATGAGAACACTGCTAAGGCAACCTAGATGGTGTAGTGCCAGTAATATGTTTGTGGCTGCAGGAGTCAGTACTTTAGAAGCTATCCTAAGACACCACATGTATAAATTCATTTGCAGGATAAATGACTCTAAAAATGTGCTTATTGTGTCCTTGACAAACATTAGGGTTAGCACTACACGCTACGAATCCCAGTTGTGGAGACACTGGTATCGTTGTCTCATTGTAGGACATTGATCATCTTTTAATCTGGATTTTTATCTTAGGTATTGTGGGTTTTACAAAAATATAAATTATGATGTTTTTATGTGATATACCATGATTTTATATATATTTATGATATTTGATATGCAATGCATTTTTAATGTAATGTTGTCCCTTGTCTAGACCTTGAGTCCGTAATAAAGTTTATTATTATTATTATTAATAACCTTTAATATAGTAATTATTTTTTAAAAAAAGAACTTATTTTGATGTTCAGTTTGATGTGGTAGATTTAGCTTTTGTCAAGTTCAGCCCTATTGAAGTGTTTTTTGGTGAATATTGAACTTTTGAGGTAGTGAGAGGCAACATTAAACAGTACAGCCCTTCAACCCACCATGCCCGTGCCGAACATAATGTCAAATTAAACTAATCTAATTTGCCTGCACATGATCCATTTCCCTCTATTCCCTGTATATCCAATGTGCCTATCTCAAAGCCTCTTACAGACTACCATTATTTCTGCCTCCACTAACGCCCCTGGCAGTAGCAGTGCATTCCAATATTCAAAGCTTCACACATCATCTTTAAACCTTGCTCCAACCACGTATGCAGATCGTCTGTTATGCATGATGAATATTTGATTCTGAAAGGAGCTTATATTTGTTGCCATGGTTTTGTTTATCAGCTGTAAATTGGAGATAAAATCTTTGTTTCTTTTCTCAGCAGGTTTGTTTTCAATGACCATGAGGGAACTTTCCTGTGTTGTTCACGGAGGTCCTAAATGGATAGTGTTAGATGGAGATATTGACCCCAAGTGGATAGAATCACTCAATACAGTTATGGATGGTAACAAGTTTAGTGTTTACATGCGGTTGCATTGTTTAAAAGTCCTTTTAACACTTTTATAGTTTGTTATAGCACCGAGGAGCAAATTCTGGACAGTTAATTTCACATTATATTCCCCACCCCACAATCTTTTAACCCCAGTATTGTATTATTCCTCCAAGAAATAGCAGTTAAATTAGTTTAGGTTGTTATTGCCACGTGTACCGAGGTACAGTGAAAAGCTTCTGTTTGCATGCGATCCAGTCAAAGAAAATACTTTACATGAATGCAATCAAGCTGTTCACAGTGCACAGATAAAGGGTACAACATTTAGTGCAAAGATATAACATTGAAATCCAATGTCCGATTAAAGATACCGTATTTCACTGCAATGAAAACGCACCCCCATTTTGAGTTCCTAAATTTTTTTAAAGGCTGGCGGGACATAGAATTTCTCACCCTCAAAAAAAAAAAAATAAAAAAATAAAAATAAAGAAAGTAACAATTCAATTTGTCCAAAGCTTCCAGATATCCTCCATTCTGAATGACTGAATGGGTGGGGGGTGGAGGCTGACGGCAGGTGGAGAGATGGTGGGAAAAACGGGAGCACACCGGGACAAGTTGAATCAGTTGTGATCTTATTGAATGACAATACTAGTTCAAGGGACCAATTAGGGTGAGAGTTCCTTTCACAGCGTGTGGGGAGTCTGGCCCGGGTCAGCACGGGCAGGAGCGTTGAGAAGGAGGGGGTCGCGGATCATGCCAGCAACTCACTCACCGCTGCTGAGGTGCTCCGGGTATGGAGCCACTGCATTGTGGCCGGGGTGGGAAATAGCTTGGGTGGCTGCGAGCGGCCGCCATTCCTTGAATCCGGGAGCAGGACATGGCCTCACTTGCTGCGCTGGGTGACACTGCGTGGCGTTCATTGCCCGATTCGTGTCTTTCACTGTAGACCGGATAGTGAGGGGACCAGCTCAAGAGCAAAGATCATAGAGCGGAGTGGGTCAGTGGGCGATGGATAACAGGACAGCGGGCGGTGGAGCTTACTCCTGCGTCAGCGAGATCAAGGGATCAATTGAGGTTACTTGCACTGATACATGAGTAAGCTCCACAACCCACTGTCCTGTTATAAATTATGGATGCAATAGTTGAGAATTTGTCATAAAAGCTGATGAAAGGATTCAGTTCCTGGAAAGAACTTTTAATTTTATTTCCAGGTATTAGACTGTGAATCTAGAACATTTTCAATCGTCATTCTTTAAATATGTTTTTTTAATATCCCTTAACATTTTGACAGTTTTTCCTTTTTTTGTTTGAAGAAGTTCACTATTTGGGTGGTATTAGCTAGGCAGACCTGTTTATGAAGGAGAAATGTTAAAGTTATTTCAGGTATATATGATTTTAATTATGGGCCAAATGAATTCAAACCTTTCAAAAATATGCATTTACTTATGCTGAGGAAAAAAACATCAAGTAATCCATTTGTCCGCCAAGAATGGCTAGGAATGGGATAAATGTTTCAGTGCATCCCTCATGAAAGAAAATTGGAGTATTACCCAGATATTGGGCAAAAGGGGGAAAATTAATGTACTTTCACTGAAAGTAAAAGCTGCAAACATCTGTCTTAGAGACCACAGAATGTTACTATCACCTGAAAATCACGGGCTCTGTCTCTCTTTAAATTGATTTATGGTTGCCTGTCAGAACTCCCAGCATTGACAAATCTTTGCTCTTTTTTCTTACTCTGCCGTTAAGACCGGCTCGTTTACTTGTTATACATTCTCTTAGACCAAGTACGGGAGAAGGCTCATTCTGTGCTCCTCATGTCTGCTGTTATATAGGTAGTCAAAATATTTGTTTTCTATGTCTCTAGGTACTGACTTTAGCTAGCTTTGACTTCCTCCTTGCAGTTGTTATTTGAAATCAGTCAGCTACACGCTGCCACTCTTACCACAGTGTACAGGGCTTGCATAATATTTGTCAATCCACAGGATTTAGGATGGACTTTATTCTGAATTAAAAACTAAAGGTTCTGGAAATATTCTGCAGGTCAAACAGCATTTATGGTGGAAAGAGAAATGGAATTAATGTTCCAGGTTAAAATTTCTATGGCATAACTTTAATCTGAAATGTTCACTGTTTGATTTCACACAAATGCTACCTGATGTTTACAGCATTTTCTGCTTTATTGCATATTTCCACTATGGGCAATTTAATAAAATGTTGCTTTACTCTGAAGCACTGCAGCTGTCTCACTTTGAAAATCCCAGACAGATGTCAACAGCATTACAACCATTCAAATTATTTTTTGCCCTTACATGATTCACAAATCAATATCCAAAAATTTTTGAAACTGAATAAAATTAATTCTCACTAAATTTAAATGAAAAGACAATAAATAAGTCAATACAATTTTCTTTCCAATGGTGTTTCTTGACACCTGTGCACATTGCATCATGAAAAATGGCCTGTATAAACCCTCCACCTCTCTTCCCCCTATAATGTAGGTCACCTGTATAGATAGCTCTGCTATCATAAAAACATTGTAAGAAACAACGTTTTATACAAAATTGTGTTATTAAATCAGTCAATAGGGCAAAGAGAGTTAGGAGCTACAGAGTTTCAGACTATCAATTACACTAATTTTTCCACAGGATTTTCAAATATCCAGTGCATTCAGAAAGTATTCAGTCCCCTTCACTTTTTCCACATTTTTTACATTACAGCCTTATTTTTAAATGGATTCATTTTTTTAATCATCAATCTACACACAATACCCCAGAATGAAGAAGCGAAAACAGGTGTTTCGAAATTTTTGCAAAGTACTTAAAAAGAAATAACTAAACTATCACATTTACATAAGTATTCAGAACCTTTGCTATGATACTCGAAATTGTCCGTATACCTCCGAGACAGGATTGTGTCGAGACACAGTTCTGGGGAAGGGCATAAAACAATTTCTGCAGCAGCGTAGGTCCCGAAGAGCACAGTGGCCTCCGTCATTTTTAAATGGAAGAACTTTGGAACCATAGAACTGGCTGAGTGGCCAAACTGAGCAATCAGGGGAGAAGGGCCTTGGACAGAGAGGTGACCAGAGGTGACCAAAGTGATGGTCACTTTGACAGAGCTCCAGAGTTCCTCTGTAACATAGAAACATAGAAATTAGGTGCAGGAGTAGGCCATTCGGCCCTTCGAGCCTGCACCGCCATTCAATATGATCATGGCTGATCATCCAACTCAGTATCCTGTACCTGCCTTCTCTCCATACCCCCTGATCCCTTTAGCCACAAGGGCAACATCTAATTCCATCTTAAATATAGCCAATGAACTGGCCTCAACTACCTTCTGTGGCAGAGAATTCCTCAGATTCACCACTCTCTGTGTGAAAAATGTTTTTCTCATCTCGGTCCTAAAAGATTTCTCCCTTATCCTTAACCTGTGACCCCTTGTTCTGGACTTCCCCAACATTGGGAACAATCTTCCTGCATCTAGCCTGTCCAACCCCTTAAGAATTTTGTAAGTTTCTATAAGATCCCCCCTCAATCTTCTAAATTCTAGCGAGTACAAGCCAAGTCTATCCAGTCTTTCTTCATATGAAAGTCCTGACATCCCAGGAATCAGTCTGGTGAACCTTCTCTGTACTTCCTCTATGGCAAGAATGTCTTTTCTCAGAGTAGGTGACCAAAACTGTACGCAATACTCCAGGTGTGGTCTCACCAAGACCCTGTAAAACTGCAGTAGAACCTCCCTGCTCCTATACTCAAATCCTTTTGCTATGAATGCTAACATACCATTCGCTTTCTTCACTGCCTGCTGCACCTGCATGCCTACTTTCAACGACTGGTGTAGCATGACATACAGGTCTCGTTGCATCTCCCCTTTTCCTAATCGGCCGCCATTCAGATTACGGTCAACTTTCCTGTTCTTGTCACCAAAGTGGATAACCTCACATTTATCCACATAATACTGCATCTGCCATGCATTTGCCCACTCACCAAGCCTATCCAAGTCACCTTGCAGCCTCCTAGCATCCTCCTCACAGCTAACACTGCCCCCCAGCTTCGTGTCATCCGCAAACTTGGAGATGTTGCATTCAATTCACTTGTCCAAATCATTAATATATATTGTAAATAGCTGGGGTCCCAGCACTGAGCCTTGCGGTACCCCACTAGTCACTGCCTGCCATTGTGAAAAGGACCCGTTTATTCCTGCTCTTTGCTTCCTATCTGCCAACCAGTTCTCTATCCATATCAATACTGAACCCCCAATACCGTGTGCTTTAAGTTTGTATACTAATCTCTTATGTGGGACCTTGTCGAAAGCCTTCTGAAAGTCCAGATATAACACATTCACTGGTTCTCCCTTATCCACTCTATTAGTTACATCCTCGAAAAATTCTATAAGATTTGTCGGACCTGATTTACCTTTCATAAATCCATGTTGACTTTGCCCAATGATTTCACCACTTTCCAAATGTGTTGCTATCCCATCTTTAATAACTGACTAGCAGTTTCCCCACTACCGATGTTGGACTAACTGGTCAGTAATTCCCCGTTTTCTCTCTCCCTCCCTTTTTAAAAAGTGGGGTTACATTAACTACCCTCCAATCCTCAGGAACTATTCCAGAATCTAAAGAGTTTTGAAAAATTATCACTAATTTCTGCGGCTATTTCCTTAAGTACTCTGGGATGCAGCCTATTTGGCCCTGGGGATTTATCGGCCTTTAATCCATTCAATTTACCTGACACCACTTCCCGGCTAACCATATAACCATATAACCATATAACAATTACAGCACGGAAACAGGCCATCTCGACCCTTCTAGTCCGTGCCGAACACATAATCTCCCCTAGTCCCATATATCTGCGCTCAGACCATAACCCTCCATTCCCTTCCCATCCATATAACTATCCAATTTATTTTTAAATGATAAAAACGAACCTGCCTCCACCACGTTCACTGGAAGCTCATTCCACACAGCTACCACTCTCTGAGTAAAGAGGTTCCCCCTCATGTTACCCCTAAACTTCAGTCCCTTAATTCTCATGTCATGTCCCCTTGTTTGAATTTTCCCTACTCTCAGTGGGAAAAGCTTTTCCACGTCAACTCAGTCTATCCCTCTCATCATTTAAAAAACCTCTATCAAGTCCCCCCTTAACCTTCTGCGCTCCAAAGAATAAAGCCCTAACTTGTTCAACCTTTCTCTGTAACTTAGTTGCTGAAACCCAGGCAACATTCTAGTAAATATCCTCTGTACTCTCTCTATTTTCTTGACATCCTTCCTATAATTAGGCGACCAAAATTGTACACCATACTCCAGAATTGGCCTCACCAATGCCTTGTACAATTTTAACATTACATCCCAACTTCTATACTCAATGCTCTGATTTATAAAGGCCAGCACACCAAAAACTTTCTTTACCACCCTATCTACATGAGATTCCACTTTCAGGGAACTGTGCACAGTTATTCCCAGATCCCTATGTTCACCTACATTCTTCAATTCCCTACCATTTACCATGTACGTCCTATTTTGATTTGTCCTGCCAAGATGTAGCACCTCACACTTATCAGCATTAAACTCCATCTGCCATCTTTCAGCCCACTCTTCCAACTGGCATAAATCTCTCTGTAGACTTTGAAACTCTACTTCATTACCCGCAATCCCACCTATCTTAGTATCATCTGCATACTTACTAATCCAATTTACCACACCATCATCCAGATCATTGATGTACATGACAAACAACAGTGGACCCAACACAGATCCCTGTGGCACCCCACTTGTCACTGGCCTCCAACCTGACAAACAACCATCCACCATTACTCTCTGGCATCTCCCATTCAGCCACTGTTGAATCCATCTTGCTACTCCACCATTAATACCCAACCATTGAACCTTCTTAACCAACCTTCCATGAGGAACCTTGTCAAAGGCCTTACTGAAGTCCATGTACACAACATCCACTGCTTTACCCTCATCAATTTCCCGAGTAACATCTTCAAAAAATTCAAGAAGATTAGTTAAACATGACCTTCCAGGCACAAATCCATGTTGACCTGGATTTCACTCAGTTCCTCTCCATCTCATTTGACCCCCGGTCCCCTGCTATTTCCGGCAGATTATTTATGTCTTCCTTAGTGAAGACAGAACCAAAGTAGTTATTCAATTGGTCTGCCATGTCTTTGTTCCCCATGATCAATTTGCCTGTTTCTGACTGCAAGGGACCAACATTTGTTTTAACTAATCTTTTTCTCTTCACATATCTATAAAAACTTTTGCAGTCAGTTTTTATGTTCCCTGCCAGTTTTCTTTCATAACCTATTTTCCCTATCCTAATTAAGCCCTTTGTCCTCCTCTGCTGGACTGAATTTCTCCCAGTCCTCTGGTAGGCTGCTTTTTCTGGCTAATTTGTATGCTTCATCTTTTGTTTTGATACTATCCCTGATTTCCCTTGTTATCCACGGATGCACTACCTTCCCTGATTTATTATTTTGCCAAACTGGGATGAACAATTGTTGTAGTTCATCCATGCAGTCTTTAAATGCCTTCCATTGCATATCCACTGTCAACCCTTTAAGAATCAATTGCCAGTCTATCTTGGCCAATTCACGTCTCATACCCTCAAAGTTACCTTTCTTTAAGTTCAGGACCCTTGTTTCTGAATTAACAATGTCACTCTCCATCCTAATGAAGAACTCAACCATATTATGGTCACTCTTGCCCAAGGGGCCACGCACAACAAGACTGCTAACTAACCCTTCCTCATTACTCAATACCCAATCTAGAATAGCCTGCTCTCTCGTTGGTTCCTCTACATGTTGGTTTAGAAAACTATCCCGCATACATTCCAAGAAATCCTCTTCCTCAGCACCCTTGCCAATTTGATTAACCCAATCTATATGTTGGTCCCCCACCTGTTAAGATGCAATCCGTCCTTTTTGTACAGTTCCCCCTTACTCCAAAAACAGATCCCAGTGATCTAAGAATCTAAATCCCTGCCCCGTGCACCAGTTCCTCAGCCACACATTCAGGTCCCGTATCTCCCTGTTCCTGCTCTCGCCAGCATGAGGAACTGGAAGCAAACCGGAGATAGCAACCCTGGAGGTCCTGCTTTTCAGCATTTTTCCAAGCTCTCTAAAGTCACGCTGCAGAATATTCATCCCCTTCTTTCCGACATCGTTTGTGCCGTCATGCACTACCACTTCCGGCTGTTCACCTTCGCCCTTGAGGATTTTCTGCACTCTGTCCGTGACATCCTGGATCCTGGCACCAGGAAGGCAGCACACCATCCTCGAATCCCGTCTGTTGCCGCAGAAACCCCTGTCCGTACCTCTCACAATGGAGTCTCCCACTACAATGGCGTTGCCTGACGTTGGCCTCTTTGGTTTTGGCTCAACAGCCCCTATATGCTTTGCAAGCCAGTCCGCCGCTCAGTGTAATAACGTCTTCTGTCCCAACAGCTTCTAAGTGGGTGATCCTGTTCACAAGAGGTACAACAGCCGGGGACGTTTGCATTCCATGCTTCCCTCCATTTCTCACCATCACCCACTTTCTCTCTTCCAGTACCTTAGGTGTAACAATCTTAATGTAGGACTTGTCGAGGAATGACTCAGTTTCTCGGACGAACCTGAGGTCATCCACTTGCTTCTCCAGTTCCCCAACATGGTTCTTCAGCAGCTGTACCTGGGTGCACTCCTCACATTTGTAGCATCCAGAGGCACCAGCAGTGTCCTTGACCTCCGACATACTGCAAGCATCACACTGAATCAGCATGCGTGACATCTCCTTCTTTCGTCTCCCCCTCTCCAGTGTTTTGCGTAGCCTCCTCTCCTCAGCCTCCTCGCCGAAGACTGTAGAGATGGGTGAACCTTCCAGAAGGACAACTATATCTGCAGCACTTCACCAATCAAGCCTATATGGTAGAGTGGCCAGACGGAAGCCACTCCTCAGTAAAAGGCACATGACAGCTCATTTGGAGTTTGCCAAAAGGCACTTAAAGGACTCTCAGACCATGAGAAACAAGATTATCTGGTCTGATGAAACCAAGATTGAACTCTTTGGCCTGAATGCCAAACGTCATGTCTGGAGGAAACCAGGCACCGCTCAACACCTGCAAATACCATACCTACGGTGAAGCATGGTGGTGGTAGCATCATGCTGTGGGGATGTTTTTCAGCGGCAGGAACTGGGAGACAAGTCAGGATTTAGGGAAAGATGAACGGAGCAAAGTACAGAGAGATCCTTGATGAAAACCTGCTCCAGAACTTTCTGGACCTCAGACTGGGGCAGAGGTTCACCTTACAACAGGACAACGACCCTAACCACACAGCCAAGAAGACACAGGAGTGGCTTCAAGACAAATTTGTAAATGTCCTTGAGTGGCCCAGCCGGAGCCCGGACTTGAACCCGATCGAACATCTCTGGAGGGCCTTGAAAATAGCTGTGCATCGACGCTCGCCATCGAACCTGACAGAGCTCAAGAGGATCTGCAGAGAAGACTGGGAGAAATTACCCAAATACAGGTGTGCCAAGCTTGTAGCCTCATACCCAAGAAGACTTGATGCTGTAATTATTGCCAAAGGTGCCTCAACAAAGTACTGAGTAAAGGACTGAATACTTATGTATATGTGATATTTCAATTATTACATTTTACTTTGCATTATGGAATAAATCAATTGCATTGTGTTCACTTCGCATTATGGGAACAAGAGTCAAGAGTGTTCTATTGTCATACCAGACTAAGTGAGACCCGTTGGGTCCCATGTTCACACGGGAGGGCTGGCCCCCCAACGCAATATTCCACCTCTCCACCAATTCCAATATTGGTGGCCAGTGGGGAGGGGAGGCTTTCTGGATTGCTAGTATGGGTGTTGTGGGCCGAAGGGACTAGTTTCCAGCGGGCTAGTATGGACATTATGGGTCGAATGGATTATTCAGCTGGCAGCTCAGGCCTGGTGGGCTGACAGCTCGGTCGCTCAGGCCTGGTGGGCTGGCAGCTCAGTCACTCAGGGCTGGTGGGCTGGCAGCTCAGAAACGGACAGAAATTCTGCCCAAAATAGGTGAGAGACTGTGAGAGAGAGAGAGAAGGGGGGAGAGAATCAATTTTAGACATTTTTCATCTATTTCTGCAGATCACAGCAATGAAGGAGGAAAGTCTATCCTGGCATGGATGTCACAGGGAGCCAATGAAGGGAGGGAGAAAAATACTGGGTTGAGGTTTAATACTTGCAGGAGGAATACTTCCTGATGGACCGAAGGGACTCCTCCTGGGCTAGTACAGGTCTGATGGGTTGAAGGTTCTTTAAAAAAAAATCTGAATGAAATCTCAGTGAAAGGCACTTTTTCTGGACTTTTCCTGGCCTGGCATGGGTCTTTTGGGCCAAAATGCTCTTCCTGGGCTAATACGAGCACTTTGGGCAAAAGGGACTGGTTTCTCAGATAAGAGGGGCCTTGTGGGCCAAAATGAGTGGTTTCAGGCAGGCCAAACAACTCATTTCGTTTCATTTCCATTTCAAATGTCAAGCACAGGACAGGCCAAACAACTCATTTCATTTTCATTTTCATTTCATTTCATTGCATTTCATTTCCAATAATAATAATGAATAATAATGGATGGGATTTATATAGCGCCTTTCTTGATACTCAAGGCGCTTTACATCGCACTATTCATTGAATCCTTAGTCACACTCGGTGATGGTGAGCTACTTCTGTAGCCACAGCTGCCCTGGGGCAGACTGACGGAAGCGTGGCTGCTAATCTGCGCCTACGGCTCCTCCGACCATCACCAATCACTCACACACCTTCACACACATTCACACGCAGGCAAAGGTGGGTGAAGTGTCTTGCCCAAGGAAACAACGACAGTATGCACTCCAAGCGGGATTCGAACCAGCTACCTTCCGGTCACCACCCGAACACTTAGCCCATTGCGCCATCTGTCATTGCCATTTCAGTTTCAAGCACAGGGCAGGCCAAACAACTCATCTCATTTTCATTTCATTTCATTTCCATTGCCATTTTAGTTTTAAGCACAGGGCAGTCCAAACAACTAATCTCATTTTCATTTCATTTTCAATGCCATTTCAGTTTCAAGCACAGAGCAGACCAAACAACATCTCATTTTCATTTCATTTCCATTGCCATTTCAGTTTCAAGTGCAGGGCAGGCCAAACAACTCATCTCATTTTCATTTCATTTCATTTTCAATGCCATTTCAGTTTCAAGCACAGGGCAGGCCAAACAACTAACCTCATTTTCATTTCATTTCCTTCGCCATTACAGCTTCAAGCACAGGGCAGGCCAAACAACTCATCTCATTTTCATTTCATTTCATTTCTATTGCCATTATAGTTTCAAGCACAGGGCAGGCCAAACAACTCATCTCATTTTCATTTCATTTCCAGTGTCATTTCAGTTTCAAGCACAGGGCAGGCCAAACAATCTTCCAGAATGACTGACTCACGTCCAGGCATCCGGGGTTTTATAGTCTTGCCATCCCCGGATGGGGCGTTACCTTCATCATGGTGACTGACAGGCAAGAGGACCAATCAGCTGACTCAAGATTTTTTTTTTAAACATTCATAACTTTTTTATTTTTCATCGTTCGGAAAATTGCTCGGGGCTGCCTCAGCGGAGGAGGACTGTGAGTAAGATGGCCAAAAATCATAGTGATACATATTCTAAAATCAATATACAGCACTGAGTCTCTTCATGGTGATTAGTATGGTATACTTCAGAAACGTCACAAAGTGCTAGAGTAACTCAGCGGGTCATGCAGCATCTCTGGAAATCATGGATAGGTGATGTTGTGGGTCAGGAAGAAGGGTCCTGACACGAAACATTACCTGTCCACTTTCTCCAGCCTGCTTCCCGATCCGCAGTCTTGAAAGACTTGGTGGCCCACTTTTCCTATTCCATGTTCTTATTTTGATTTAATCTTTTGAATTTAATAACCTTCCAATAATGTAATATAGAAAGATGAATTGTAGCTTTTCTTTTACTAGCCAATTGATTATGGAGTCGAATTTAGTAGATGGTGGACCAAAGAGATGAGAACCGTTAAATTCCCATCACAAGGGACAGTCTTTGATTATCATATTGACTCTGATACCGTGGATTGTCACCTCGTCATGGTGGAGAAGCTTGCGTGGACCTGAGATCCTGAGAGCGATGCCATCTGTAGTTGTGCTCCTGGTAGGGCCACCAATGGCGGTAAGCTCGAGGGGGAGGTCTCTGACAAAGAGCATTCCAACAAAGGCCTCAATGGTGGAACAGGCAGAGGATGATGGCTGACCTTAGTGGAGCATCACAACAGCTGGGAAGGCGGATGAAGGCTGCAGCAGAAAAGGGTCTCCGGTCGTCTTGGATTCCATTCCGCTGGATCCTGACCCAGATCTGTCAAAGACCGTGGGGTGGCTGTCTGTGCACCAGTCTCCCCACGTTAAATAAAGTCACGCACAGGCGTCCTCCACATAGGGGTTAGCACCCTGGAGACACCCATGGTCAGCCACAACTGAAGGGGGCGTAAGAAGATAAGATGCCAAAAGATTCACTCCATGGACCGAACAGGTACCAAGTTTTGAAATGGAACCAGATGCCCCTCTACAGGTAGGATAACTCAGAACAGGTTTAATAGCATCCTTAGAAACCAAAATACATTCATACATAATAGAATTACTTATTATTTCAAACAGGAAATAAGTGGTACATAACCATCTTTCATCCAACCCAAATGTCATCAAATTAGACATTGCTTTAATGTGTTTGGATTCAGAATTCAGTAGAACAAAGTGCAGATAGTTTAAAAATTCAAGGTTGATAGTGACTAGAACTGGCATTGATATGGCTCTTTCAAATCCCTGTTGTATATTTAAATTTTAATGCTTCCATCATTGGTTCGTAAGTGTGAATTAACAGCCTTGATCTTTCTCTTTAGTTACTTTTCTGAGAAAGGACTCGAATTTAATTCAACACTGTAGATTTAGTGCTTTTCTATATTCCACCAGGCAGAATCAATAATGTGACTGAAGTGAAGAAGATAAAAATTTATGGTATCTTGCAATTTAATGGTTGAAAAGATGCAATTTGAGAGATCATAAATTGTGAAGGAGTTTATGCTTCATTGCCTCTGATTCACTGCTTGCTGTTAGAACTTGATTTGTGACTGTCCATGATGTGTGATTAATGATGTGATCAATGCTTACCTCTGTGCAAGACTTCATTGCTAATGCTCTTCATTAGAATAAATAAAAGATGGTAATTTAAAAAAAAACTTTGAAACATATAATGTAAAATAGCAGTTTTTGCGTTGGGGATTTGCTGTCTTAAGTACTGCCTTCAGTATGTCCATACGCATTGCACTAAAAATTAGTTTTATTTTTTGAACATTGCAGAAACTATTGTTGCTTCTACTAACCATAATTATAATTACAGTGATGACAAGGAATCTAGAAAGGACAATGTTAGTGGTAGGATCTGTCCAATAACTTTGACGGTACTGTAGCCAAACAAAGATAAATAATGTAATTTGCAGCAGCTTTAAACTAGCTTATGACCGATGTAAATTATTAGATAAACTTTGCAGAAAGCTATATATTTTGCCTAATCAGCCCTGGTATTATTGACAGAAGCATCACTGAACACAATTTTTCACAATTTTGTCTTTTTGTTTTGTGAATTCTACATTTTCAAATTTACTACATAGAACTTTCTTGCGTAAAATGTAATTTGAAGACAATTTTCAAATGATATTCTGCACAATTTAAGATCAAGGCTACCCATCTCCATTATATAGAAACTGTTAATTGATTGATATTCAATACAATTTTGATTCCTAACAAAAGCATTGCAACTTACTCATGCATTTAAAATGGGTGTCTGAAATCAGTAAAATCAACAGCAGTAATGCTTAGAAAGTTTTCTGATATTCTTTTGGTATTATGTATACCTTTTTCAAAGTTTTTGGTTAGAAAAGTACTAATAAAAGACCCTCTTACAAATTCCTGTTCATGTTTCTTGGAGTGTACTGTTGTAATACTTTTTAAAAAACTGGTTATTTTATCCTAAATTTCACCAAAAATGTAATTTATAATGGATAAATAGATCTGGCAATTCTTGCCTATAAGTTTGTGCATTGAAGATACATTGAAGGTTTCCACATAACCTCGGCAGACAATCTATTTGAGTATTGAAGAAAGTCTGTGTTGTATGATGTGCTGTCTTTTGTGAAGGGCATTAAATTGAGACCTTGTCAGCTCATTCCAGGTGCACATAAGATCTAATACCGCCCAATTCTAATAAAAATTAGAGAATTTCCCCAGTATCCATCAACAACACTAATCAATTAAAATATCTGGGGTATCTAATTAATTTGCTTTATTTTTTGCATTTTGATTGGACTGCTTGTAACAAAGATCTTCAAATCAAAAGTAGCACTGGTACAGTCTGAAAGTAAGAAACATGTTTTATAGATTATTTCCGAGTAAGCAGGGAACATATACAGTTGTAAGAACTATTTTAACCATTTGTTCTTTATGACAAGATCATCACTATTGCATTTCGGATGTGATTTTTTATTTTTATATAAATATGATGTACTCGTCCATCCTCAAGAAACTGTTGGTCTGAAATATCTCATTGATTTACTTGTGGAGAAAGGAAAAGCAGCGATGTTGGTTGGGAATGCAGGCATAGGAAAGAATATTCTCGTGTCAAAGGAACTTTCAAAACTAACTGAAAACTATATCGTAATTAAAGGTCCTTTTAACATCAGCCATGCTCCAGCGTAAGAACTTCCTCGTTGGTTCAATGTTAATTCTACAAATTAATTAATATTATAAAATTTAATCTCTGTTTCTGTTCAACTATCGATTTGAGTTATTTAATTGTAACAGAACACACAGAGTTAAGATCAGTTAATACTAGCTTTTCCTGAGATTTCTAAAATTAAACTCTTACTTTCTGGCTAAAATTTGCATTCCTGGGTAGCATATGGAGGCATATGCAGTTTTGTCATTTCTGATATGCATGATTGATTCCAGCGAATCTGTGTGAATAGGTGTCCATCTGCCAGTTTATTCAGTGTATTTGGGACAGGTCACTGCAACTGCCCATCTTATTCTGCATGGAAACTTCGTAGGGGAGTAATTTTTGATTGGCAGTTGCATTTGTAGTGAAAATGTGGGTCAGACTTGTAAGTAGGGTTCTAACAAAGCTGCTTTGTAGTTCTCTTGATTGACAATTGTGGCCAGGGTGGGGTTTTTTTTCCCAGATGTAGTGTCACATTGGTCTGCTTGCCTGCCTGCCTCTATCATTCTTCAAGCAGAGAAGATGAGTTTGATTCCATATGTTGGATAGATAGTAGTCAATGAATCGCACATATGATTCTAGTTTTGAAAAATAGTTAAACATAATTAAATATATTGATTTTTGATGTAAATACCATGTAGATTGTAAATCTACAATGTTCATTGTAAAATAAGGCATCTGTTAATTTTTATTACGTCTAAGTCTGATAGTCTTCAATTTGCCAATCAAATCTCCAGAGTTAATTGATGACTAGAGTCGTCGTCTACCTTTAAAGAGCATTATCTCTAATCTGCTTGAGCCAAACTCTTGAGCTGATACTATTTTACCTTAACTTCACTTTCAACATCAACAAAAAGGTGCAAATCAATTGTTATGAGGCGTTATACAAATTGGCATTTGTCTAACTGTTGTATGTAGGTCTGACCCACGTCTTCATCATCAAGGATTCCATCATGGATCAAATATCAAGGATTTTTATCCCACCATGCTTTAAGTTTTAAGTGGGGAAACTGCTAGAGTCAGTTATTAAAGATGGGATAGCAGCTCATTTGGAAAGCGGTGAAATCATTGGACAAAGTCAGCATGGATTTATGAAAGGTAAATCATGTCTGACGAATCTTATAGAATTTTTCGAGGATGTAACTAGTAGCGTGGATAGGGGAGAACCAGTGGATGTGGTGTATCTGGACTTCCAGAAGGCTTTCGACAAGCTCCCACATAAGATGTAATTATGCAAACTTAAAGCACACGGCATTGGGGGTTCAGTATTGATGTGGATAGAGAACTGGCTGGCAAACAGGAAGCAAAGAGTGGGAGTAAACGGGTCCTTTTCACAATGGCAGGCAGTGACTAGTGGGGTACCGCAAGGCTCAGTGCGAGGACCCCAGCTATTTACAATATATATTAATGATCTGGATGAGGGAATTGAAGGCAATATCTCCAAGTTTGCAGATGACACGAAGCTGGGGGGTAGTGTTAGCTGTGAGGAGGATGCTAGGAGACTGCAAGGTGACTTGGATAGGCTGGGGTGAGTGGGCAAATGTTTGGCAGATGCAGTATAATGTGGATAAGTGTGAGGTTATGCACTTTGGTGGCAAAAACAGGAAAGCAGACTATTTTCTAAATGGTGGCCGACTAGGAAAAGGGGAGATGCAGCGAGACCTGGGTGTCATGGTACACCAGTCATTGAAAGTAGGCATGCAGGTGCAGCAGGCAGTGAAGAAAGCGAATGGTATGTTAGGTTTCATTGCAAAAGGATTTGAGTATAGGAGCAGGGAGGTTCTACTGCAGTTGTACAGGGTCTTGGTGAGACCACACCTGGAGTATTGCGTACAGTTTTGGTCTCCAAATCTGAGGAAGGACATTCTTGCCATAGAGGGAGTGCAGAGAAGGTTCACCAGACTGATTCCTGGGATGTCAGGACTGTCTTATGAAGAAAGACTGGATAGACTTGGTTTATACTCTCTAAAATTTAGGAGACTGAGAGGGGATCTTATAGAAATTTACAAAATTCTTAAGGGGTTGGACAGGCTAGATGCAGGAAGATTGCTCCCGATGTTGGGGAAGTCCAGGACAAGGGGTCACAGCTTAAGGATAAGGGGGAAATCCTTTAAAACTGAGATGAGAAGAACTTTTTTCACACAGAGAGTGGTGAATCTCTGGAACTCTCTGCCACAGAGGGTAGTCGAGGCCAGTTCATTGGCTATATTTAAGAGGGAGTTAGATGTGGCCCTTGTGGCTAAGGGGATCAGAGGGTATGGAGAGAAGGCAGGTACAGGATACTGAGTTGGATGATCAGCCATGATCATATTGAATGGCGGTGCAGGCTCGAAGGGCTGAATGGCCTACTCCTGCACCTAATTTCTATGTTTCTATGTAAGCTCCCAGAAGCTTTGAAAATTGAATGCAGCAGTCAGCTACTAAATGACTTGCCTCTTCTACACATTTCAGTCATAAGTGTCATTGACCAACAATTACATATACCGCCATTTGATGTACAAACGGACTGTAATCATTACAGATTTTAGAGCTCGAAGAACTAATCTTGATTCTATGTATTTTATGTTTGTATATACCAACATGAAATTCTCATTCGTGAGTACAGTGCTGTCCTTTGAATGGTAATTTGATGAATGTGGTACATGTATTACTTTTGTAGAAAAATATTTGTAATCTGCTATTACATTCTCTAAACTACCAATCCTACTGCTTCATATTGGGAAGGGTAACACATGACTGTTAACACATGCCTCTAGACACGATTGTCTTTACAATAAAAAGGACGAGGTGCCATTGGTTGATTCATGGAAAAAGTAATTACACTCCTGTTTTTACTTATGGTATATAGTGATTGCACACACAGTCCTTTATTCCTTTTGATTTGGTTCAGTTCTAATCGTTTGACCATGGCTGTAACGAAGAGTTATTGTACATACACAGCTCACTTACTGGAAGAAGCTTGCACACAAATCCTAGCAGAGACTGGGATTCGTAGCAGACTGCATCTGTATATAATCTTCAAAGGCTAATTGAAAATTTTAATTATTCAACATATAAAGATATCAGAAAAATGTGCATTTGATAAATGCTAAAAAAAATGTTTCCATAATTGCATTGTTTTTATAATAATCCTTATTATGTTGTGTACGCTGAAAAGTTTGATACAATATGATACGATAGACCTTTATTTATCCCAAGTGGGAAATTGATCCGCCAACAGTCAAAAAACACAAAATATGTTAAACAAAGTTCCCCAAGTTTACTCACTCTAAAGAAATCAGTGTCATGCATTATTTTCATTGACACAGGTTCTTGAGAAATCTCCTAAAAAGAAGACTGGAAGAAATTATGCTCCAGAAGGAACAAATAGGCTGATTTATTTTATTGATGATCTTATATATTCAGATTATATAATGATCTGAAGTGGATGCCTATGGTACGGTCCAACTGCATACTCTAATCCGGCAACATCTAGATTATAACCACTGGTACGTTTTGTCTGTCAATACACGTATATTTTTAAAGTTGGTAATTGAAAAAGGACATCTTTCAATAAAATTATCTTCCTCAAACAGAGGTCCACATACCCTTCCGACTATTACTCTTCTCCATTGCTCTATATTATTGCATTAAACGGGCTCACCTTTGATTGCATGCACTTCCTTGAGATAAACTGTGTCGCTATGAACACCTGTACTAGTCCAAGAAATGCCTGCATCATTGTGGGTTATGTAGAACATTCTTTGTTTCACTCTATTCATGTTTTTTTCTATTATCACTATTTACATTCTAAATCTCTGTATGATCTACACAATTTCATAAATTCTTCTATAAATTTCCATTCTTCCTTCACCTTTATATGGACCGTCTCTTCCATTTCCTGCCTTGACTTTTCTAAATCTTGGCTAGTGTTCAACTATAAACCTACAAATTCCCATAGCTATCTTGAATGTACTTTGGGTAGGAAGGAACTGCAGATGCTAGTTTAAATTGAAGATAGACATAAAATGCTACAGTGGGAAAGGCAGCATCTTTCAAGAGAAGGAATGGTTGATGTTTCATTGTGTGAAGATTTTATTTCGACCCGAAACGTCACCTATTCCTTCTATCCAATAATGCTGCCTGTCCCACTGTGTTACTTCAGCATGATAGACGGCAGCCTTGGAAGCTTTACCCCATCACCTCACGTCAACTCCCACTTCGGACGATAGCTAAAATAAAACAATTTCTCCAGTTTGATGATCTTGAAAAGATCATCCACGCATTTATCGCCTCCCGCCTAGGTTACTGCAACTCCCTTTACACTGGCATCAGCCAATCTTCCCGGTCCCGCCTGCAACTGGCCCGAAACGCTACAGCAAGACTCCTGACGGGCACCCTAAAAAAGGGACCACATCACCCCGATTCTGGCCTCTCTCCACTGGCTCCCTGTGCGGTTCCGAATAAATTTCAAGATCCTTCGTTATGTCTACAAAGCCCTTAATGGACTTGTTCCCACCTACATCAAAAGTCTGCTTACCCACCACACCACCTCCAGGTCCCTCTGATTGGCCGACTTGGGGTTACTGAACATCCCGCGTTCTAGGCATAAGCTCAGGGACGACCGCGCCTTTGCAGATGCAGCTCCTAGACTGTGGAACAGCATCCCTCTTCCTATCAGAACTGCCCCCTCCATTGACTCTTTTAAGTCGAGACTTAAAACTCATCTTTACTCTCAAGCCTTTCTTGACGTCCTCTGAGTGAGGGCTATATGTATGTATTTATGTATGTACTTAATCTATGAACCAATGTTGTATAACATTAGTACCTTCACCAATGTAAAGCACTTTGGTCAACAAGAGTTGTTTTTTAAATGTGCTATAGAAATAAAAGTGACTTGACTTGACTTTGTGTCTACCTTGAATATACTTTCCCCATCCAGCTTCCTGTAAAAGTCAATTATTTCATTTTCTTAAAAGATTTTGTTCATTGATCATTGAACATGACTCCAATTTCCCCCGTCACTTGAATTCTCCATCCCATGTTGGCTCTGACCTTATATACCTGTATCCTGATCCAGTGAATTAAACATTAACAACTGCTCCCCCCCCCCCTCTTAAACTTTAGACATGGCATATTGTAATGTTCTGGACTTAGCAACTGCTAATAATAAATATTACAGTATCTTTACTAATCTCGGCTAACATTTACTTTCCCTGCTTCCATCTGTGCTATTTTCAAGCTGTTATTTTGTTTCTTGTACAATTACCATCTTCTTTCACCTTGTATTATTATCTCTCGTGGTCGGATAATTTCTCCTGCAACTCGTTCCTTCACAGATCTTAGATTAGTTTAGTTTATTAATGTCACATGTGCTGAGATACAGTGAAAAGCTTTTGTTTGTGTGCAGAGAAAATCTATACATGAATGCAATCAAGCCATCCACAGTGTACAGTCAAAGGATGAAGGATACAACATTTAGTGCAAGATGCTGCACTTCCATGTTTCTATGCATCTCAAAACATTGCGATTGCATCATTTAATTTGGATGGCACAGTGACACAGCTGGCAGAAGTGCTGCTATGTAGCGCCAGAGACCCAAGTTCGATCCTGACCTCAACTGCTGCCTGTGTGGAGTTTGCACATTCTCCCTGTGACTGCATGGATTTCCTTAGGGTATTCCGGTTTCCTCTCGTATCCCAAAGATGTGTGGGTTTGTAGGTTAATTGGTCTCTAGTGTGTAGGAAGTGTATGTGCAAGTGGGGCACAGAACTAGTGTGAACGGGTGATCAGTGGTCGGCATAGACTTGGTGGGGCGAAGGCCGCTGTTTCCATTTTGAATCTTTTCGATCTATTCAATTAATCCTCCTTTTTTATAGTTTCTTGATTGCTTCTACCTAATCTGTTAAGTATTTCCAACACTTTCTGTTATTAACCCAGATTTTGCAGATTATTTTTAGTTGCTCGTATTGCATTCAGGACATATGAAACACAAATACCACTGATAACATTGCGTTGGTTGGTCTGTCTAACCAAATATAGCATCCTCACCCAGTCTAATTCCCCTCACTGTAAGATTGTAATTCTAATCAGTTGGCTACAATAGGCTGGCCACTTAACTCTTTCACCTAACATGAGACTCCCAAACCAGGCATGAATTCTCTCAGTAGAAGAGATTACAAGGTGTACAGAGGAAATGAGTTGAAGGTGTTCTCGAGGCTTGCACCCACTTTTGTGAATTCCTGGCCTCAAAATAGAAAAGGAGTACTTAGGATGGTGTTGAGAATTTTGAGTGCTTTTGAGTGCAGAAGGAACATAACATCTCCCACAGTACCCACCTGCTTGCCTGTCTTAGCTCCTGTTTGTCAAGTCTGTGGTCAAGTCTGCTGGCCTCATCAAAACCCATTGAACTGAAATGGAAGCTTTTGCAATCTTGAGGAACTGCCAGGAAAAAGTAGTCACTTCAAAGTAGGACAGATGATACTTTCAGAATTCTCATAACTGTTATCAATAAATAGGTTCATACCTTAGGGTCAAAATATGCTTCTCTTGATGTTTAGCTATCAACATTGACAGACTTCAAGTGGTAAAATAAGCTTACAGATAACTATGATGTGGGTTGATAGTAAACATCCTGGGTGCATAAGTAAGCTAATTTTTGACTTTTCAAGGTTTTAAACAATTGAACAACATCTTGGCTATAATAAGGTATGGATTTTAATAGAAGCACAGCAATTTACTCATTTCTGTAAAATGGGGAAAAATAATACTGTAATAAATGGCATCATCAGAAAATTGAATGGACCTAGAAAATTACAATCTTGCAGTACTAATCAATGCAGGAAAAATAAAGTGGGTAATAAGTGAAATAGTTGGCTAACTCCTACCTCTTTTTGTCATTAGGTTTGACAGACAGAAGTTAGTTCTGAAAGAAATTCATAATTGCCAATACATCACTTGCATGAATCGTGCAGCTGGCAGATTCTCTGTAAAATATGCTTCTTCAGGTAGGGCTCTCTTCTACTAAAGGTAGTGGTTTTAAGGATAATTCTGCATGCATAAGAAAAATAAAGGACACAGGATTGTCACCGGTACTTTGTCATAAGGTCAGAAGTGATAGGAATCGATTTGAGACATTCGGATCATCAAATCTACTCCGCAATTCAATCATGGCTGACCTATCTCTCCCTCCTAACCCCATTCTCCTGCCTTCTCCCCATAGCCTCTGACATCCGTACTAATCAAAAATCTATCTATCTCTGCCTTAAAAATATCCACTGCCTTGGCCTCTAAAGCCTTCTGTGGCAAAGAATTCCACGGATTCACTACCCTCTGACTAAAGACATTGACTTTGTGACCCCAATCTTCCAACATTCTGAGAAAATCAGCCAACAATCCCACAATTAGTGTATTCTTGTATTCTTGTATTCAAATTTTATTGTCGTTGCCTCACTTTGAGACAACGAAATGAATTTCCCGTACAGCAGTATCGTTAAAAAAAATCACAAGAAAAATAATAAAAATAAATAATAAATAAATAATAAAACATATTAAAAAAATAAAATTAAAATTGAATTAAAAATTTAACAAAAGCACAAACACAAAAAGTCCACAACACAACATAACATAAATGGCACCCAGGTGAGGACGGCACCATAGTCCAGCCAGCCTCCCCTCCGTGTCCATCCGTAGTCGGGGCCTTCCGAGCACCCGCAGTCGCCGCCCGGGTGGCCCGATGTTCAGGCCCTCACGCCGGGCTGGTGGAACGCCGACGCCGAACCCCGACGGTGAGCATCCTCCTCCTCAGCGGCCCGGACCTTCTGATCAGCCGCCTCCCGCTGCCGGAGTCTGCAGCTCCTGAGTCCACAGGTCGAGCCGGGCAGAGTCACAGGACCCCGCGCTGTCCATCAGCGCCGCCCGCGTTGGGAGCTCTGCAAACCGCAGCTCCTTGATGTTGGTGCAGCAGGTCCAGCACTCCGGGCTCCAGACGGCGACCCCCAGTAAGGCATCGCCAGCCCCGCGATGTTCCAGCGCTGTCCCGCCGCTGCTGGAGCTCCGGTCGATCCCGGCAGGAAAGGCCGCGCCAATCCAGGTAGGTAGCCGCTGCTGGGGGGGGGGGGGGGGGGGGAGGACGCGACTCGAATAATAGTCGCGTCCCCACCAGGAAGCGGCTGAAGGACGGTATCCCCCGCACCGTGCCCTCTTCCCCCACATAAAAACACAAAAAAACACACTTTTAACATAACAAAATAAACAAGTGTACTGTGTTTACCAGCTGGTTCCAAATATGGGTCATTAATGTGGTAAATAAATTAATTTTAATCTCTGTATTAGTTGCAATTTCACAATTCAAATGTATGTTCTTCGGTGCAACTTCCTCCACTTTATATCATTTAAGTCTCAAGTCTTTGCATCATCTCCATGATATGCATCTTCTTTTTTCTGCTGTAGTAATTAAAACTCTACATAAATGTAATCTGTAGTAAAGCCTGAGTGAATTTGTAATCTATCTTGCTATTCCAATATACTATACTGATGTTTAAAATTATGCTTTATTCCACATCAACTCAGGGTCATATAATAATGACTTGCGTATTTGCTGTGTAGACGTATTTTTTACTGACAACAACTTAAATTAAATTAAGTTATACCATTCTAATAATATATGACACCTAGTGAGTATCTCACATTTGCAGCAAATCTTTGTGTGATTGAATATGAATGCCTTAACTAAAAGCTTTCCTCTTGCAAAACATTGCACTGACGTGGCCATAGCTCTCTCACTCTTGGGGGTCCAAAAGTCTGTAACTTTGTTTGCAGTGATGTTTCCCCAATAGTCCATGGATTTTCTGCCAATAATGGAGTTGCACAGCAGGAAACCAGACCCTTCAGCCGAACATTTCCATGCTGACCAAGATGCCCCATGAATTCCAAAGTTCCATGAATGTTTATTGTCTATCCACAATATAACTGATCAGCTAACCAAATAGCCAATCATACATATCAGACCAAATAGAAGTTGGACACCATGCATCAAATTGCACTCACTTAAAACAAAATATAGCATTAAACAATGTCATCCATTGCACCATAAATTGAAGATGTTGGGCAGTTTGACTCTTGCAAATCTGTGCCCAACATTTCAAAAATGTCAAGTGTCAAATTCTTAGGATCATGATTTTGCTCCAGGCACATAATTGACAATTCAATCAAAGTTATAAATGGTGTGCTATTTAACTGTCACACAACCTGCCCTATCTGCAATATTAAATGTGGTTGATCACAGTGTACACTGCACAATGCTTCTCCTTGGCCATCCATCTGAGCAGGACAACCATTTAGTTCCATTCTGATTTATCCAGTCACAGCCCGAGAATATTTTCAACAGTACTTGCACCATTTACTTCCACATTCCTGTGCATGTAAACCTGACCCTCTCCTATTTCTCATCTACCTATTCCCCCTGAAAGCATCAACTGAAAACGTAACATTTTCTGTAAGTGTACCGATTGTGCCCAGCTGTGGTTTCCCACCACCTCACTCAACCTAATCACTGGTTAAATTGTCAGACTGCCAGTAATGGATAAACAGAAATTTCCTCCAACTAATTATTAAGAAGCATGGAGATAATATCCCTTCCAACAGCCTCCAACCCTCTTACTGGAAATTGTCAGATACTTAATATTAGGATATTATCTTATTCATCTTTACTCCATTGCAGAAATTGGCCTTTTTATCTGGAATATGAGGCGTTACAATGCTGAGACCTGTATTCTGCATTCTTCTCCTTTGCTCTACCTATTGTACCTGATAATTGACTTGATTGTATTTATGAATAGTGTTATCTCATTTGATCGCATAGCATGTAAAACAAAACTTTTCACTGTATCTTGGTACATCTGACAATAATAAACCTAAATCTAAACCTAAATCACATTGTTGATGTCATATTGGATGCATGGTTGAATAATCTATTGCATTAAAAAGCATCTATTCCCACTTCCCCAGCAGCTCCTGGTTTACTGCTCTGGATCCAACATTTGTTTAAACCTGAATCAATGCCTTTATTATTTTCTAATCCTCTTATGTTTCCAGCACACTTAGCTGGCTTCACATTTCTACTCAATATTAACATGCAAAACCTTGAGTTTGTATCCTACATCTCCACAGGTCCTATTTTACTTTGCTTTCGGACTAATTTACAAATGTTTCCTTGAAAATAATTGGAATGATTTTAAAGTTTTCTTCATTTTTAGCTTTCCCTTGTCTTCACACCTGTAACCTTTTGCAGCCCTGCAACTTTACATAACATCTGTAATCTTTCTGCCTCTTAACCATCCCTAGCCTTTACCTGTCAAGGATCGTTTCCTTGAAATTCTATCCTTAATTCTCTGTCACTCAACCTCTTTCTTCCTTTAGGGTATTCTTTAAAACATATCAGTTGAACTATACTTTTGGTCATTATGTGTAATAATACACCAATAAAATGCCTTAGGATATTTAACTTTTTTTAAAGTCTTACATAAATCTAGGTTATTGTATTGTGTTCAAAGATCATTTGTCTCACTAGCAAATTATTGATTACAAAAATCATGATATCATGACCCTACTTCAGACTGATTGTGGGGAGGGGAGGGGGGGGGGGGGGGGGGGGGGGGGGACGGGGTTGAAAGAAAGCTGGAAGAGAGAATAGGCCAGAGATGAGATATCACAACCATTTCTCCCCTCGCACCCACATCCTGGCTTCACAATCTACAACTCTTCAATCCTTTTGTCTCACACCTTTTTGTTCTGAAGAAGGGTCTCAACCCGAAACGTTGCCTATTTCCGTCGCTCCATAGATGCTGTCTCGCCCGCTGAGTTTCTCCAACATTTTTGTCTACCTTTTTGTTCATCTCTGGTCTTTGTCCAACCATCTGCCTATGAGCCGCCCCCTCACGCCCTCCTCTGTTCACCTGCTATGCTTTGTCCTGCTCCTCCTCTATTCCAGCTTTCTCCCCCCCTGAAGTCTGAAGAAAGATTCTGACCCAAATCGTCACCTATTCCTTCTCTCCAGAGATGCTGTCCGCCCTGCTGAGTTATTCCAGCATTTTGTGTATATCTAAAAGCAAGATGATGGTAGAGACCCTTCATGGTATACACTGTACATAGACACATTGTACAATTGTATCTGTATAGGAAGGAACTGCAGATGTTGGTTTACACCGAAGATAGACACAAAATGCTGGAGTAACTCAGCAGGACAGGCAGTATCTCCGGAGGTGGGTCGAGACCCTACTCCCAATCCTGTTGTGTGTTTTAATTTAAATTATTATATGGTGGTAAGGGCTATGTAGACGGCTAGTAACATCTTCAGAAATGTTAAGTCAGTTTGAAGAAGTGTCTCTACCCGAAACATAACCGATCCATGTTCTCCAGAGATGCTGCCTGATCCGCTGAATTGCTCAAGCACTTGGTGTCCTTCAGAGATGTTAAGTGCAGCCTGCAGTGAAGAGGGGGCTGAATAATTGAATGAATTTGAACTTGGAACGGTATATTAATGTGAATAGTTAAGGATTTATATGTTTTTGTGTGGAAATGGTTTTATTCATTGGGTGATTTAATTGAACAATGCAGTTTCTTGTAAATATGGAAGTATGTGTATGGCACCTTTAAGAAATGGTTGCATCATGTGTTATGATTGACACTTGATTTCACTGTCTTAAAGGGTATTCTATTTATAGTTCTATTGTTGAATCGCCTTCACTTGCAGCAACACAAAGAAATACAGCCTACTATAAGAGGTGTACTATAACCACCTTTCAATTGGAAAATGGTAATAGCTCATTGAAGATAAAGAAATGATATTGGATTCTTTAAAGTCTCTTGAAATCTCTCCAAATGGAATTCCACTAACTAAGAGTGCTTTTATTAAACACCACACACAAAATAATAATGTATTACTCAACGGTACACAAAGTGCTGGAGTAACTCAGCAGGTCAGGCATCATTTATGGAGAATATGGATAGGTGACGTTTCGGGTCGAAATGTTACCTATTAATGTTTTCCAGAGATGCTGCCTGACCCGCTGAGTTACTCCAGCGCTTTGTGTCCTGTGTATTAACTGCCATCTGCAGTTCTTTGTTTCTACAATAATGCATTACTGTTGTGGAAAATTCTAAAACTGAATTCCTTGTCCTCACCATGCAACTCCAGTTGCCCTTGTTACTTATTCATGCTTGCCTTCTGAATTGCCCAGTACAGGCACAATGTTAAAGTTCTCATGCAATACAAGCCAGCAATGTGTTTTGTCAGAACTTTAAATTGACAACAACAACAACATTCCCCTCTAGCTATCTGTTTTCATTTTGTGGTGCAGAGGTTCAATAATCCTGATTTTGATTTCATATTTTTCCTGGTTTACAAAGGCACTTCTCTGTTTTTGCAGTAAATTTACCAGCAGTAGATTATTTGGCTACAGTATACAGCAGTATCCTTAATGCTTACTTTCAAGAGAACATTTTCAGCTACAGTGTAATTAAAATTGTTCCTACTGTTGTTCGGGGTTCCATTTGTCTTCATCAAAAATTGAGCCAAATCTTCTTCTACAACTATCAAGTTCCATTATATTTTTAATTTACGAGACCTGTCCAACACCTTCCAGGTATGTTTGCTTGTTAAATACTACTTATTTATGTTGATGCATGAAACTAGATACCATAACAATACTTTTAGAAATCACATTTTAACACATCTTCCTATTAAAATCTTTAATAAGGAAAATATATGTTAAAATGTTATTTCTAAATATATTGTTATTTGCTTACAAGGTTGATCGTGTGAAGTTCTTAATGTATTTTAAATTTCCAGTGGTTCTTTTAATGTTATTAACCCCACTTCGCCCCTCCAAGGCAGTTTTTAAATTGAAAATAATGAAATTACCATTTAGGTTATAATGCACAGCTTGTACTGAACAACAAATATGTATTTTTGATATATGTCATACCTATTTTGTCATATGTCATACCTATATCTCCAACTATTGTCATACGATAAGGTACAATAAAGATCATAGGCACATAGAATCAGACAACACACAAACCTTGCCATCCTTGTCTTTCATCCTCATAGTAAAATGCTGATCCTGAACTATTAAGCTTGCCTTTAAAAGACAGCCATATGTCAATGTACTCTCAATCAGCCTCACCCAATCTACTACTTCCCCAGTTCCTGTCTAATACTATTGTAATTAGCTTTCTCCCTTTCACTCAAGCACCAGCTTTATCATTACCCACAACTATCTTAAAACGTGGGGAATTATGATCATGTTCCCAAAATGCTGCCCCTGTGAAACTTCGATCACTAAGCAAGGCTCATTATCCAATCCGATTTCTAGTGTGGTGCCTTATTATATACCCAATATTGAGAGGGATTGCAAAGGGATCTCAATGTGCCGCTGCCTGATTTGCAAAGGGCTAAAATCCAAGCAGTGCAAGTAATTAGGAAAGCTAACAGAATGTTATTATTTATGGTGTGGGAAATTGAATGTACAATTAGAGAGGTACTTTGTCAATTATATAAGGCATTGGTGAGATCCTATCTGGACTACTGTGTATATTGTTGGTCTTATTTAAAGAAAGATATTCATTCAATTCAGAGAAGGCAATGGTACAATTAAATTATTTTTTGCTGCATCTTAACAGGCCCATTAACATAATAACACACAAAAATATATACAATACAATAAATTAATAATCAGTAATTCCAGGTGACCAAGCTATAAGAGTGCAGAAACTGATGTCCGTAACCAAAACAGTTGTTAGAAGATCATAGTGCTGAGGTAGGGTTGTGGTTGTGGTTGGTGTTGTGTAGTGTTCAAGAGTCTGATGATGCTGGAAAGACGCTGTTTGTTGAACCCGGAGGTCACGGTTTTCAGGCTCCTGTATTTTTGGCCTGATGGTGGTAACAAAATAAAACCATGGTCAGGGTGGTGTGCGTGTTTGATGATATTAGCTGCCTTTTTGAGGCAGCATTTCCTGAAGATCCCTTTGTTGATCGTTCTGCATGTGTGTGCTTCAAGGTAATTTTCATAATTAAGTTTTGGTTATTCACAGATGGTGGGCTAAATACTGATACCAATATTTATTTTGTTAATAAAGTAATTTTCACTGTACTAATCTGAACCTAATTATCATGTTTGTATCAGCGCATTTATTACTTCAATGTAAAAAACAATTTTCAAAAATTAAATTCTGAAAAAATACTCCTCAGACAATGCCTGATTGAGCTCCTGCTGGAAATACTTTTGCATTCAGCAATGGATATGTGGATCTGAATTGAGGTTTGTGTGGGAGACAGGGGTGGGAAAGCAACTCAAGAACAATATTGCCACCATAATTACCATTTGTATCCAAAACAGTATCTCTGTCTATATCTTTCTATTCTATAACCACAACGTGATGAACTATTAATTAAAAGTGGAGACACAAGACTGCAGGTGCTAGAATCTGAAGCAAAAGAAAACTACTCCTGCATTGGACATACCTTATTTCAGTTCCCAATACCATGTTTTATTTTCTATCCCTGATTTCTCTTCAAAAGTGCATTTCCATTGAATTTAAATTGAGGTAAAATAGAAAGTCCTGGATTAATATCACACTCTTGCCTAACCGACTTCGCAATATACCTTTCAGAAAAGTACTTTTTGTTGTAAGAGGTATGTGAGAATGTGGGGCCATATGGAGAATGGTGTGAGTAACCAAAATGCTGCTACAGCCTAATCCAATGTTCACACTTTCTCATCAACTTAAAGGAGAAGAGATGTAGGGAAGATTAGGAAAATAATTCCAAATTTGTGATCCTGGAGCGACATTGATCAGAATAGATTATCTTTCAATTTCACAGGGTGGTGTTGATTGGGAGGGGTTAAGGTAATGGAAAGATGCGTAAATGAGAATACCTTTAAAATTAAAGTATTGCAGATCTAAGACTAATCTATGTCTGATGGTAAATTGATGTTGATGGATCTTGACTTGAAATGTAGACTGTCCATGCCCTCTGCATGTGCTGCCTGGCCCCTCTGAGTTTCTCCAGTCTCTTGTGCCTCCTTTAAAATAAACATGTTGAATTTTAGATAAACTCAAGTTAATGGAGGGGGTAACGAGTGGATGCTGAGGAATTGTTTGGAGGTGCCCAAAGCACAGAATTGCAGATGAGATGTAAGTGGAAATGAGTGATCTTAGGAAGGTACAGGGCATGTTTGATGCTGCATTTCTTCGAGCTCTGATCCTCATCTCCAAGTTCAATAATAGACAACAGGTGCAGGAGTAGGCCATTCGGCCCTTCGAGCCAGCACCGCCATTCAATGTGACCATGGCTGATCATCCACAATCAGTACCTCGTTCCTGCCTTCTCCCCATATCCCTTGACTCCGCTATCTTTAAGAGCTCTATCTAACTCTCTCTTGAAAGCATCCAGAGAAGTGGCCTCCACCACTCTCTGAGGCAGAGAATTCCACAGACTCACAACTCTCTGTGTGAAAAGGTATTTCCTCATATCGGTTCTAAATGGCTTACCCCTTATTCCTAAACTGTGGCCCCTGATTCTAGACTTCCCCCAACATCGGGAACATGTTTCCTGCCTCTAGCATGTCCAAACCCTTAATAATCTTATATGTTTCGATAAGATACCCTCACATCCTTCTAAATTCCCAGCCGCTCCATTCTATCAATATAATACAGTCCCGCCATCCTGGGAATTAACCTTGTAAACCTACACTGCACTCCCTCAATAGCAAGAATGTGCTTGCTCAAATTTGGAGATCAAAACTGCACACAATACTCCAGGTGTGGTCTCACTAGGGCTCTGTACAACTGCAGAAGGACCTCTTTGCTCCTATACCCAACTCCTCTTGTTATAAAGGCCAACATGCCATTCACTTTCTTCACTGCCTGCTGTACCTGCATGCGTACTTTCATTGACTGATGAACAAGGACCCCCAGATCCCGTTGTACTTCCCCTTTTCCCAATTTGACACCATTTAGATAATAATCTGCCGTCCTGTTTTTGCTACCAAAGTGGATAACCTCACATTTATCCGCATTAAACTGCATCTGCCATGCATTTGCCCAATCACCCAACCTGTCCAAGTCACCCTGCATCTTCATAGCTTCCTCCTCACAGTTCATACTGCCACCCAGCTTTGTGTCATCTGCAAATTTGCTAATGTTACTTTTAATCCCTTCATCTAAATCATTAATATATATTGTAAATAGCTGCGGCCCCAGCACCGAGCCTTGTGGCACCCCACTAGTCACTGCCTGCCATTCTGAAAGGGACCCGTTAATCCTTACTCTTTGTTTCCTGTCTGCCAATCAATTTTCTATCCATGTCAGCATCCAACCCCTAATACCATGTGCTCTAATTTTGCCCACTAATCTCCTATGTAGGACCTTATCAAATGCTTTCTGAAAGTCCAGGTACACTACATCCACTGCCTCTCCCTTGTCCATTTTCCTAGTTACATCCTCAAAAAATTCCAGAAGATAAGTCAAGCATGATTTCCCCTTCGTAAATCCATGCTGACTCGGACCGATCCTGTTACTGTTATCCAAATGTGCGGCTATCTCATCTTTTATAATTGGCTCCAGCATCTTCCCCATCGATGTCAGGCTAACTGGTCCATAATTCCCTGTTTTCTCTCTCCCGCCTTTCTTAAAAAGAGGGATAACATTAGCTTCCCTCCAATCCACAGGAACTGATCCTAAATCTATAGAACATTGGAAAATTATCACCAATGCTTCCACGATTTCTAGAGGCACTTCCCTAAGCACCCTGGGATGCAGACCATCAGGCCCTGGGGATTTATCAGCCTTCAGTCCCATCAGTCTACCCAACACCATTTCCTGCCTAATATACATTTTCTTCAGTTCCTCCGTCACCCTCCGATCCTCTGGTGACTAGTACAACAGGGAGATTGGTAGTGTTTTCCTTGGTGAAGACGGATCCAAAGTACCTGTTCAACTGGTCTGCCATTTCCTTGTTCTCCATAATACATTTGCCCTTTTCAGTCTTCATGGGTCCAATTTTGGTCTTAACTAATTTTTTCCTCTTCACATACCTAACGAAGCTTTTACTATCCTCCTTTATATTCTTGGCTAGTTTACCTTCGTACCTCATCTTTTCTCCTCATATTGCCTTTTTAGTTATCTTCTGTTGCTCTTTAAAAATTACCCAATCCTCTAGCTTCCCACTCATCTTTGCAATGTTATATTTAAGAAAGAACTGCAGATGCTAGAAAAATTGAAGGTAGACAAAAATGCTGGAGAAACTCAGCGGGTGAGGCAGCATCTGTGAAGCAAAGGAATAGGTGACGTTTCGGGTCGAGACCCTTCTTCAGACTGATGTGGAGGTGGGGGGTTGGGAAGAAGAAAGGAAGAGACGGAGACAGTGGGCTGTGGGGAGACTGCGGAGGGGAAGGAGAGAGAAATTGGAGAAGTCAATGTTCATACCGCTGGGGTGTAAACTGCCCAAGCGAAATATGAGGTGCTGTTCCTCCAATTTGTGGTGGGACTCACTCTGGCCATGGAGGAGGCCCAGGACAGAAAGGTCGGATTGGGAATGGGAGGGGGAGTTGAAGTGCTGGGCCACCGGGAGATCAGAACTCACTGACTTCATCCATTTCACCTCTAACTTCCATCCATCACTCAAATTCAACTGGACCATTTCCGACATCTCTCTACCATTTCTAGACTTCACCATCTCCATCGCAGGTAACAGACTATTGACTGACATCTACTACAAACCCACTGACTCCATGGCTATCTGGACTACACTTCTTCCCACCCTGCTTCCTGTAAGGACTCCATCCCCTACTCCTAATTCTTCCGTCTACGCCGCATCAGCACCCAGGATGAGGTGTTCCAAACCAGGGCATCGGAGATGTCTTCATTCTTTTGGGAACGGGTTCTCCTCTTCTATTATAGATGAGGCTCTCACCAGGGTCTCGTCTATATCCCGCAGCTCCGCCCTCACTCCCCATCCACACCCTCGTAACAAGGACAGTCCCCCTTGTCCTCACCTTCCACCCCACCAGCTGTCACATACAACAGATAATCTTCCGACATTTTCGCCACCTCCAACGGGATCCCACCACTGGCCACATCTTCCCATCTCCTCCCCTATCGGCTTTCCGCAGAGACCGCTCTCTCCATAATTCCCTGGTCAATTCGTCCCTTCCCACCCACACCACCCCCTCCCCTGGTACTTTCCCTTGCAACCGCAGGAAATGCTACACTTGTTGCTTTACCTCCCCCCTTGACTCCATCCAAGGACCGAAGCAATCTTTCCAGGTGCGGCAGAGGTTCACCTGCATCTCCTCCAAACTCATCTATTGCATCCGCTGCTCTAGGTGTCAGCTGTACTACATCGGTGAGACCAAGCGTAGGCTTGGCGATCGCTTCGCCCGACACCTCCGCTCGGTTTGCACTAACCAACCTGATCTCCCGGTGGCCCAGCACTTCAATTCCCCATCCTATTCCGAATCCGACTTTTCTGTCTTGGGCCTCCTCCATGGCAAGAATGAGTCCCACCACAAATTGGAGGAGCAGCACCTGATATTTCGCTTGGGCAGTTTACACCCCAATGGTATGAACATTGACTTCTCCAATTTCAGGTAGTCCTTGCTTTCTCCCTCCTTCCCCTCCCCTCCCCAGCTCTCCCACAGTCTACTGTGTCCACCTCTTCCTTTCTTCGTAACGCCCCCCCCCCCACCTCCACATCAGTCTGAAGAAGGGTCTCGACCCGAAACGTCATCTATTCCTTCGCTCCATAGATGCTGCCTTACCCGCTGAGTTTCTCCAGCATTTTTGTCGACTTTGCTATGCTATACTTTTTATACTGTCCCTGACTTTCCTTGTCAGCCACGTTCACCCCTTGGAATCTTTTTTCCTCTTTGGAATGAACTGATCCTGCACCTTCTGTATTATTCCCAGAAATACCTGCCATTGTTGTTCCACTGTCATCCCTGCTAGTGTATCTTTCCAGCCAACAGTCCCCTTTATTCAACTGTAACACTGATACCTCCGATTTACCCTTCTCCCTCTCCAATTGTAGATTACAACTTATCATATTATGGTCACTACCTCCTAATGGCTTCTTTACCTCGAGTTCCCTTATCAAATCCGGTTCATTCCACAACACTAAATCCAAAATTGCCTTCTCCCTCCAGTAGGCTCCAGTACAAACTGCTCTAAGAATCCATTATGGAGGCACTGTGCATTCAACAATCAATCAATCAGATTTATTCATCACATACACAATCAAGTGCAGTGAAATTAATTTGCCAGCAGTGGTACAATAAAAAAAGAACACACAATACACAATAAAATGTAACACAAACATCCACCACAGCACTCTTCACTGTGGTGGAAGGCACAAACTACAGTCAGTCCTCCTCCATTGTTCCCCGTGGTTGGGGCCATAAACCTCCGCAGTCGCCACTGCGGGCGGCCAGATGTACAGGCCAGGCCCTCCCTTAATAATAATAATAATAATAATACATTTTATTTATGGGGGCCTTTCAAGAGTCTCAAGGACACCTTACAAAAATTTAGCAGGTAGAGGAAAAACATGTAAGGGGAATTAAATAAATAGTAGAGACATGACTAGTACACAAAGTAAAGACAGAATTCAATTCAAAACACAATATGAGGCAATTAATGCACAGGTGAAAAGGGAGGGGGACGTGGGGCTAAGGATAGGCAGAGGTGAAGAGATGGGTCTTGAGGCGGGACTGGAAGATGGTGAGGGACACGGAATTGCGGAACAGTTGGGGGAGGGAGTTCCAGAGCCTGGGAGCTGCCCTGGAGAAGGCTCTGTCCCCAAAACTGCGGAGGTTGGACTTGTGGATGGAGAGGAGACCGGCTGATGTGGATCTGAGGGACTGTGAAGGTTGGTAGGGGGAGAGGAGGTCAGTGAGATATGGGGGGGCCAGATGGTGGAGGGCTTTGTAGGTGAGGATAAGGATTTTGTAGGTGATCCGGTGGGAGATGGGAAGCCAGTGAAGTTGTTTGAGGACTGGAGTGATGTGATGCCAGGATTTGGTGTGGGTGATGAGTCGGGCGGCTGCGTTCTGGACCAGTTGGAGTCGGTTGATGTAGGTGGAGCTGATGCCAAGGAGAAGCGAGTTGCAGTAGTCCAGTCGGGAGGAGATGAAGGCATGGATGAGTCTTTCAGCAGCGGGAGGTGTGAGAGAGGGTCTGAGTTTGGCGATGTTGCGGAGATGAAAGAAGGAGGTTTTAATGACATGGCGGATGTGAGGCTCAAGGGAGAGGGTGGAATCAAAGATCACGCCAAGGTTGCGGGCCTTGGGAGATGGGGAGACAGTGGTGCCATCGATGGTGAGAGTGGGGTTATTGATTTTGCTGAGTGTGGCTTTGGAGCCTATGAGGAGGAATTCTGTCTTATCGCTGTTGAGTTTGAGGAAGTTATGTTGCATCCAGGTTTTTATAGCTGACAAACAGGAGTTGATATGGGAGAGGGGGGGATTGTGGGGGGATTTGGTGCCGAGGTAGATCTGGGTGTCATCAGCGTAACAGTGGAAGTCCAGGTTGAAGTGGCGGAGTATCTGACCAAGGGGGAGGATGTAGATGATGAAGAGGAGGGGGCCGAGTACGGAGCCTTGGGGAACGCCTTGAGTGACTGTGGCTGTAGCAGAGGTGTGGTTGTGGAGAGAGATGAAGTGGGATCTGTTGGAAAGGTAGGAACGGAGCCAGCTGAGTGCAGAGCCTTCAATGCCGAGGTCTTTGAGTCTGGTGAGCAGGATGTTATGGTTCACTGTATCGAAGGCTGCGCTCAGGTCGAGGAGGATGAGGATGTTGAGGGAACCAGTGTCAGCAGAGGTGAGGAGGTCGTTGAGGACTTTGAGGAGAGCAGTTTCTGTGCTATGGGGGCGAAAGCCAGATCGGAGGGGTTCAAGTAGGTTATACGCAAGGAGGTGGGAATGAAGTTGCGACGCAACGATACGTTCCAGAGTTTTTGAAAGAAAGGGGAGGTTTGAGATTGGGCGGTAGTTAATGAGAGAGGAGGGATCAAGACCAGGAAGGTTAGTCCCGAATCGGTGCTTCCCTACCGGAGACTGCGGCTTCAAGATGATGTAGACCGCAGGCCAGTGGTTGGAGCTCTTCTCCAGGGATCCCTGGCGAGGGATCCCGCTCCGGATGGTAAGTCCACGCTACGCCCATGGCTAGAAGCTCCGCAGACCGCAACTTCATGTTGTAGGCCGCAGGCCGGCGAGTTGGAGCTCTTCTCCAGGGATCCTCAATGAGGGACCCCAGGCTCAGGAAACCGCACCCGTGGCTAGAAGTTCCGCAGACCCTGGCTTCAGGCTGAACAGTTCGCGAGCCACCGATCGGAAAAAGTCCATGCTGCGCCCGCTGCTGAAGCTTCGGGCCCGACTCCAGGAAAGGCCGCACCAATCCTTGGTGTTAGGCCGCCGCGGTTTCCCCCTTGACCCCCCCCCCCCTCACCACCCCCCACACAAGACACACCGAGAGGCACTTGAACCTACATTTGAACCTAAAACAAACATTTGAACCTACTAAAAAATACAAAAAAAGTAGAAATTACCAACTTGCTGCTGACAGGGCAGCCGTTCCGCAACACCCCCACCGACCTTTATTTCTTGGGTTCCAGTGCCAACCTGATTTTCCCAGTCTACCTGCATGTTGTATCTCCCATAACAACCGTGACAATCTTTACGACATGCCAATTTTAACTATTGATTCAACTTGCACCCTATATCCAGGCTACTGTTTGGGGGCCTGTAGATGGCCCACTAGGGTATTTTTATCCTTACAATTCCTTAGTTCTGCATCTTCATACTGACTCATTCCTCACCAACAGGGGGACCAGAGGGGAAGGGACTGGAGCTGGCGGCGCGATGGGGACTCACAGCGGGTGCTGGTCACTGGATGTTCTCCTCCAGGATCAGATTCTCCGCTTTCCATTTGGTGACATCTCCTGCGAACCATATACTTGGTTGAATATGTGGCATTATTTCCGTCTTGTTTCTATAGTCAAAGGGTAAGGTTGATTAATTTATTTGTGCAGAACGGTGATGGAAGTCCGACTCCTCTTGCCTTGTTTATATGCCTTGTTTTTCTCTATATATATGCATAACAGCATGAATTATAATCTGATTTCCATACATGAATATACTAAGGTCATTCACATGCTGCACCTGTTGATCAGAGCCTGGCTCTATTATGGAATGTAATTAGGAATGTAATTTAGCCTAGCCTTATACCTAATCCAATTTAAACCATAAATGTTGCATTCAAGTGTAAGCTAAAAGACTCGCTACATATGCACCAGATTGCACAATTTCAAGCTGAAAAATGCAAAAGCTCCCTACCGTAGGAGGGGGAACAACCCCTCCCACACCCTCCCCCCTCGGTCGCTACGCTCCCTCGGGCTTGGTCGCTGCACTCCCTCGCAATTTCTTAATATCAACTCCCACCCAATGTTGGCAGCCCTGCTTCTCACTCCGGTCACTATAGGCCCTGACATTCTCATATCCCTTCTCGAACTTTCCTTCCCATTAATTCGGGAGTCTTTTGTATCTTTTCCAGTACTCACTTTACCTTTAACTCCATCTTTATACTCCCAATTTGTCAATCCCTCCCCCTCACTATTTAATAAGGACATAACATTTTGAAATGGTCCATTTCAACTTCAGGAAGTCATTATGCGTCTCTAAATTAGACTACATATTCTTGGATGTACTAATGGCAAATACATATTCTGCACTGAAACGATTAAACTCATGAACAGTTTTTCTGCAGTAACATTGATATATTGTATTATATGGTTTAAAATGTTCTTCTTGTCAAACAAGTATAATGTAACTTGAGCAACACAATGGACCTGCTAATAAATGTTCATAACTTGAGGAATTATTCTTGTAATTTACCAAATGTTTTTGTTCATTCATTCATTGGCATGTTTTTATTCCTGTTGCTAGGAGATTATGTTTGTTACTCCAGATTGTGTACGGCTGCCAAGAGACTTCATTTCTTTATGGCTTCATGAATCATCCAGAGTATATGCTGACAAACTAATGGAAGAGATAGATGTTGAACTCTTTTACAAAATGCTTTTTGATACTGCAAAGATATACTTCAAGGTACTGGCTAATGCTGTGGCACTAATTGCCCTTGGTTTCATAATCTATCTCAAACACAAAGGCAATGATAACAACAGTTAACCTCAAGGTGGAAAATTCTGTTCCTGTTTTCAAAATGAGTCATTTAATATTGATTGGCTGAAATAAAATAGCTTTTTTTGAAGTAATTAATCCATTGTCGTTGTCGCAATACAAGACACTTAACTTGAAAGTCCCGTCTACTTGATGATGAAGAACTTATTTATTAATGCATCTTAATCAGCCGCGGAAATGTATATTTATAATTTTATAGATAAAGAATTCCATGTGGTTTGGGAAGGACCAGAACTATCTCCAAATGCGTTTGGCCAGATCTTGAATGAATGCAAGGTACACAAAAATGCTGGAGAAACTCAGCGGGTGCAACAGCATCAATGGAGCGAAGGAAATAGGCAACGTTTCGGTGAATGCAAGTCAATCAAGCTGAATGTAAGATTGCTCAGATTGGGCCGATGCAGTGCAGTAGATTGTAGAATTCTACTAATTTATGTATGTTAACAAAACCTAGAGCTAACAATCTGTGTGAGGGGAGTGGATTGCTCTGATTAATGTGGATAACGGTCATAGTTTGGAGCTTTAGCAGAGAGCGAGGGACCACAAAACTAGCTCAAACAATCATGGGCTTCAAATTGATTTGATTGGAAACATATTTATAGATGGATCTAGGCAGTTGACTAAAAGTTAAGTATAAACTTAGGCCAATCAGTGTTGGCCTAGATTGATGTAATTTCCTTTAAAAGGTGTGAAGTGATGGCCTGCAATAGAGAATACTTTAAAATAAATAATAACGTATCTTCATGGTATTGTTTAATATTCCTGTCCTTACACAACAGTGAAACCTCCAATTTGTTATAACAACAGTGTGAGTTCGCTGCTATTATTATACATGGTAACATGTTACTTTACATACAATGGTTCAGTATTTAAATGTTGTACATATACCAGAGAGTAACCACAACAACGTGGGGTGAATCTCTAGTTCCATCCCTAATATGCTCTTCAAACATAGGAGCAGAATTAAGCTATTTGGCCCCCCGAGGCACTCCATCATATGATCATGGCTGGTCTATTTTTCCCTCTCAACCACATTTTCCTGCCTTCTGCTGAATATACAAAGCATTGACCATGAGCAGTACTGAGAAGTCATACTCTGGTCCATATAAACTGGAATATAAATATTTTAATTAGTTTAAGGATGAATAGTTTAATAAATCTTGCTTATCTGCAATGCTAGATATTTTGACCTAGAATAAATACACTTCTGATTAGATAAAGTTTATGTTTTACATTTTTTTGTTAAATTAATATCAAATTAAAATATTAATAATTTTTCAATCTACTAAAATATTTTGAGAATCAATCTAATCTGATTAAAGAGATCCATGTGAGGATATAAAGCTCATATTTTTAATGTTTGAGCATAAACTTTTATTTTTTGTTATTTTGGCTTTAGGTTATCGATGAGCATATTTTGACCCAAAAGCCATTGATTTATTGCCACTGCTCAAAGTGCTGGTGAGCCTCGATATTTGCCTGTAACTGATTGGAAGAAGCTACATAGTATTCTTACAGATGCTCTGGAACATTACAATGAAGAACACGGAGTGATGAACCTGTTCTATTCACGGTGGCCATGCAGCATATGTACGTATTATACAAAACAGAAGTTATAGAATCATAGAGTTTTGCAGCGTGGAAACAGAGCTTTCGGTCCAACGTGTACACACCGGCCCATCTGCAGTAGTCCCACCTGCCTGCATTTGGCCCATATCCCTCTAAACTTGTCCTATTCATGTACCTGTCTGAATATTTCTTAAACATTGCAATAGTACCTGCCTCTGGCAGGTCGTTCCACATACCCACCACCCTTAGTGTGAAAAAGTTACCCCTCAGGCTCCTATTAAATATTTCCCCCTTCACCTTAAACCTATGTCCTCTGGTTCTTGATTCCCCTTCTCTGGGCAAGAGACTCTGCGTTCTTACCGTTAATGCAATACTGATGTTGAGTTGGAGATGAAGATGAAACTCTGAGATGAAAATATTTACCTTTCTGTCCTTTGGGTCATTGGGTCCTTTATGAAATGCATCTGATATGCACCTTCCCTTTCCCATATTGATATTTTTGTCCTGGGCCTCCTCCACTGTCAGAGTGAAGCCATACGCAAATTGGAGAAACGGCACCTCATACTTTGCTTTGGCAGCTTACAACCCAGCGATATGAACGTTGGTTTCTCTAGTTTTTCTAGTAACTCCTACGTCTCTTACCCCCCCCCCCCCCCCCCCCCCCCCCCCCCCCCCCCCCCCCCCCCCCTTCCTCTCCCCATCCTAGTCTTTTCTACTAGTTCCATTGTTTCGCATCTCATATCCCCGTCGTTAGCACATCTTCCGCAGCCAACAATGGACCATTATGGAATATTCCTGAGGTCATGTGTTACTGGCCCAGTTTTGTTCTGGCCTTCTGTAGCTTACAGTCTGAAGAAGGGTTCCGACCCGAAACGTCACCTATTCCTTTTCTCCAAAGATGCTGCCTGACTCACTGAGTTACTCCAGCATTTTATGCCTTTCTTACTTAAAATCTTATATGGTCCGTAATAGCTATTGAGAAGCAAATCATGCCACACTTGTCCAATCTTAAGGTGTTAAATTCTATTTATCTGTGCGAATGCACCAAAAAATATATCAGACAATGGTCAATAATTAGATTTACAATTACCAATGAATTTCTTATGGGAAGCTAACATGTGCTGGATATTCCCGAACATAGATTTAATAAATAATATTTCCAGGACATATTTACCTTAGAATTGATTTATCTATTCAGGATCAAACGTCCAACATACATACAGTATATGCATACAATCAATAAGTTAGTGTACATTCCAACTATATTCGGCTCCAAGGTTGTTGCATAGAATCTCCCAAACCCATCATATTTAGTGCTTAAACGTTGCAAGGGCAGCCTTGCATAAGACTAAAATAGCCTATGTACTCACTTCCAAGTCGTGGATCATCTAGACAAGGGAAGTGTGTTGCATAATTTCCTTCCTAGACAATAATTTATTGATTTAGCTCACAGTAGGAGACCTTAATCACACCAAAAATGAGGGTGTGAGAAAAGGTGGTTTGTATCCAAATCCTGGCCTTGCCATACCTACAGTGCATTCAGAAAGTATTCAGACCCCTTCACTTTTTCCACATTTTGTTACGTTACAGCTTTATTCTAAAATGGATTAAATTATTTTTTGTATCATCAATCTACGCACACTATCCCATAATAAAAAAGAGAAAACAGGTGTTTAGAAATGTTTGCAAAGTAATTAAAAATAAATAACTGAAATTTCATATTTACATAAGTATTCAGATCCTTTACTCAGTGCTTTGTTGAGGCACCTTTGGCAGCGATTGCAGCCTCAAGTCTTCTTGGGTATGATGTTACAAGCTTGACACACCTGTATTTGGGTAACTTCTCCCATTCTTCTCTGCAGATCCTCTCAAGCTCTGTTAGGTTGGATGGGGAGCGTCGATGCACAGCTATTTTCAGGTCCCTCCAGAGATGTTCGATCGGGTTCAAGTCCAGGCTCTGGCTGGGCCGCTCAAGAACATTCACAGACTTGTCATGAGGCCACTCCTGCATTGTCTTCTTGGCTGTGTGGTTAGGGTCGTTGTCCTGTTGTAAGGTGAACCTCCGCCCCAGTCTGAGGTCCAGAACGTTCTCGAGCAGGTTTTCATCAAGGATCTCTCTGTACTTCGCTCTGTTCATCTTTCCCTCAATCCTGACTAGTCTCCCAGTTCCTGCCGCTGAAAAACATCCCCACACCATGATGCTGCCACCACCATGCTTCACCGTAGATATGGTATTGGCCAGGTGATGAGCGGTGCCTGGTTTCCTCCAGATGTGACGCTAGACATTCAGGCCAAAGAGTTCAATCTTGGTTTCATCAGACCAGACAATCTTGTTTCTCATGGTCTGAGAGTCCTTCAGGTGCCTTTTGGCAAACTCCAAGCGGGCTGTGTCTTTTACTGACGAGTGGCTTCTGTCTGGCCACTCTTCCAAAAAAGGCCTGATTGGTGGAGTGCTGCAGTTGTCCTTCTGGAAGGTTCTCCCATCTCCACAGAGGAACTGTGGAACTCTGTCAGAGTGACCATCGGGTTCTTGGTCACCTCTCTGACCAAGACCCTTCTCCCCCGATTGCTCAGTTTTTCCGGGCTGCCAGGTCTATGAAGAGTCCTGGTGGTTCCAAAGTTCTTCCATTTACGAATGACGGAGGCCACTTTGCTCTTCGGGACCCGCAATGCTGCAGAAATTGCTTCATACCCTTCCCCAGATCTGTGTCTCGACACAATCCTGTCTCAGCGGTCTACTGACAATTTATTGGTCTTCATGACTTGGTTTTTGCTCTGTCATGCACTGTCAACTGTGGGACCTTGTATAGACAGGTGTGTGCCTTTCCAAATCATGTCCAATCAATTTAATTTACCACTGGTGGACTCCAAGTTGTAGAAAATTTCACGGATTATCAAAGGAAACAGGATGAACCTAAGCTCAATTTTGAGTGTCGTAGCAAAGGGTCTGAATACTTTCTGAATGCACTGTAAAAAGGGAAAAATTAACTTCCGCTAATTATCAGTGCATACTATATTGTTGACACATGAGTAGCATCTGAATAAAACGTTTCACCATCTTATTTTGGAGGTTCCATGAGGCAATGCATTTTTAGTTGGCGTTAGAAGGAATTACAAACTTTGGCAGCTTTTGGCAACTCAAGCTGTTTGGTAGCTTTTCTCAGCTCACTAGAGTTGTTCCAGATTACACTACGCAAAATACACAGAATTACTGACCTCAAGGTAAGGATTCTGATTGTTAAACAAGACAAACTATTTTCTTGATTTAATAGCTTCTTACATTTTTTTTGTATCTTAATGATTTCTTAGGTCGATATTGCTGCTTTGTATATTAAAGTTGGAGTGAAGAATATCGGCACAGGGTTCCTTGATACAGATGCTCAAATACCAGATGAACGATTCCTAGTTTTAATTAATGACATGTTGGCTTCAGGTAATAGATCATTTTAATTCAAATGTAAGTAATTCAGTTTGATACTTTCTGGTAATAGCACCACAAATTTCTGCATAAAGTGTTTGACAGGAATATTCATTCTTGGAACAGTTCAGACATATGATATTTAAAATGAACAGAGGTCATTGAATTACTGAATAGGGCTCATCAGTAGAGGTGAAGGGTCAGCCATAAAGATTAGTTATACAACATCCATTACCGCACCTCTTGTAGAGCATGTAAGCCAAACATAATTTGCTGCAATCAATAAATGCTGAATGCATTTAGAAAAGACCTTTACAATATTTAGCATGGCTAATGTGAAAATCATTTTCAAAGATTTTGGAGAGTTCATTTTGCAAGATTATTTTCTGTGTCAAAATTTGAGTCTTCATAATTGTAGGAATAGCATTCCTACAAATAAAAAAAGTTTATGTTTTTTTATATTAAATACTCTATGCCGACCTTAGATAATGAACAGGTTCCATTTTTATCTGATATCCATCTGTCGATTTTGTGCTCGTCAAAAAATGCCCAAAGATCATTCAATATTGTAACTGTCCTGCCACCGTAATGTACTGAATGGCATCAAAAGCAGAAGACTGATAAGAAAGAACAATTATTCAAAATGGGGAGAAAGGAAAATATTCTGTGAATGTGCATTCGATTTTTGAATTTGATAATATTACGGGAGCTTTTTGTATGTACAAGTCCATAAATTGGGTTTCTATATCTGGGATGGTCTGTGTCCATACTGAATTATTGAGGTCTTTACCTCTATACAAGTTTTCTGTCATTACCTCATTCTTTAATTTATATTAATTGTTGTTATATTTAGCAATGTTACAAAATTTTGAGATTTAAAAAATCAAGTCTGTAATTTATCCCATCAGATAAAGCATAAAACGAAGTTTAATTTGGCACCTAATTCACTTTCATATCTCAAGTATTTAAAAAGTTATGGCCATTTTCATACTCGGAAATTAGCATCTTGTTCCCTATTGATTTTCTATGGACATAACAAAAAAGCTGTGATCGTGAACAGTCAAAAGCACATAACCTTCTTAAAAATTAAGAGAACTGAATGAAATTTTCAGTTATCATAGATTGAACCATTCTGAAACAAATATAAAATAATCTTACTCGGATGACCTGAAATTAAAGCATATAATTAGTTAGTTGCCCCTTGTAGCTAATTTCAAACTTCAATTACTAGATCTAAACATCTATCCATTTCTTAATAAATGATTACCATTTTTAAATAGCCTAAGTGTCCAAATAATATTCACAAATAATTCACAATAAAACATGATTTTTAAATCATTTACATTAATTTATAGGCCAAATGGAAGGAATTTAGTGTTCAATTGCTGTGAATTAAAGTCCATTTTAAATCAGCTTTCTAGTGGGATCCTGTGAACGCGCTGGTTTAGAACGTTCACATTGCGGTAGATTTGTGCCCTCAAATGCCCAGAAAAATACTGCGGGATATAATGGGCCCAAAATTAGCTACTCGCAATATTAAACTTTGTATAAAGTGATCTTAAGAAGCCCTTTTTAATGTAAAAATATACTGCTACCCTTCAGATTTCTGCTCTATAGACCCAGCTGGTTGCGAGCCGTCGGGGGTTTAGAGGTTAATTTTTAAACTACTATAGCACTTAGGAAAAACTCGTAAAACTAATAATAGCTCATGTGAGGGAACCTACCAGCTAATTTTCGTTAATAATTAACTAGGCTGAACAAACTCAATTTGAACAGCCTAGAGAAAATCGCGTTTTAAACCCGCCCCCCTCTAAACAGCGCCAAAATCGAGCACACGGACTGGGGCAGATTTTCAGCGACACTTCAGGTACACTTTGCAACATACCTATTATATTCATTGCAAATTAGCTGTTTTAAATAGTGGCATTCGCTCTCCTTCACTATGGAAATTTATTCATAACACAAAAAAAGTACAATGTCATTCTTTGAAGTGAAAGAAAAAGCTGTTACAATTGTCTTCAATACATGAAACTTTTAAATCCATTTCAAATGCATATTTTAAGCATATTCTAAATTCTTTATTAAGGGCAACTGCTTTCACCTTACTTATAGTACTTGTCACTTGACTCGATAAAAAGTTGTATAATTCCATAGCTGATCTCTCATCCGACTAGATTATAGATAATGTGAGATCTGATGAATGGTTCAGTCATAAACACTGCATACAGTATAACTAGTGCACTGCCAAACTGTTTGCTAAAGAGTTTTCAGAAGGTCCATTAGATCTTGCAAAATTAATAAACTTTGTTGGAGACTATTTAAATACTTTGAGAATATAGATCACAAAATATTTGTTAACAATTAAAAAACAAAAACTGAAACGTATAAAATCACCTTAATGCTTGAAAAGTTGTAAACAATTAAGCAATTCAAAAAGAGATTTGTAAATTGCTTGTATATTTTCCCCAACAAACATCCTTCATAGTAATATGAACAACAGTCATATTACATTGTAGTCATATTACTACAAACTTACAAAATTCTTAAGGGGTTGGATAGGCTAGATGCAGGAAGATTGTTCCCGATGTTGGGGAAGTCCAGAACAAGGGGTCACAATTTAATGATAAAGGGGAAATCTTTTAGATGATAAAAATATTTTTTACACAGAGAGTGGTGAATCTCTGGAATTCTCTGCCACAGAATGTAGTTGAGGCCAGTTCATTGGCTCTTATTTGAGAGGGAGTTAGATGTGGCCCTTGTGGCTAAAGGGATCAGGGGGTATGGAGAGAAGGCAGGATACTGAGCTGGACGATCAGCCATGATCATATTGACTGGTGGTGCAGGCTCGAAGGGCCGAATGGCCTACTCCTGCACCTATTTTCTATGTTTCTATGTTTCTAACAGTGTTTCCCCTGTGACCCTAACCATTATTGGGAAACCAGCACGTTTAGGATGTGCATGTACACGAGAATCCTAGATGTGGTGGCATTTGTGTAGCAAAATAGTGTTCAAAATCCAGGTCATTCTTTGACAGTTTTACAGTGTTTGTATACTATTGAATTTCAGTCGCTGGAAGTATTATTTATGCAAGAGAATGTTGTAGTCAGCTATTAATGCAGAAATCCACCACTGTGTTTCAGGGGATATTCCAGATTTGTTTAGTGAAGAAGAAATGGACAACATTATTTCAACTATTAGGATGGAATTACAAGGTTTAACATTGTTAGACACCAGAGAGAGCTGCTGGCAATTCTTTATCAATTGAATTCGACACCAATTAAAGGTCAAATGTATTTCATTTCATTTGAAGTACATTTACTTGTTTTCCATCTTCAAACACACACACACACTTTTGCTTTAACAAAACTTTGTGTTAATAATTAATTCAAGATCATGTATTCTCCCACCTGCGTTTCAAAGTCCGACTTTTTAAAGTTTTAATTACAGTGCAAATTCCCATTGGAAATTTGTACTTTGATTTTTCTGGCAATCTTCAGTTTTCAATTTGTACATTTCAGTAAGATTTTGATGTTTGCCAGAGAATAAGTTAACATTCTGGTTGTGTACTGTATTATAGTTTTGTAATGTAATAGTGTAGACATTAGGAACTGTGGATTCAATTTTCTGGACTTCATCAGTTAATTAAAAAATAAATGTTCAAGTTAATGTCAGTATTAAATATCAAATGTTATAGTCATCAAGGCCTGTGCAAAATCCACAAGGTTGGTACTGACTTAGAGAAATTACATTGTTCCAAAGTCTTGTTTATCAATCAAATTAATGTTGATTTTTTTTATGTTTGTACTTTCTTATTGCAAGCAGATAATATAAAGCGTAAATAATCTGTGGAATAAAATCAAAGTACAAATTCAGCCAATAACCAGCAAAATATTTCAAAATAAATTTACCACACACATGTGTAAAGACATATGTGTACTTTATCACTCGTTAAATATATTAATTTATTCCCAGCAACTTTTGGAGTATAATTTTGAATTGAGCATTATTTCAGATGATGTAGGGCAATGTGTAATTAAAGAAAATCAAACAAAAGGTTTGCTTCAATGCTTTGAATGACCTTAAGAAGGACAGTATGGCATCTTTGAAAATTTGAAACCCAGATGTTTTACATTATAATCTTCTCTAAAATGCATGCCTGTGAGTGACAGCTTTATTATCAAAATACAATTTAATTCGAAGCTACTTAAAGTTTTTTGAATCTTTATTAAACTTTTTCCATTTTAAAAAGTGGTTGGTTCTGCAGGGGGCCTTCTGTTTGTCCATTAACTTTGTTGGAAGACCTTTGCATCCCCAGTAAAATGGTATAAATGACATTTAAACCATTTATGGTGGGTGTCTATAACTCGTCCCCAAGGTTTCCTGGACAATGTGGGGAACCTGTGAACATTCATCCACATTTTTTGGAAAGCTGGCTTATCAAGCTGCCTAATTAATATTTATTTTGTATAGGATACTACTTGAGCTGTTTTCAGTCCTGTATCATTATCATTGACATTTTTTATCAACATTTATCTCTCCTCGTTGCATATTTCCTTTAAATGTTTTTTGCCATGCAAGATAGCATGATGGTTAAATTACTAGGCTGGGAGCTAGTTCTGGACCATTGATCTAGAGGCATGTGTTTGAATCTCACTGTGGCAGCTGGGGAACTTGAAGTAATTAAATAAATCTGGAATATATTTAAAAAAATTCAAAACTGGTGATCACAAAACTACTGTATTGCCTTTAAATCCCATCTAGTTCACCTTTGTTACTTGGGGAAAGAAACTGCTCGCTTTAACTGGTCTGCCTACATGTTATTCTAGACTTAACTTCTCACTTTATGAACCATTGAGGGCGCACAATAAATGTCAGCATTGTTAGCAAAATCTACATCCCATAAACAAGACATTAAAATTAAATTCTCCAGGTTGACCTTGTGATTGGTGATGTCTGATGATAGATTCAAAAAATTATGAATTTGCTTTTTTGTCTAATAATATTGATAGGAAGCATGTATTTTTCAGGTTGTACTCTGCTTTTCTCCCGTGGGCTTTGCTCTTCGGACAAGAGCAAGGAAGTTCCCAGCTACATGAACTGCACAGTCATTGCCTGGTTTTACGCATGGTCCCAGGCAGTTCTGGAATCTGTCAGCCATAGTTTCATTGAAAAAATCCATGGACTGCAGGTAAATGTAATGCTGCTTGTATGCAAAATGTTGCTTCAAGCTTACCACCTATGAGATAATTTAACTCCAGATCGAGTTGAGACTTTGCATTGCTGGAAAGAAATGGCTCAGAAATCATTGCCAATCTTTGAATTAATTCATCATTTTTAAGTTTGTACATCAAAAATGTCAAATCATTTGTCAAACATAGAAAAAGCAAATGTTTTATGAATTTACAATGGGATAAAGGAAGAGAAAGTTAAAGTACACCATTAATGAATCACTTTTAATAAGCTATATTTCTGAAATTTGTCGTTCATATATTTCTTGACTTTATTCTGTTGCCAGCTCAGTAGTTGAATAGGATCTGTTTGCAGCTGAAAAATATTTAAATAAGATACATTTTCCGTATTATATTCTGAGCGCCTTGCTGCCACTTCCTTACTAATTGCGTTGAGCAATTTCTCTACTAATGTCAGTATCACTGTTTACTTTTTTACTCTTTTGCGAAATATTGGGTTATGTTTCCTCTCTTCCGATCTGTGGGAGCTGTTCTGGAATGTATGGAGTTTTGGAAGAGGTTGATGAAAGTATTCATCATCTCTATAACCACCTTTTTTTCCAATGTTGGGATGTAGCTCATTGGGTCTTGGGATTTATGACTTTTAAGTCCTTTTTTTTGATAACTGGAGCTAATTTCTTTCAGATTATTCACTCTGGACTTCTAGTTCTCTGCTATTTCCGTGAAAATGCTTATATAATATTTATTTAATTTCACTGTCATTTCCTTATTCCCCAATATAATTTCTCCTCTCAGCCTGTAAGGAACCAACCTTATTTTTCTGTAATCTTTCTGCATTTCAATTGAAGCTTTTACAATTTGTTTTTATATTTCTTGCCCGATTATTGTATTTTGCTTTTCTTTCCTTATCTATTTGTTGTTCTTTTGCTGAAGTCTGAAATTCTTAGGTTTACTTACATATATTGCTGCCCAATGTAAGTCTTTTTTTCTGTGAGTTAAGCTCACGTATTTGCCATAACTGGACCACTTACAATACCTACCTAAAAGCACTACCAACTTGCTATAAACTATGTATTCTTTAAATCATCACTGCTCATTTGCATCATAGACTTTAATGTAATTTATCATTAGCTGCAGTCATTTGACACTTCATACTTCATAGTTTGCTCAATTTAGATTTCAGGCATTAGCTTCAAGGTAAACTAAATTACGTCAAATCTTTATACAAGATCCTCTCATATTATGATTACTTCCCTATGACTCCTTCCCTACAAGATTGTGCAATCTTTTCCCCTTGCACAATATAGGATTAAAATAGCCTCTTTTTTCAATGACTGTAACACACCGATCGAGAAAAATAGCTCTCAATACATTTCATTAATTCATCCTCCATACTATTAATATTAATTTTGTTTATCCAATCTATGTGTAGATTCTGGTTCCCTGTGGTGCTTGTAATGTTCCTTTTACTCATGCCTCTAATTGTCTGATTAATATGATGACTTGCATTATCTCTTTAGTTGGCTTTAACGAATGGCTTGCAGTTTCTTTGATTCACTCAGACTGTATCTGTTACCTTGATTTTACTGAACAAAATGTTTTTGCTCTACTGGGTTTACCTCATTCTTTTTTATAAAGCTTTTAACCTTCTTTCCCAATCACTTCTAAAGGTATACAGGAATATTATTTTCCAACCTCGGGCACTTTGCCAGCGAATTCCTGTATACTGTTAGCTCATACCCATTTGTTTATACGTACCATTAATTTGTGCATCTTGTTATGAATGCTGCATGTATTTAGTTGAAGAGCCTTCAACGTTATCTTTTACTATTTTTCTCACCCCTGATTGGACACAGAGATATACTGTTATTTTTGTTGGTTCTGTGTATTCCCGAAAGACGTAAAAATTTCATTACTGATTTTTGCTACTCTGCACTATCACCTTGATCTTACTCTTTGCCATTCTTGATTCCTCTTCACTGTCAGAGTGTCTATATTATTTATTTCAAAGCCTTATTAATATTCTTATGTTCTCATTTTGCTATGGCATTCCGAACTCAATTCAAACAAAGCTTGTCCTGTAAAAACGGTGCATCTTTCCTCATTACTGTTGCCATTGCTCCATGAATTAGAACCAATTTCTCCCTCATCAATCTTTTATCCATCTATTCAATTCTATGCCAATTTGCACATATCTTGGGTAGTAATCCAGAGTTTATTACCTTTAAGACTGAGGTGAGAAAAAACATTTTCACCCAGAGAGTTGTGAGTTTGGGGAATTCCCTGCCACAGAGGGCAGTGGAGGCCGTCACTGGATGGATTTAAGAGAGAGTTCGATAGAGCTCTAGGGGCTAGTGGAATCAAGGGATATGGGGAGAAGGCAGGCACGGGTTATTGATTGGGGACGATCAGCCATGATCGCAATGAAAGGCGGTGCTGGCTCGAAGGGCCGAGGGGCCGAATGGCCTCCTCCTGCACATATCTTCTATGTTTCTGTTTCTAGTGGCTCTGATTTTTAATTCTGGCCTTGGCCCGCTCAACTCCTTATTTTGGACCATATCATTGTACAGGACACTGGTTAGGCCAAAGTATTGTGTTCATCTTTGGTCATCCTGTTATAGGAATGATGTCATTAAGCTGGAAAGGCTTGTAGAGAAGATTTACGAGGATGTTGCCAGGATTCAAGGGCCTGAGCTATAGGGAGAGGTTGAGCTGGCTAGGACTTTATTCCTTGGAGTGCAGGAGGCTGAGGGGTGATATCATAGAAATGTATAAGATTATGAGAGGAATAGATAAAATGAATGCACAGAGTCAAGAACCAGAGGACATAGGTTTAAGGTGAGGGGGTAGATCTAATAGGATCCTGAGGGTCAGAAGCTGACTAAAAATGCAGCTTTTCCACTCGTACAACTCATTTACCTTTTCAAGATGTTGTCTTTTGTCTTAAATGCATTGTAATAAATCCCAAATCATGGTCTTTCTATCAAACGTTTAAACCTATTTGTGCAATGAGAGTTATTTTTTTATGTTCTCTTATATTAATTGTGCATCATGCAGAGTTTTTCATGCAGTACTGCATTTATATATTTTTTCCATAAAATAACTTAAAAGGCTATTTTTCTTGAGTGAAGTTCCATGTTTGTTAACTTTATTTGTATTCAGATAAGGTAATTTAAATTTATGGCTTGTCAAGCTTAAATTGACCCCATATTTTTTAATAAGTCAAGAAGACTGGCAGCCAATTTATCTAAAACAGGAGCATTTTTTTTCCAAAACATATTGGACCGGGAGGCATGTATTAAAGAGTTTTTCAAGCACTTATGATACAGTGTGCATTAGTGTGAAAACTGAGTTTAGAATATCCCATTAATGACGCACTGATCAGTTACCAATGGAAATAAATAATTCATGATGAAGGAAATTACTCTAATTAGCAGGCAGTTCAAGTCCTTTGATAAAACCCAGCTCTAAATCCGTGAAGGGCAGGAAGTGCTGTCATCAGTCAACCCTGAAAAGATTAGCATCTATTATGAATGAGGTTAGGCAACCTAGTGAAGCCATGTGTGTCCTGGAGACAAACTTAATATGTTAAAAAACGGGACACAGTTAGTCTCACCAACTCACCATGACTCTTACTGAGCTATTGTGCAAAGGTACAAGCAAACAGCAACTGTCTGATCATTCTTTTCCCGTCCATCATACTGACAACTGTGAAAATACATTTTCCATGCAAAGTAGGAATAGGGTAAAAAGTATTTGTATAACAACATGATGCGTCAAAGGGTTTGTTTGATTTTTTTTTCAAATAAATCTTTGAAGTGAAGCTTTTTTTGTCCAACAAGTATAGTTATGTAAGTATAGTTATGTAAGTAATGGCATGCATTTTAGATACATAGCAAAGTAAAATACATTGAATATATGTTGAAGTAGATGAAAGATGCAATGTTTTTTTGCAGTTATCGATAGAGGTTAATTTTCATGTCTGCTATACGGTAGTGCAGTTCAGCTCGTTAAAGCTCTCCAACCAAAGTTTTACATCAGAAATTCAATCTATGCTGAAGCCCTATACTTCTGAAGTGAATAATCAGATTATAATGTTTATATGGAAAGTTTAAAAACTTGGTACGCTTTTGGATTCGTAAATTTGCCAAGCAGCTAAATCATTCCTGGGTTCCCATAATTGTGGATCAGATAAATATTAAAGCATTTTAAGCAATTTTAGAAAATCCCTTTCAAAGTTAGAAATAAAGGAGTGGCTAATTTGTAAGTGGATATAAATCAAAATATGCAGGCTATATTATATCCTGCATACGAGTAAGATGGTTGTATAATGTAAAATTATTTTTTGCAATTAAATGAAGAAAACAATGTTAATTTAAAGCACTGGATCAATGCTAATGTACAAATAATGTACTGAATATCTTTTTTAAGTATGTTATTTTATATTATAATTTTATGACTTTGGATATAATTTTTTTCTCCTAGCCTGGTGAAATTTTCTATGTCAGTTTATAGCATACGCACATATGCGAATGAAATTAGTGTGAAATATCAACAGAATGAGAAACACTATAACTACACTACTACAAAATTGTATCAAAACCTCCTGCTTAAGAAAAGATCTATTGCAAAGAAAAAAGTGTCCAGAAAATGTGCTCCAAAAAGTAAAAAATCACAGCTTCCCAAGTGAGTATTCCAAGTCTAATTGCAACAGAATAGATGTGGAAAGGTACACTTTGTATTTACAGAATTAAGCTAGGATCAAGTAATTTTTATATAGTGACTTAGGTAATGAAGCCAAAAGTCAATTTTCAATCAAATATCCACTAATGCTCATCACTGGTAGTTTTCCTCATGTTTATTTGTCTCAGTTGGGCTTATGGAGAAAATTTATAACTTTGAACGTACCCCATGGAGGACTGAAAATAATTAAACTGGTTTAACCAAGGCTCAAAGGAATGCTTTTACAGTTCCCCAGACACCAACTGCTTTTAACTTTCTAACCACAAAGATAATGGATTGTGTTATTATATAATAAAATTAAAAACATAGTTACATTAGTCTGCTTTTATAATTTAAACAGTGCATGTTTCTGCTTTAATTATCTACGTAGAAGATCTGAAAGCAAAACTGGCCGCTCAAGAAATGGAACTGGACCAGAGGAACAAAGACGCTGAGACACTGATTATCAAAGTGGGGCAGTAGACTGAGAAGTTGAATCACGAGAGAACTATTGCAGATGCTGAAGAGCAAAGGGTACATGCATGACTGATGAGCTGGTGTCCAGAGAAGGCTGCAAGAACAAGAGTTATCAGAAGTTGACAGTGCAGATAACACTTTCAAAATAAATACATGAACGTTCAGTGCAAAGTTCAACATTATAAAAGCTGTTCCACCAGATGTTATTGTTGTTTTAGTGCTAGATATGTTGGACAAAAGTGTAATAGAAATGAGAACCAGGAATATATCTACGTTTTACTAATTAGCATTTTATGAATCTTGTATAGTCACTGTGATTACTCATCTCTTATCTGTTACTGCCCGTCCCAGTTATTTTATGCTGGAGTAATATTTAGCAACATAGATGACAGTGATGCAAAAGTATCTTTAATTTAAAAGCTAAAATACCCAGTTGGCAAATGAAAATGTCTAATGGTAATTTCAGACTTTTTAAAGGAAGAGTATTAATGATTAAATGAGTGGCTATCGTAACTTAAGATTTGTAAAAAAAATCAAGCTTTGAACAAGCAAAATGTATGACTACAGTGAACCCTCACAAACACCTTCACTGTAAAATTGATGTAGCAGGTAACTGCTGTGCGAACTGAAGTGTCAAAACAACAGCAAGAATCTGCAGAGGGCCTTGCCCAGGCTGAACCTGCACTGAATGCTGCAAATGCCGCTTTAAACACATTAAACAGGGTATGAAGAATGGGCTACAATACCTGCAGTTGATGATTCATTATCACATACAAATTTATATAAATATTTCCTTTGTTCTTTTTGTATTTTAGTCAAGCTGGACAGAATTATGAACCTTTCCAAATCCACCTGCAATTGTTACCAATGTCACCGTGGCAGTGCAGGTGCTTTTAGCTCCAAAGGAAAAAAATCCTAAAGATAGAAGTTGGAAGACTGCAAAAGTATATATGAACAAGGTAACATAATATTATAGTCCATGCCATTAAATCTGTTTCCAGTAAGAAAGAAGGTTTGTAATGGGAAAGCAGTGTAAGTATTTGTGTTATATTCTTTTCGGCCATGCTGCATTTCTAATCAGACTTGTAGACATTTTCAGACAGACCTCTATTGCAAATAAAATGTCGCCTTTGAGATTTTTGCCTGTCGTTTCTTTTTCATTTATTCTACACTTTTTCATAGAAAGAAATCAAAAGGGTGCTTTTGTATTTTTTGTGCTGCAGAAATTCACTGAATTTGCCGAATGCATATAATATATAAAAATCACAGCACATTTTTCTTCCTGCAGATAAGACCTGTAATGGTAACATGTAAAACAAAATTACCAAATATCACATGAAAAATCTTTGGTCTGGAAACAAAATCATTAACACAAATTATTCTGTACAGTCTTAATCACGGATTTTTATAATTGATTTCCTTCACCCTGAAGGGATATTAATAACTGATCCAGCATAAGATGACTAGCATATTGATTTATGTATTATGAAAGATGAATTACTGTAACTATAACTGCTTAATACAAAATACATTCTGAACATTGTATGGTTTAGAATTTTAATCTGGCTCTTTAAAAGTTCATGTTCATTACAAAATGCCCATTTGCCCAATTCAAAAATATGCCCGATGATGTCTTAACATTATGTTGCTAAACCCTAATTTTGCATAAAGCAGCCTGTGTCAATACAGTCATTGTCTGTGTGTTTAGTCCATTATTGGCTCTGTACATTGAAACGTTCAGTTTTGTATATTTCAGATTTGGGACTCCAATCCTGAATATATTTTGTTTACAACTAATTTGGAGTTGACACCAAAAAATTCATGGCAGCTGCATTTTTCCATTTCATGCAAAAGTGACAGATTTTGACATCACTAACATAATTAATATGCAAGGTCAAATGTCTTACTATCATTTGTGTCTATTAGCAGTAGCTTTCAAAACATTCTAGTCAAATGTGCATTTTAAGTTTAAAAATACTTAACATCATTTGCAATATCAGCACAGATGCAAGTAAAACCTGCAATGGTTATTACTAAAATGCTGATATGGTTAACAAATAGCTGCCTTAATGCATTTTCATTTAATCAATTTGATTTACATTTCTATCTAACAATGTAGCTCTGTATGCTTATCCCTGGAGCAAGATTTTGAAACACATCTGCAATCACTTTTTACTGTAATTACTCATTCCCATCATTAACAATAATTATTTTTGATCCAACCTTATTAGGTAGAGTAAACATCAGTACTAAAGCCCTGAAAAAATGAAATACTCAGCATGACTTTGTTTCATGTCCCCACAATTAAAAGAAACCAAAACAAAAACAGACATCATAAAATCAAAATAGAAATTTCAGTAAGGAAAATTTATTGGTTTTGTCTAGCAAACTAATGTTACAATTGTACTGCAGATATCAACCTCGGCCCGAATCTCAAGAGTTGGATGTATGGTTGAAAACCAAAACCCGCTCCAGCCTGCAATTCACCATTGATAGCATGGACAAAAGATTCCTTGCTGTTCAGCTTTGTCCACATTTACCAAGTTTCATTTGTGAGATGGACAATTAAAATAAAAATTGTCAAGGACAACAAGAAGCAGTTTGCTTTTACGAATACAATGACCAATTATAAGTTCATTAGGCTCTTCGAGGAATGTAGACTGGGCAGAATTTGGTTTTGCACTAGAAACAAGTTTTTGAAAATGATTTCACAACTTTTGTTTCAAACTGTTCTGGACGTAGATATCAAATTTGAATAAAGCAATTTTCTAATGAACACTGTGCATTTACAGGTGCCAATGCAATGCTGGCTTATTTGCCATGAATCTGACTGCCTAGGGATTAAGATGTCGAAAATCTACAAAAGTGAAGGCAGCCTCCAAAGTCCTTCATGTTAAAAAAATTTGATATAACATCCACTTACTTCTTTTGTCTTTTTACATATATTTGAGGGCTGAGGCTGAAATAAATAGTTAAGATAGTTTTATTTTTTTCAGGTATATGAATAATGTCAGGTACATGAATCATATATCAATCAGGTATATGAATAAAGATGAATTCCTGCAAGCTATTGTTAACTTTGACAAGGAGCATATCCCAGAAGCTACTATCAAAACTATAAAGGAAGAGTTTCTTAAGTATCCTGAGTTGAACCCTGAGTTTGTTCGGACAAAGTCATCAGTTGCTGCTGGATTCTGTGCTTGGGTTATAAATGTCATTAAATTCCACAAGGTAAGGATCTTGATAATTATTTATGGTTTTACTTGTTTACTAAAATCTGTGTTTTTCAATCCTCTGTTAACCGTGGGACTGGAAATGTAAAAAGAAATGGTTTTAGATTCTGCAAAAATATAAATAGAAACAAAGTCAATTTTATCCAATATTGACCTCATTCGTCATCTCCTTCCAATTTAAGGATTAATTGTGATTTTATAAAATGACAACAAAATACAGTTTAAGATATTTTTATTTTGTTTATATTTGCTCAGACTTTTTCACAAAATATCAGGGAATTTTGATTCTTAATTCGCTGCAAGAAATCTGAAACCTCTTAACTGAAAAATGTAACAGCATGCCTTTTCGTTTACTCAGATTGAAAATCGTAACTGAAGCACAATGGAGGGAAGGGGTGGGGTGGTGTTGAGTGTTGAAGTTGGCACATTGAGTACATGATGTGTACATTTAGAATATGTATCCTCCACTGAAGATGTAATCATTATCCTTAAGCACCAATGGAAGACTTTAAGGAAACAGAAAGCACAGGGCGAATGAGGTAAAAGTCAGAGGAAGGAAATCATTTTCTTTAAGGTCGATGCTTCTGGAAGAGAAATTACAGTATATTGGATAATAGTCCAAAATGAAATGCAGATACTGAAAATCTGAAATAAACATGATGAAATAAACATACAAACGCTGGGAATATTGTATATTAAAAGCTGCACATTGATTTCGGAGATGGAGTAGGTTGTACAGCCTGCGGCATAAAGTTACAAAGGCCTGTTGTCAGAGTGTTTGAACACACAGGGAGATGTAGCCCCTACAGTGAAGGCAGCACTGGGCATTGGTGCCGTGATATAGTGAAAACTGTGGCCAGTGATGAGGCTGGAATAATGATCACCAAGTCCCCATAACTAATCAGCATTCTTGCAAGGCATCTCCCCGTGAATCCACACCTGCCTTTTTTTTTAGCAAGATCTATTGTGTAAATATACATGCTTTACATACTTCACTTATCTTCAACACAAATTTGATCTTTGGGCTTTACTACATTCAGATATCCAAAATGTGCAACGTCCAGCAAGAGCAAGATACAGCATAGTCATTCCCAATGTATATAGAGTCATAAAGTGATACAGTGTGCAAACAGGCCCTTTGGCCCAACTTGCCCACACCGGCCAACATGTTTCAGTTACAATAGTCCCACCTTCCTCTGTTTGGTCCATATCCCTCCAAACTTGTCCTATCCATGTACCTGTCTAACTATTTCAGCGTCAACTACCTCCTCAGGCAGCTTGTTCCATACACCCACCACACTTTGTGTGAAAAGGTTTCCCCTCAGATTCCTATTAAATCTTTTCCCCTTCACCTTAAACCTATGTCCTCTGGTCCTCGATTCTCCTACTCTGGGCAAGAGATTCTGTGCATCTACCTGATTTATTCCTCTCATGATTTTAGACACTTCTATAAGATCACGCCTCATTCTCCTGTGCTCCAAGGAATAGAGACCCAGCTTATTCAACCTCTCCCTACAGCTCCGACCCTCTAGTCCAGGCAACATCCTCGTAAATCTTCTTTGAACCCTTTCCAGCTTGACAATATCTTTCCTATAACATGGTGCCCAGAACTGAACACAATACTCTAAATGCAGTCTCACTAACGTCTTATACAACTGCAACATGACCTCCCAACTTCTATACTCATTACTCTGGCTGATGAAGGTCAAAGTGCCAAAAGCCTTTTTTTGACCACCTTATCTGCGACTCAACCTTCAAGGAACCATGCACCTGTACTCTTAGATCCCTCTGCTCTACAACACTCACTGGAGGTCACCATTCACTGTGTAGGTCCTGCCCTTGTTGGACGTCCCAAAATGCAACACCTCATATTTCTCTGTATTAAATTCCATCAACCATTCCTCAGCTCACCTGGCCAATCGATCAAGATCCTGCTGCAATCTTTCACAACCGTCTTCACTATCTGCAAACCCACCCATTTTTGTATCATCTTGCTCTGTTTGTTCTCATCCAAATCATTGATGTAGATGACAAACAGTAACGGGTCCAGCACCGAACCCTGAGGCACACCATTAGCCACAGGCCTCCAGTCTGAGAAGCAGCCTTCCACCATCACCATCTACATCCTTCCATGAAGTCAATTTGCTATCCATTCAGCTCTCTCTCCATGGATCCCATGTGATCTAACTTTCCAGAGCAGCCTACCATGTGGAACCTTGTCAAATGCCTTACTGAAATCCATGTAAACAACATCTATAGTTCTGACCTCATCGACCTTTTTTGGTCACGTCTTCAAAAAACTCAATCAGATTTGTGAGACACGACCTCCCACGTACAAAACCATGCTAACTATCCCTAATCAGCCCTTGCCCATCCAAATGCCTATATGTATAACCTATTCCTCAGAATACTCTCTAGCAGATGGTAGATCAGATACTGGCAAATATATAATTTAAAGAATGACTTGGAGGTAGAATCTTCTCTTTGATAAGCATTGACACAAAGGGCAAGTTGCAAAGATAATGCAATTATGCAAACATGCAAGAATAAGATACCTTATGTTGAAGTGTAGTGGACATCAATGGGACAGAGCACATAATTAGTCTGGTATACACAATGAAATGTTTTGTACAATAGAAAGTTTGCCAGAAAGCCTTTTGTTCAGTGTGGAGCACCATGGAGAAATCCAACATTAATTAGTCACAGCATTTTGGACAGAGTTTGCAGCCCGACCTTTCCAGCATGGAAGAAGTAATCAACCATGTTTTCACACACTTGTGGACTCTACCATGCTGCAGTAACTGAATGTTGACATTACAGAGAGTCTGTGCAATAGGAGAGCAACCTCCAATGTACACGATGCAGCAGCACCACAGACTACTGGCAAGATCCGGTTCCTGCCATGTTTGTTGGTGGTGTTATAAATGAGTTTGCAAGTTGTCAATGTTGTCCGGTAATCCTATTGCTACAATCACATTGCATATTATCATATTGCTACATAGAATACTGAGAAGTCAGTAATATTAATTCTATAAATTGCAGTCTGCTAAAAAAAAAGCACAATTTGTCCTCCGCACACCTACTGCTTCACCACTGCCTCTATTATTGTTGCTCAGTGGGCATTGCAAGTTGGTGCTATCCAAAGGTAGGCATTCAGCCGCAGAGTGTTCAGTCTCGATCTCCAAGATCGTCTGTAGCCTTCTCTACTGCGTCAGCAACAGGCATTATAACAGCACTTAAAACACTTGGACAGGATCATTGACAGGAAAGGTTCTGAGGGATACCGGCCAAATGGGTTTTCTCTGAGTGCTCTGGTTTCCTCTCACATCCCAAAGTTGTATGGTTTTGTAGGCTAATGGCCTCTGTAAATTGCCCCTTGTGTGCAGGGAGTGGATGAGTGGATAACATAGAACTAGTGTGATGGTCAGTGTGGACTTGGTGTGCCAAAATGCCTGTTTCTATCCTGCATCTTTAAACTAAACCATATATCTTTATACCCTGTTGTCACCTCTATGGCTGCTCTCCACATTTCATTGACACATTTAACATGCTGCCATAAGTTTATTTATACGTATATACTGCATATATGAGCTGGTTACGCATTAAAGATCAGCCAGGTAACAACTGAAGGGCCTTATTGTCCAATACCCAACCTGTGCGATGAATTGTATACCGTCTATATAGAATAAAGACATCATAACCACCAGTATAATGTACATTGGCTTGTATGATTCACTGATTATACTTTGCACAGTGGATGGGTACTGAGGGAGTAATAATTCTGACACATATACTTGCAGGCAATAGTAACCTACATCCGGAACTCTGCTTACCTTGAAAACCTCTGTGCTCTCTGCCTACATCTCTAGCAAGAGAGAATGAGATGTAGTTAGCTCCCAGTGCTGTACGCTGGTGAGCGTATAAATAGAAGGGTATTGTCATTAATAGATTTCACGTGGAAGGCACTGGATCTTGCGAAGATGGGATTGAACAGGTTAGGTGTGCTACGCCGTAGCAATGACAATCCTTGCTGAGATGCCACGGTACTCCTGTTTGTATAGATGCAATATGTTTATGGGCAGCTTTGTTAATGCTGCTGGGAAGAATTTAGACAAGTTTGTCAGGGGAGTAAACATAGAAAGGTAGAAAATGTTTGAGTTTGGAAGACAGGTGGGAAATGACAAAAAGGAGTCTGGCTGTGCTGAATGGTATACAGTATATCAGTATACAAGAGTTTAATGAACAGGACAGATAAATTGGAGGTCTTGGCAGATATGAGGAAACATATTTGGCTATTACTGATATATGCCTCAAAGAGGAGCAAGACTGGCAGCTTAATGTTCATGGTTACAATTGTTTTTTCCCAACAAAATAGAGAAAAGAAAGGAGCAGTGAATGGTAATATTAGTGAAAGAAGCAATCGTAGTTGTGGTAAAGGATAATACATCAAGGAAAACGTTAATGGTATGTTTTGAACAGAAAGGACATTTTCAAGCATCTACAGTTTTTTTATTTTTAGTTGGACAACTAGACTAAGTGCAGTGGGTCTGCTCCCCCGACGCAATATTCCACCACTCACCCATTCCCCCTACGCAACCTGTTCCCCCAACACAATATTCCACCGCTCACGCATAGCCCCCAACTGCACTGGCATGGCTAATTTCCCCTCATCCCCCAGCACTCCCTCCCCCTCCTGTTCACCCTCCCTCTTCTTTCCCCTCTCCTCATCCTCTCCCCCAATCCCTCCCTCACCTCTCCCTCCCTCTCGTTTCCCCTACCCTCAGTCAGTCCCTCCCTCCCTCTCTCAAAAGACACAGAAACATAGAAACATAGAAAATAGGTGCAGGAGTAGGCCTATCCCCCCCACTCTCCCTCCCTCACCTCTCCCTTCTTCTCCTTTCCCCTAACCTCAGTCACTTCCTCCCTCCCGCCATAAAAAAGCAGCAACTGCAGTTCCTTCCTCCACAGGTCATTCATTGTTAGCTGTGGTTTAGATCCCGTTGACTTGACGACTGGACCAGTTTGCATCGTGTGTGTGTGTGTGTGTGTGCATGCAAACTGCTCGGCCACCCCTGACTCGCGACCTGACTCGCCCTCCCTCCCTCTGCCCACTCCAGCTCAGCCGCCACTCGGCCCTTCCCCGCCGTGCCCGCCCGCCCACTGCTGCCGCTCGGCCCATCCCTGGCCTACCCACCCACAGTGGGCACCACGAGTTTTGACGAGCTGGTGGAGAAAATCTCCTCCGAGAGGGCCGTGAGGGTGACTTACCGCAGCGGCGTTGGAGGAGACAGACAGTCGCAGCCATTCACCCAGGGGATAGGTAGACGGGACGCCATTGCTGCAGAGGGTGAGCGGGGGGAGGGGGTGAGGGAGAGAAGAGAGAGAGAGCGGGACCAGACCTCTGCTGAACCCCCCCACTCCGCAGCCGCCGCCGGTGGTGGGGGAGACGGTAGACAAGTTACTGTGAGGAGGGGAGAGAAGAGTTTGTGAGTGAGGCGGAAGAGGCCATGGTGCAGGAAGGGGCCTTGTCTACTGGCAGTGGCCTTGACTGACTGGAGAAGAGACCAATCTGCGCATGCGCGGTTTTAAAGATTTTTAAACCTTAAGAACTTTCAAAATATACCATCGATTGGAACAAAACTTGTGAGTAAGGTGGTAAAAAGTTGCAGCATATCGTGTACCATTTTTGAGTAAATAGTAAAACCATGCAAACCGGAAGAGCACAAGATCAGAGTTTTAGTTATGTATAGAAGATAGATAGATAGATAGATAGATAGATAGATAGATAGATAGATAGATAGATAGATAGATAGATAGATAGATAGATAGTTCCCTGTGCACTCTGGGGTAATATTTTCCCCCATCGCCTCTGACGTTTCCCCTCCATTTACATAAATTTGTCTTGCTTTACATCTCTGCTCATTCTCCCAAGATGTATGCTCATTAATACCTTATGTAGCAATGTTACAAAATTTTGAGATTTAAAAAATCAAGTCTGCAATTTATCCCATCAGATAAAGCATAACAATAAGTTTAATTTGACACCTAATTCACTTTCATATCTCAAGTAATAAAAAGGTTATGGCCATTTTCATACTCGGAAATTAGCATCTTGTTCCCTATTGATTTTCTATGGACATAACAAAAAAGCTGTGATCGTGGACAGTCAAAAGCCCAGAACCTTCTTAAAAATTAAGAGAACTGAATGAAATTTTAAGTTATCATAGATTGAAGCATTCTGAAACAAATATAAAATAATCTTACTTGGATGACCTGAAATTAAAGCATATAAATTAGTTAGTTACCCAATTGTAGCTAATTTCAAACTTCAATTACTAGATCTAAACATCTATCCATTTCTTAATAAATGATTAACATTTTTAAATAGCCCAAGTGTCCAAATAATATTCACAAATAATTCACAATAAAAAATGATTTTTAAATCTCATTTACATCAATTTATAGACCAAATGGAAGGAATTTAGTGTTCAATTGCTGTAAATTAAAGTCAATTTAAATCGGCTTTCTAGTGGGTTCCTGTGAACGCGCTGGTTTAGAACGTACACATTGCGCTGGATTTGTGCCCTCAAATGCCCAGAAAAATACTGCGGGATATAAAAAGCCCAAAATGAACTACTCGCTATAGAAAACTTTATTAACAGGGTTCTTAAGAAGCCCCATTTAATGTAAAAATAAGGTACATACCTTTAATTGTTTGCTTTATAAAACCCTGGGGCTGCGAGAGGTTGCGGGTTGAGAGAGTGGTTTTTAAACTACTATAACTATTATACAAGGCCATAAAATCTAATAATGCCTTTTGCGACGGGGTCTTTCAGCGATTTTCCGTTAATGATTTACTAGGCTGAACATTTTCGATTGCAACAGCCTAGTAAAAATCGCGTTTTAAACCCGCCCCCTCTAAACAGCGCCAAAATCACTCACACGGGGTAGGGCAGATGCTCAGCCACGATTCAGGTAGGTTTTGTAACATACCTACCTTATGGGTTTACCCATGAGCTATGAAGTCAGCAGAAAAAATAGCAGCTGCCACACTACTCCTCATAGTTTGAAACAGCAATAGGACATATGAAGTACTTGTAAATCTATAATAACATCCAAAAGTATCAACCAACAGCTAATGCCAGTGAAGGGCCTGTCCCACTACGACGACCTAATCCGCGAATTCAGAAGAGTTTGCCCTCGACTCATACTCGCAGCATGGTCGACACGAGGTCCTAGGAGGTCTTTGTAGCTCTCCTTCATGCTCGAGAGTAGTCCCCATCTACTCGAGACCTCAGCTAAGTCGCGGCGTATTTTTCAACATGTTGAAAAATGCCCAGGTGTAAAAAAAGGTCGCCATGGAAAAAATCTATTTTTTTTACTCGTAGGTTTAGTCGAGGTAGGTGTTAGTAGGTCAGCATGTTATTCGTAGATAATCGAAGGTAATCGAAGGTAGTCGTAGATATTCTTCAACATAGTCGAAGGCAGGTCGAAGGAGGTCGTCTTCACTCTCCACTATTCGGTGTCCAATTTTCCTGAAGCTAGTCTTCAACATAGTCGAAGGAGGTCTTCCACATAGTCGATGGTCTTCAACATGACACTTTTTCCAACTCTCCTAAACTCTTCTAAACTCACCAATTAGGTTGCCGCAATGGGACAGCCCATTTGACTTGTAGAGTCCTCCGACTTCGATTTCCGTCGACCTCCTTCGACTATGTTGAAGACTAGCTTCGAGTGAAGACGACCACCTTCAACTACCTTTGATTACCTTCGATTACCTTTGACTACCTTAGATTACCTTCGATTACCTACGAATAACATGCCGACCTACTACGACCTACTTCGACTAAATCTATGAGGAAAGAAAATATTGATTTTTTCCATGCCGACCAATTTTTACTTGTGAACAATTTTCAGCGTGGTAAAACATATTCCTCAACCAAACTGAGGCCTCGAGTATGCGGGAACATCTCTCGAGCATGAAGGAGAGTTACATAGAACTCCTAGGACCACGTGTCGACCATGCTGCGAGTGAGTCGAGGGCAAACTCTTCTAAACGCACAAATTAGGTTCCCGCAGTGGGACAGGCCCTTTAGGAGGTTGAACACCACGATAGACGTTGGATCATAATTACACTGTTTAAAGTCATGACACTGATATTTCTGGTAGCTACTCACTCCACGATACCACCTGCCTCACTAGTATGGCACCAGGCACAGTTCACCTCCAGGTGCATATGCTGAGTCATTTTGGGGCGGTAACAGTTCACAACATCTAAAAACAGAATGCTTCCAAACGATTCTCCTTGCTTGTAATCATGGCTTGGGTACTTAGTCTGGTTTACACATCACTCAAAGGCAGCAATGCAAATTATTTAACATTTATCAGGATCAATAAATTTATTTCAGGATCCAAACTACAAATGGAGGAATGTTATTTTTAAGTTGAATGTCACCTTGATTTCTAGGAAGGAACTGCAATGTTTATCTACTCATGTTCATCACCTTCCGTTTTGTGTACTCTCGCAGAGAGAAGATGCTCTGAGCATGTTCAATGAAGACACACCAGAAGTTATACCTAGGTTTTAAGAATTAAATTGAGAACATATTGGTAAACTAGTATTGTATTCCCCAAGATTTGTGGAACTAATTCAAGTGATTGAAGGATTTGATCAGAAACAACTTCCTTAGTGGGGAAATCCATAGAAATGAAATCAGAGCTCTTTTTGCATAGATTGGGAGTCTTGACTATTTCCCTAATATCTAATGGATCGTGTGTCAATGGATAATTTTGGATAAGCTTGATAGATCTTCTTTTTAATGTAACCGTAAGGTTACAGGTGACCCTCACATTATATGGGAATGGGGGAGCATGGTGTTATTCCCAGAAAATGAACCATAACCTGGTTTTCCACAACATGAAATCTGGTTGTCAATGAATGTTGCAAATAAAATGTACTTATTTTCCTAGACAAATTCCATAAGAGACATCTGTAATATGGGGGTTGCTTGAATAACTCAGGCAGTTAAATGAAACATAGAAACATAGAAAATAGGTGCAGGAGCAGGCCATTCGGCCCTTCGAGCCTGCACCGCCATTCAATATGATCATGGTTGATCATCCAACTCAGTATCCCGTGCCTGCCTTCACTCCATACCCCCTGATCCCTTTAGCCACAAGGACCACATCTAACTCCCTCTTAAATATAGCCAATTAACTGGCCTCAACTACCTTCTGTGGCAGAGAGTTCCAGAGATTCACCACTCTCTGTGTGAAAAATGTTTTTCTCATCTCGGTCCTAAAGGATTTCCCCTCTATCCTTAAGCTGTGAAATTGAGATAGAATTGATTCAAGTAAATATTGGTGGAAAGGAAATGAACAACATACTGTATCTGTGACACCAGAAAATTACTATTAATGTTTTTGGTAGTTAGTTAAAGGAACATTTATACAAATAATACATGTGACATGCAAACACTTGATACAGAAGTAGGGCGACAAAAAATAATCTTATTCCCAGTATGTAGTATCTTTCACCTCAAATAGTCCATTTACCTCCGAACATACATGTGCAAGGTATCACTTCTTATCTGATCGAGCACAGTTATGCAAATAAAGAATCAATGTACACATCAAATTAAACAGAACGCAAGTCCACAAAACTTCTAAGTGTTTACAAATAATTTTATAATCCTGTTAACAGGACTATTTTATCACTTTGCTCTTTTGACAGCTTTAATTAGTGGTCGATGAAGATCAAAGTGTAGAAATAAAACAATTTGTAGTGATTTGTAAACATTTTCACTTAAAGACCACATGTGCATTACAGTAATATTTGTAACCATCAAAAGCACTTGTTTTAGCATGATTGAATGCTCTGCAAGGGAACATATGTCAACTGAACATTTTCACTGCTGGCTTGAGTGTTATCATGATGTATTTTACCAGTAATAGCACATCTATCATACATGGACTCTAAACCTACACAAAATGTATGTTCTCATTAATGATGAGTGGCTAATTCATCTTTCTTCAGTGTAATTAATGTTTTTTTCACAGAATAATTTTTCATTGTTTGTTGTGATACATTTTCAACATATTCTGTTACCTTTTCTCCTTCTGCATGCTTGTCACGGTGTCATTTTCAAAAGATATTTGTAAGTACTAAACTAGTTTAATATTTGCTTGCAATTGGGTATACCTTGATTATAACAGCAATTCAACATTTGTGATCAAACATGTACCATAACTATTTTTTTGCTTGTTTTAAAAACGCATCAAAACACAAACTGCTGGAGAAACTCAGCATGTCATTTCTTTTGTGCCTTTATTCTAAAAAACACAGCTAGGGGAGAAAAAATACTTTATTAACATCCATTTCCCATAGAGCTTGCAGTGTTCTCACCCTTTCTAATGGAATAATGTATGCAGTATTTAATAATGATGTCTATGTTGGCAACGCTTTGAAGTAGGTTGCTAATTTTATTTGTAACTTGATGGACACTAACATACTAAACATACTAAAATATGCGTATATTTGTGTGAATCTATTATCATGTTCATAAAAGTTTGCAGATATAATTATTATATGAAATCCAAGTGTCAACAAAGTATGAATATAGATTACAAAATGGGGAACCACATTCACCATATGGGAGTATAGCATCTGTACCTAAGTGAAGGTGAATTATGTTTCAGATAGAGCATAGGGGAAGAACAACTGGGGATGGGTGGGGAAATGGTTAATTGGCAAGCATAATAAAGCAGCAATATCGGCAGTATCCGGCATGCTGTATCCATACACTAGAATATTTCATGCTTGAAAAAGAGCAAGGCAGCACAGATGAGAGAGATTAGGAAACCAGAGAAAATTGTATATACCTACCATAGATAGAATCATTAGCACTTGTGAGTTTTAAGATTGCAAATAAATATCAAGTAAGCATACTTCAAATTTCTGATATGCTGAGCATACCTCTTATTATAAATATATTGGATAACTTCAATGTTAGTTATGTTTGTACATTAATAGGTTCACTGTGAAGTTGAATTCAAACGTAAAACACTTTTGCAAGGCAATTCTGATTTAGCTGCTGCAGCCGAGAAACTTCAGATCATTAGAAAAAAACTTGCTGTAAGTACTAACATTGTCCTTCACATGCAAAATATTTTGCGTCTATAAAAGAAAACTCTTAATTACAATTTTGACTATTCATTAACAACTAACTTCTTGCACTAATGTACATGATGCGATTGATTGTTAATTCCAGTGTCAATTTGTTAGAACAATTGCTATAATGAGACAAATTCATCAAAATATCAAATGTTAAATAATTCTGATAATGTTTGTTCCTTAATTCTCATATTCCTTAGATGCAGATAATATGAAATCTATGATACAAAGCCAGGAGTTACGTTAATTACCATGTCCTTCTGAAGTAGCGACTCCGATATTGCTGTAGCTGAACCATAAACTAATTACGCGACTACAAAATCTAATGAATTGGTCCTTGATAATTCCCCAAAATGTGAGCGTAGTCAGTCCGTGTTTTATATATAATTAAAGATTACTAATAGTAATTACATCTTTGCTTGCACTTAAGTGCAGTTTTGGAGATTGGTATGAATCCGGAAATTTATAAAACAAGATCAAATGGTTTGTTCAATTGTTTCTGAATGTAATATAAATATTAAAAATATATTTGTTTGTAGCATATTCAATTTTTCTATAACATTCTTTGTTACCATTTATTCTACAGAGCATACTGAATGCAATGAGAACACATTGTCTGTTTGTAAAAGCATTTTATTTGGTTGTTTGATTTAAAATTGTGTATAGCAGATGCTTCACAAAGCTGGACCTTGAATCCATGATCAAATATTTTAAGAAAATAAAAAGGCAAATTGTATTAGTAATATCATAACTTAGATCTACAATATTCAACATCACTATATGTAATGAATGAAATGACATGTTTCTGAAGTGAATCCGGCATGTTTCATTTTCTCATTAATTTAAAATGTATTTAAGGCAGAATAAATTGTGCTATAATTATGGAGTGGCATGATGGCACCTTTCATCATCCATTCACTGTAAACCCTTCTATGTTAGAACAACAGAATTATGTGGGTTGAAATGATAAATAGAGTTTGGTGCATAAGGATGCTAAACGTAACTCTGAACTAGTAATAAAGTACTATCATTCAAAACTCCTTTATACAACAGTCCCTCCAACCTTCTTAAATATGTTTTTTTTTTTTCCCCCTTTCCTTTTCCCTTTTAAAACAATAATGCTCAACTTGGTCTTTAGAGAAACTTTATAAATCCATGTACAGGTGTACAATTCGCTGATTTTGTTCACTTCTTCTCGGTCAAGGATAGCCTTACAACTTTACAATTGTGGATCGGTTGGCACATGAAGAATTGAATGCACAACCTCTGGATATGGAAATATGGGAATCACTCTGTGTTGTGACTGTATATTTATCCTCCCCATCATGTGAGCATTGGCTGATTGACCATTTAAATGTGCTATTGTGCTTAAATGTGCTATTGCAAGACCCTTGAACTAAGAAATAAGTTTTTCCCAACTACACATAGTAAAAATTGCCCTGGCCCTTTAACAAGATTATAGTATTAACGTGCTTTTCCTTAAGATTCATTTGTCTGTTAAATGTAATATGTTTTTGGCACCATGTACAATTTCATTTGGAATTTGGTCTGTTCCTGGTGCAGCAGAAAATATTAATTTCACTGAATACCCTAATCTATCTTGACACCAAAATATGTGGAGCTTCCTGGTTCCAAAATGTATTGAGGTGGCACAAACAAAAGTTTAAGATAAATTAGAAAAGGTGTTACAAGTTAGCAATGGCATGAAAGAATGGCAAATATAAAGGACACAGGACAATGGGAATGGAAAAAGATAAGTGAGTACTTTTCTTCAATTGAAAATGGAGTTTCATTTTAGTTTTTTTAATGTGTGTCAATTTAACAACATAACAAGAAAACTCCAGAACTTGCATACATCTTTACTACATCTTGCATACATCTTTTACTACATCATCTACAGTGTACTGTACACTGACAATGACAATTAAATTAAAAATTGAATCTGAATCAACTTGACCATGAAGACGATAAGAAAATGAATTGAAATTTCTGGAATTTACCAAGGCTGAATAAAATGATGTCAGATTAATCTACAATGGAATCTCACAGCGAGTAGACACAAGGAACTGCAGATGCTGTGATATTATGTAAATCTTGTGTAAAGTTAATGGAATCTCATGGCAAGTTTGTGAGGACAGCTGTTCCATCTCATCCAGCAGCATTCCAATAACCCATGCCCAACTTCTGATGTAAGGTTAATTTACATATTTGAATCTGCTTTCTGGCTGAGATCTTGTTTCTGTTGGAGACTCCATCAAGATGAAAAAGTGATAACAAAATGGCCTCATTTGATTTCCAGGAAGTCACTCTGATTTGAAAGGAGCTTAAAAAATTGATAAATAAATGTGTACAGAAGAACTACTGGGAGAATTATCCATTATCAATGTTTCTCCATCCCAGTCTGATGTGAATCACAGAAAAGAAAAACAAATATATATTATTTACATTAAATACAGATAGGCTGAGGGATATCTAACCAGATATTTAATTGTGACACTTCCAATTTTCATAACCCAGTCACAATTTAATGATAATTTTTAGCTTTAAAAATCTTTAAAAAAGACTTTAAAAAAATCTTTCATTTCACAAAAGTCATGAAGTGGGGAGTTTTAGGCTGGAAATATTTCCATAGTATGTTTTGTATTGTATGTATTCATAGAATCTTGAATATCGTAAAGTGAACACCAAAAATTCAAAATGTCATGCTGTTGAATAATAGATAATGCATCGTTATCTATGTTGTATAAAACAATGCTCCATTTAAATACTTCGCTACAATCAAACATTTTACTTACCATACCTTTTGAATGTTGATAATCTGTAGTAATGTTGCAAAATCTATGAAAAGTGTAGCATTTTCCACTCTAACCGAATACATTAAAATGGAGGAATCTAGTTAAATGCTGAAAATGAAGTGTGTTTTAAATTGCACCTGATGATTAAGAACAAATGTACTGGGCATTTAATGTGTAGAAGGACTGCAAGATAATTAACTGGCATGCATAAAGATTCATGCTTTAGACAAAATTTTAATTTCGCACATAAATGTGCCTGATGTAGGCAGCATTTAATCACATAGCTGACAGGAGTAACTACTTTCATTTAACCTTGACTGAAGATCATGAATTCTAACAGGTTTAATTGGATACATCATTTAACAGAATGAACAGAGCAAATTTTCTTCAATTCATAGGTTCTGATTGACATGCACCAGCAATAAGGCCTAGTACAATTAAAGCTGATCTGCATTTGTGGTCCTGGCAGACATTGCCATAGTGATGTGACACTGTTTGATCATCATGGCACCAAAACTTGATTGAACTTTCACTTGTTTTGAAAAGGGCAGCACTTCAAATACAAAGAGATTCAGAGAGAAAACGTAGCTACTTTCAAATTATCTGCAAACATCGCAATATGCATCATTTGTTCCCACTGTATGCCTGTAAATGCATTATAAAATCTCTATGCTTCATATGTAAAATAATTTTAATGCTGAGTATAGATATGACAGATGCTTTTGTTATATTAAACATTTGAAATAGTAAAATGCATTAATAATTTAATGTAATCCTCTTTTTTTCTTTATAAAATATACATTTTAAACCATGAAAATTGTTTGAACATTTTAAAACATGAAAAATATTTATGTTCTGTATAATTTAAATTTATCGCATAAGTAATGTGCTAAATCTGTAAGATATTTCTAAGCATGCGTGGTAATAGTTGTTAAATTTAAGATATAGAGGATTGGAAATGAATTGATAGACCAATTCATGACAACAAACGTTAATCAGAAGAGCTCATCACCTTTTTGTCGCTCATATTTGTTGACTTGAATTCTAATTCTAAACTTTTCAGAAAATTATTATTTAATTTTTTTGATGCATAATTTTTCACTACAATTTTTTCTTTGCAATCCTGCTAGCAAAGAGGTTAGACTTTAGACTTTAGAGATACAGTGTGGAAACAGGCCCTTTGGCGCACTGCATCTGCGCCGAAGAGCGATCACCACGTGCACAAACACTATCCAACACACTGGGGACAGTTTACTATTTGCAGATGACCTACAAACCTGTACCTCTTTGGAATGTGGGACGAAACTGGAGCACCTGGAGAAAACCCATGCGCTCACAGGGAGAATGTCCAAACTCTGTGCAGACAGCACCCATTGTCCGGATCAATCCTAGGTATCTGGTGCTGTAGGGCAGTAAATCTACTGCTGCGTCACTATGCTGCCCCGCAAATAATATTTATACTTTTTCCCTCAATGACATACTTCACTTATTGAAAAACTGCTTATTTTACTTTAGTTATCTGATTATTTAAGTCAGCAAAGACATAATGGCTGCCAGAGTGAGTTACCAGGCCTCCATAACCATAGTCATATAATGTGACATATATTGTCTCTAATAACTATAAGGCAACTAATTATCCACAAGAATCATGTTTTTAAAAAAAAACCCAAATTATGCACTATCCATTGAAAATTGTAGCTGGCTTTCTGAATGAATTCTACTTGGCTGACTGCTTAAGACATGAAATTTGATAGATCTTTAGATTAATGCATAGAAAAGCCACTAGTTTTTGTAGTTTGAATTGGCCCTGTACTTTGATCATGGCAAGGGCACAACAGAAAACTGAATGTGTCCTCAGCATTGGCAATGTGTAACCATTGCATTGTTGCCCAACAACAATGCTGTGACTATCTGACCATGTGAAGAAAATGGTGGTGAGTCTGAAAGAAGCTCAAGGACTTTTTTTAAGCTCTTGTGGCTGGCGATACAGACTTAATAAAATAGAGCATCTTCTAGATATTTTTTTTTAATTCCAACTATTTCATATTTTTGAAAGGATTTTGATGCAAGCTTGGCTGAGTTTGAAAAAGCCACATTTGAAAAAGTTTGTTGTCAGGATGAAGTGAATAGAACCAATAAGACGATTGAATTGGCTAACAGATTAGTGAGAGGTCTAGAGGTGAGGCCATACAAAACCACTTGGTGTGACTGTGATGCACTAATATTTTTACTTTGCTTTTGCTTTTAGTGTTTGGTCTTTTTCCCAAATGTTTACAAAAATATTAAATGACAAAACTGCTTTAAATAAAATAAACACATTTGCTAGCTTATTAATTGCTGGGGTTACAGTTTTTAACATTTAAATGTCATGATGTATTTGTTTATGTTGTTTCCACATAGGCTTTATTTGATGGAGTATAATTCACCAGCTGTACCAGTCTGCTGAATGGATATTTATTACTGTTATTTTTTTTGTTTTTTCATTTCATGTTGAAGTCAGAGAATGTGCGTTGGGCTCAGTCTATTACACAGTATTGTGAACAAAAGGAAACCCTCTGTGGAGATGTTCTTTTAATAGCAGCTTTTATTTCCTATGCTGGCTCTTTCTCAAAAAGATATTGCTGTGAACTTGTTCAAAACATATGGATGCCTTACCTGAGAAACCAAAAGGTAAACAATTTAACCAGTGATATAATGTATTTTACTATAACATTTCTTGCAGCAATATTTATGAAAAATTTTAATAGAATAATTGTACCTGGAACTGATGTTTATCATGTTCTTGCACTATAAGTATAAAGTTATTTTAATGCAATTTAATTAAAGAAAAAGACTTTTGGTCAGATTGACTTTCCCACGGAAGTCGAAACATAACTTATTGATGGCAACTTATGTGAACTTATGGCCTGAATGAAAATAGCCATATTCCTTTTGAATAGTTGTGAAATACCAAGCAAATGTTTGAAATCATACACTATAATATCATTGTATTTTAAGCAATCTGTCAACAATAATAATCAATCTTTTAATTTATAATATTTTGCCTCAAGTAGTCTCATTGTGTTGTTTGGGTGGTGTGGCATATGGATGTACTTCTCAAGATGCATCCTAGCTTGAAAAAAATCAACTTGGAAAATGTCTTCAGCTTGCAATTTGTGATAGTTTCCTTTCTTTGACAGACAAAATGGATTTGTAACAATTCCTGTTTACCTCAGGACTTGGTTAGAATACCAAAAGGAAAAGGAAAAATTAACCACCCGCATAGCACAAAGATGTGTTTACCATAGTCTTCACATGAGCCTTCTTATAGATAAGCAGATGCATTATAAGTACAGCGTATTTGATAGACTAGCATATCAGACCAAAACTCAAAGATTTGTTGCTATAACTATAATTAGATGGAACATTTAACAGCTTTTGTCTTTAGTCCAGATGACGAGTCTGGCAGAGTGTTGGCTCTTTAAAGAATCACAGTTTGCCTGCTATTTCCTTTGCAGATCAGTGCCCAGCTCTTTGCTTCTCAGATTTAGCTACCTTCACTTTTCTTGATGCGGAAGATCCTTCAGAGGATAGCGGTGTTCATTTTGTTTAACCAAGCTTGATGTCTTTTTGCTCTACATCATTTATCCTCAGCACTCCCGCGTTGACACTGTAATTGGACTAGGACTTGCCCAAAATATTTCCAAATCTGTTGTATGTAGGATTTGCTTGTTTCCATTGTCAATGGCAGAACACATGGAGATTATGGACCAACCAACTGAATCTGAATCAAAGAGGCCTATGGAACACCCCTTCAATGCTGACCATCGAGTACCCATTTATACTGATCCCATTTATCAGGACTTGGTCAGCAACGATTCCAATTGTCTTTGGTGATTCATCATGTATGTTCATCCAGATGCTTAACTTTTGAGAGATTACCGATTATAACCAGACTTTCTGACAGTACATTCCAGGTTCCAATCACTCTCTGGGTTGAAAGAAAATCCAGTTTAGTGTATTGTCATGCGTACTGAGGTCCAATGAAAAGTTTTTGTTGTGTGCTAACCAGCCAGTGGAAAGACAATACATGATCACAATCGAACCATCCACAGTGTGCAGATTCATGATAAAGGGAATAATGTGAATAACGTTTAGTGCAAGGTAAAGTCCGAGCAAAGATAGTCTGGGGATCTTCAATGAAATACATCGTAGCTCAGGACTGCTCTCTAGTTGTTGGTAGGATGGTGCAGTTGCCTAATAACAGCTGGGAAGAAACCGTACCTGAATCTGGGGGCGTGCGTTATATATGCACAGCCAGGTCCACTAACTGATGATTCTGCAGAGCAGTGTAGGTAATGCGCTGTAAGTAGACAACACTCAAGAGTGTTTAATATACTGAATATGGAACCATGAAATTCTTACTTGCAGTAGCATTACAGATCTGTAAACACAATACACATAGATAACATAATAAACATAAAATGGAAATAAACTGAAAATAAACAATAGTAGTGCAAAAAAATCTGAAGTCCTTAATGCAACCAATAATGTTTTTAATTCATAGTTAAGTTGATGTTTGTCATGTTCAAAAGCTTGATTTAGTTTTAGTTTATTTAGTTTAGAGATACAATGCAGAAACAGGCCCTTCGGCCCACCGAGTCCGCACCGACCAGCGATCCCCGCACATTAACACTATCCTACACACACTAGGGACAATTTACACGTTCTCCATGCCAATTAACCTACATACCTGTACGTCGTTGGAGTGTGGGAGGAAACTGAAGATCTCGGAGAAAAACCATGCGTTCATGGGGAGAACGTACAAACTCCCTACAGACAGCTCCCGTAGTCAGGATCGAACCCGGGTCTCCGGCGCTGCAAGCGTTTAAGGCAGCAACCCTACCGCTGCGTCACCGTGGCTGGTGGGAAGAGGCTATTCCTAAACCTGGAGGTTACTGATTTCAGTATCCTATACCCTCTTCCTGAGGGCAGGAGTGAAATGAGAGCATGGCCAGGATGGTGTGCATCTTTGATGATACTGGCAGCCTTTTTAAGGCATTGCTTCCTATTGATCCCTTCCATAGCAGGAAAGCAGTACCTGTGATGGACTGGCAGTGTTTATCACTTTTTGTAAGCTCCTTTGTTCTTGTGCGTTCAAGTTGCCGAACCAGGCCTTGATGCAACCAGTCAATATGCTTTCTATCTGAAACCTGTAGAAGTTCAAGAGAGTATTCTTCGACATGCTGAATCTTCTCAATCTTCCAAGGAACAGACTGTGCAAACTAAGACATGAATTTAAAATAAAATTAAAATAAACTTACCATTCTAATGAGGGTGTTGCTCCCTCATTTAAATGGTCCTTTATTGAAGATCTAATGCTAAAATGTTGCATTAATCTCTAAAGACCAGAAAATGTTGATTCTTTCATCTTCCTTATTAAGTGATGTGGAAGGGCTATTTCAGTGACACACTGTGGTACACTCCCTGCCATGCACTACATAATTACAGCCCAATGACATAGGTGGATACTGAAGAGAAATCCTTAATGTCAAAAGAAATGTCAAAGACTAATGGGCATAGTTTTAAGAAGAGAGGAGCAAAGTTTAAAGAAGATGTGCAGGCATTGTCCACCAGTTTTTTATACAGAGGGTGGTGGGTGTTTGGAATGCACTGCTGGGGGGTAGGGAGGGGTGGTAGAGGCAGATATATTGTGGCAAACAGAGGTTTTTAGATTGGCACGTGGATATGGAGAGAATAGGAGGATATGGATCATGAGCAGGTAGATAATATTGGTTTATCTTGGCTTCACATTTGGCACAGTGGGCCCGGCCCGTTCCTTTGCTGTTCTGTGTTCTATATCTAGCTGCCATACTTGAGTTGTTTCATCTCTTCTAGTGCCACAAATTAGTGGCAAAAATGTGTCCCATCGCTGGTCAATTGGCTTGGTATGTGTAAATTGTCCCGAGAGACTAGGGAACAGAAGGCAGAGGAGCCAATGGAGGGAAATTTGGCTTTTGCTTGTTGTGGCCTTGTAGCGGCAGCTCAGGATGGTGAAGTGAAATAAGCCCCTGACCAAACAATTTTGTAGTCTTGAGTTGACAGAAAGATTCCTCACCTTCAGAGTGAAGAATTTGTGTAATGAAATTCATAAAGAATTTGTTGGTCCCTCCACACAAAGGCCTGGTTACCAGCACCATGGTTGAAAAATTGGCTGATAAACAGAAAGCAGAGAGTAGTTGTGGTCTACATGGGTGTCCCTTTTTCAAGTATCTCGTGATATAAATTTAATACAATGCTATTTTCGTGACTGCTGCTTAATTTGAAAATTACTGCGTTCAAGGTAGTCTGTTCAGTTAAGATAGACACCAATTGCTGGCGTAACTCAGTGGGACAGGCAGCATCTCAGGAGAAAGGAGAGTAAAGGGCCTGTCCCACTCGAGTGATCCCGTACGAGTTGACGTGAAGTTCGAGCGAAGGCGTACGCTGTCAAGATGCTGCGTACGGCGTCGAGACGCTGTGCATGCCCGTCGTGGCGGTGCGTACGGCCTCAATGCGGCTGCGGGCTGGCAGGCCGTTGCCGCGCGGAATTTGTGGACAGTGTCAGTTTTTCGGAGCGATGTCGGGACCAGCTCCGCACAACTCCATACAGCTCCGGCGATCAAAGTGGGACCGGCCCTGCGAGGCCGTATGGCTCAAGCGACCACGTTAGGTCGTGCTTGCCGCATGCAGTCGCATGCTCGTGGGACAGGCCCTTAATTTTTCTGCCTTCTCTGGGTGATGGTGCTTGCTACCACATTAAGCTTGGAATGCTGAAGCTTACAGGTCATAGAGAGCCAGTGGTTGTCGACTATTGCTTAAGGATAGATGCAGAGTGCTGGACTAACTCAGCCTGTCAATCAGCAATGCTGCAGAAAACGTGTGGGTGACATTCCAGGTTGGGACCCTCCTTCAGACTGAAAGTAGGGGGTGGAGGTGAGCTGGAGGCAAAAAAAGATAAGGACAGCCACAAATGACCTCAAGCAGGTACTAGGTGGTGGGAAGGGGAGTGTAGGTAGAAGTTACATAAAATTGGAGAATTAGAAAACTTCCACTTACATTCTCCTCCCACATTCCTAGCCCAGGCTTGCAAGGCACTGCCCTGCCTGAGGTCATTTGTGGCCGGCTTTGATTGGTCCTGGTCTTTTCTCGCCCCCAGCTCTTCATCCCAACCCCGAAACGTCACCCATCCTTTTTTTCTCCAGAGATGCTACCTGATTCACAGAGTTACTCCAGCACTTTGTGTATATCCTTGGTATAAACCAGCATCTGTAGTTCTCTGTTAATACATTGTTTAAGGATCATTTTCACAAGATGATGCTGGCTACCTCAATGCTACCAATAGAAATTAGAATCCCTAGGTCTTGAATAAGTTTAGAATGTTGGGGTGAAAATCAATACCTGCAGATGCCGGAAGTCTGAAATGAGAACAGAAAATGCTGAAAAAACTCAACAGGTCAGGCAGCATCTGCGGAAAGAGATTCTGTGTTTACATTTAACATTGAAGACATTTCAGAACTAGGAAAAAAAAGGAAAAGTAAGTTTAACTTGCAGAGAGTATGGGTAGGGGTGTGAAATGAATTGTGATGGGTTAATGACTGGTTGGTGGTAATACAGAGACCTAGTGGTGTAAAATATTACAAAAAATAGCGAGATTAAACTTTCCCAACTGGTTAGGCTGCACTGATAGAGGAAAAACGAAAACAATATTACAGATGGTTGACTGGCATAAGAAATCACCTATTTTGATCTGACAGTTTCTTGAACTGTGCAGAAGAGGAATTTCCCTGCACCTGGGTACATGTGACAATAAAGTACCATGACGGAAAGCAATTAGCTTCTCATTTGGGAAACCTGAGCTTTCTAACGCCTGAGTGAGTTCATGACTGATTTAAATTTATAACTATGTATATCTGCAAATAGTTAAGTTCATTTATTCCTATCTGTAAATAACTGGTATAATTTAATGGAGATAAATAGTTTTGTATGGGCTATCTTATTTATAGGCGAGGTAGTACAGTATATTCTCAGTAATAGTGCACCACGTACTGGGCACCACATAATGTCCACCACGTACTGTGCCCCACGTACAGTGAGCATGTTCCAATAAGGAGGATAGTATTAAGACTGCAAAAAAACATGAGCTGGTTGAATGGACAGTTGAATGGTAGATGATATTTAATATAAAAGATTATAAGATTATTTAATATATAAGAAACGTATAAGATTATTAAGGGCTTGGACAGGCTAGAGGCAGGAAACATGTTCCCGATGTTGGGGGAGTCCAGTACCAGGGGCCACACTTTAAGAATAAGGAGTCAGCCATTTAGAACGGAGACGAGGAAACACTTTTTCTCACAGAGAGTGGTGAGTCTGTGGAATTCTCTGCCTCAGAGGACGGTGGAGGCAGGTTCTCTGGATGCTTTCAAGAGAGAGCTAGATATGGCTCTTAAAAATAGCAGAGTCAGGGGACAGGAGGAGAAGGCAGGAACTGATTGGGGATGATCAGCCATGATCACATTGAATGGCGGTGCTGGCTCGAAGGGCCGAATAGCCTACTCCTGCACCTATTGTCTATTGTCTAATACAGTAACGTGTGAGATGATCCAATTTGGCAGAGAGAATTGGAGAGACAATGTAAACTAAATGGCAAAGTATTTAGCATTGGAAAGTCCTAGAAATTGATAAAGTGAATGGGATCTTCAATTCATAATTAGAGGCATGAAATGCAAAGGCAGGTTGAAGTGTCTGTTCTTCAACACAAGATGTATATCCAATTCTGTTCACTGCACTTCAGGAATGATCTGATAGTTTTAGAAAGTGCAGGAAAGATTGATTCTAGGAATGAAGCATCTCAACTACACAGTGAGAATTGAGAGCCTGAGGTGGTTCTACTTGAACAAAGAAAGTTGAGAGGAGATTTGATAAAGATATACATTATATATTATGGCTTAGGGAGGCTGTGCTTATTTGCTAATGATTCAAGGATGCAAAATACAGACTAAACATATTGGGGAGAAGACATATGGATGAAACAAAGAAAAATATTTTTATTCAGTATATTTGTAATCTGAAATTCAATACCAGTAGGTATTATGCACCAAAGTTGATCAATGTCTTCAGAAATGAATTGAATAGTGTTAATAATTTGTAAGCCTTTGTGGAACAAGCTGGATAATGGAATGGACAGGGCTGTTCAACTTGGAGCAGGCGTAGGCTAGATGGGTTGAATGGCTACTTCTCTGTTGTAACAATTGATGATGGCCAACAAAAGTCTCACACCTGGCCTGGATTGTATTGTATTGTATTGTATATCTTTATTGTCATTTCCTGAGTATTCGCATACCCAGAGGAAACAAAAAAAAAACGGTGCTGGGTACAGTGGGAGTTTTCCGACCGGGGCACATAGTTTTCTATTGTCCATTTAACAGTTCTTATAGCCTGTGGGAAGAACTGAGGAGCATCCTGCTGGTTTTGCAGTAATGTCCTGTACCTCTTCCCATGGGAGGTCTATGTCATATGGGTGGTGATTTCATGAGATGATTTGTGCCTGTATATGTCCAGCAGGCAAGAGTCTCACACCTGGCCTGGATAGTGAGCAATAATTCCATGGTTACCCACTTGGGGACATTGCAAGTTGAAGCAAGATCATTTTATTTCATTCCTTTCATGTAGAGAGATGGAGAAGCTGCTTATACTGTAATATCATTCTCTATCTAGTTGTTTTAAAAAATAGCTCAGAAATCACAGTCAATTCAGACTATGATTGTGATTGGCTTTGTTACTTGTCTCTGAGGAATGACGAGATTAACATTTTGGGTACGATAGATGATGGGAGATTTTAACATTGATCTTTGCTGTGTCTAACCAGTTTGGACTACAACAGAATCACCCCAAGGACTCACTGCACATGTGTTCATCAATTGCCGTCTTTGCTGACAACATCATGGAATGAGTTGGGATTTGCAGCAAGCCAATAATCTGCGAAGTTTCAATGATTCAATTCACTGATTCAATTATACTTTATTGTCACATACTGTGTACCTAGGTACAGTGAAATTATTGCATTCAATCCGGTAAAATCATATAGCAGACTTTACCTAGGCAGTGTACAAAGAGTTTCACATTTCTGACACCAACAAAGTTTCAAAAGTTCTTAGTACAGTCTTATCTTCTTGCAGCGCCAGACCAGGCCTGCTGTCGTATGTGGTCTTAGATCTCGGCTGCTCTCTGCCAGGTCTATCTTTGCTCTCAGTGGGCTGCTGGTCATTGGGTTCCACAGCACATCCTGGGAATGCTGACGTACATTCTCACTTGCTTGACATAAAAGTCCTAATTCTCCTATTTCCGGCAATATTGTGAATGCTTGAAATGTGTGAATAATCATCCTCTTGTCTGAAAGTCTAAAATCCGTGACTTTCTATTGTGGCTTTGTTTAAAAACAAGCAAAGACTTGTCAGTTCATATGTGTAGTTAACATGCGGTTTATATCATTACCCTTACTGCAGATATCTACCATTGACAATGTGTGCTTCATTTAATAGGTACATTGATGTTATAGAGCAAGCACTCAGTGTGGGAGACAATGTTTTAATATTGTTCCTGTTTAAATTATTGATCCTACACTGGATCCTTTACTTGGAAGGCACACTATTAAGAGGGGGAGGTAACATTAGATTTAATCGATGCTTTTTAATAAGTGTGTCTACAGTTTATATTCAGATGAAATGCAAGAGCAGAAACATAATTCAGCTGATAATTATTTTTAAAGGTTCATTAGAATTGGAGATAAAGAATGTGCATTCCATCCGAGTTTCCATTTGATTCCATATTGGCTAATCCCCATTATAAACCTGAAACACAAGCACAGACCACTCTGATTAACTTCACAGTCACCCGCGGTGGATTAGAAGACCAGATACTTGCAGATGTGGTCAACTTTGAAAGGCCTGATCAGGAACTACTGAAGGTAATTGCTTGGTGCTTCCTTTTTAAATACCATCCAATAACAAAGTAATTATAGAGTTGCTTAAGATGCTTCGGTCAGGCAGCATCTGTTTAGAAAGGATCGTTAATGATAGTATTTTTCTCTTTAATAGTTACAGAGTATGAATGGAACCCTTTTTTTGAATAACTTTCATTTTTAAATTTGTAACAAATATCAAAAACAATCCAATGAGTTTATGCTTTCCAGTTGATTTCATTCCTATCTTGACTTTTTCATCACATACATAAATAGAAATTTCTGTCAAAATAAATACATCAAAAAGCAATGTATTAAAATTTGATAAATTGTATCAAAGCAGTGAATTATATCACGTTTGAAGGAATTCTCACAGATTACTATAATTTCAGGTTATATTGTGGATGTATCTCCAGGGACAATATTTTACCATAATCTGTTGTAGAATGTAATGTGTCATAATGGATCCAAATTAATATGATGATAGAAGATTGTGTGAGTGATATTAAGTCAACTGAGTGAGTTGGAATTTTGAAAGTGTTTGCATAAACTTGACAGCAGATTTTCCAAACTGCACAGTGGATGTATTGACCATTAAACATAAAGTACAGAACAGGAGCTTGTCCCTTCAGCCCACATCTGTGCCCACATGGTGCTAAGATAAGCTAATGTTCTATGTAAACATGATCCATATATTTCCATTCCCTATATATCCATATTCTTATTTATAGACCTATCGATCACCCCTATCAGATCTGCCTCCACCACCATTTTATTTAATAGTGAATAGTGAAGACTTGCAGCACAATAACAAGTCATCTGTGCTAATGTTTATGCTGTGCACACATCACCTTTCATCCCTCAATGAGCCATTTGAACTAGTAGATACAAAGAACTGCAGATGCTGGTTTACACAAAAGGACACAAAGCGATGGACCAACTCAGTGAGCCAGGCAACATCCCTGGAGAACATGGATAGGTGATGTTTCAGTTTGGATCCTTTCTTTAGACTTTTTAAACTGTTTAAAATTCTTTTATGCAGTTTACACTTGCAGTTATCTATTATAGGCACCTTCATGATTTACCAGTGTCTGGATTTTTAAAAAAAATCTAAATTCCAAACTGGATGCATTCATTAGTTTTTATATTTAAAACCTCTAGTTTGGGTTTTCTCATGAATATATTGTAAATAAAATGGAAAATTCAAGAGATCCTCCACAGGGCAAGCTGCATCCGTGGAGAGAGAAACAGAGTTCTATTGCTTAGTCACTTTTTGTTAAAATTGATGGAAGGTCAATGACCTGAAATGTTAACTCTAGTATTCTCTGTTTTCACTTTGGTTTTCCAGCATTTATGCACTATTTATTCGTTAAATTAATGCCCCAAATGAACATTTGCCATATAGTCTGCATTATGCAGATAACATGTAGATTTTTATTAATTTCAAAATCTTTGCATCTTGAGAAAATTACGTTTTATTCTAGATGCAAGGAGTTTTACCTATTTTACAGATCTAGGTATTGCTATCTATCATTCCATTCCAAGGTTGTGGTGACCAATGGGTCCATGTCCAATGGATGACATTTAATTTAAATAACTTCCAATGATGTATAGATGGGATACACTGCTGCCATACATGTCCATACCAACTTAAGTTAAAGCTGTGGGCCACAAAAACACCTAGTTGTTGTAGAGCATGAATCTCCAACGGTTCAAGACCAATGCTGGAAAGCTGCAGAAGTGGCAAAATAGTTATAATATTCAGTTAGGATGATTCAATACTATAATTATAGTTTTTTTAAATATATATATATAAACAAGCTTGATTCCATTTATGGCATTGTTCAGTTAATGATTCCTCCATGAGATAGGGAATTCTTAGGTCCTGGCAAAGACTTGTTGAAGTATATTGGGTAAATACTTTTAAAAATCTAAGCTGTCATAGGCTTTAAAAAATTGCAATTTTAGCCAAAAATACATAACTTTTCAAGTGCTAATTTAAGTATTGTCACCCACTGGAAGAAGGGAGGAGTAGTGTTCCACAGGTTTCAGAGCTGGGACCACTGTTACTCACAAATTGTCTGGAGTCAAGAATACAATTTCTAAACGTGCAGATGGTACTATACTTGGGGGCTTGTAGGCAATAGTTGGCGCATATGTGGAACTCGCAAGTTCAGGGAATGGTTAAAGCGAAAAGCATTTAGGGGAATGCTGGATGCCAATGTGAGTGAAAAAGGGAAAGATGTTGAAAACTAATTGCCTTCCACCTTACATAAAATTGATTTCACATGAGGCATTGTCACCTAAAATCCTATTTCACACTAAATCTCGGTGAGCTGAGAATGATTTTCATGTTACTGGGTAAAGGGAATTCTGAAAGCTGGGTAGAGTTCAAAGGCATGTCATTCTTGTTGGTGAAGGGCAAGGTTGGTTGGATTTGGGAAGCCTGGTTGACAAGAGATATTGTGGCACTGGTCAGGGAAAGGAATGAGGTGTATGTCGGGTATTTGAGATCAGGTTAATCCCTTCAGGGGAATATATTTTGTAGGACTGTGCACGAGGGAAATTAGGAGGGTAAATAGAGGACATGAGATGACTTTGGCAGATAGGGTAAACGAGAATCTGAAGAAATTCTGCATGTATATTAAGAGCAAAAGGGTAACCAGGGAAATAATAGGTCCTTTTAAAGTTCAAAATGGTCATCTAAGTGTTGAGCCATAGAAGATAGATTGTGAAATGAATATTTCTCATTTGTATTTAACATGGAGAAGGTCAGGGATGCTAAGGAATTAAGGGAAATTAATAATGGTGCATTGGGACCTATCCACATTACATCAGATGAGGTGCTAGCAGTCTTGAGACATATTATGGTGGATAATTCCACAGAGACTGATCAAGTGCATCCTAGCACAAGTTTGGGAATCTAGGAAAAAAATTACAGGGGCACTGACATAGGTGTCTACATTATTTTCAGCCATGGGTGAAGTAATGGCAAACTGGTGGGTGGCTAATGCTGTGCCTTTCTTTAAGAAGGGCACCAAGGACAAGCCAGGGAATTACTGATGATGAGCCTTATGGCAGTGGTAGGGAAGTGACTGAAGTGAATTTTGAGACAGGATCCACCTGCATTTGGAAAGGCAAGGACTAATTAGGGATAGTAAATATAGCTTTATACTTGATAAATTGTGTCTCACAAATTTGATTGAGCTTTTTGCAGCGGTGATGAAGAAGATTAATGAGATCAGGGCTACATGGACTTTCGCAAGGCCTTTGACAAGGTCCACAAGATAAACCTGTCTAGAAATTTAGATCACATAGGATACTGGGTGTGGATGAAAAATTGTCTTGGTGAAATAAAGAGTGGCACTCATTATATATTTGGCCAGCTAAGTTGTACAGGCCAGGCATATTGTTTATACTCCCATTAACCAACTCCTGAAAGTGTTGCATCGTTTTGATCTATCACAAAAAGATAGACAGTGTTTAGTTTAGTTTAGAGATACAGATTGACAACTGGCCCTACAACGCTCCCAAGGTAGACACAAAATGCTGGAGTAACTCAGCGGGACAGGCAGCATCTCTGGAGAGAAGGAATGGGTGCCGTTTCGGGTCGAGATCCTTTCAACCCACCGGATCCACACTGACCAGCGATCCACATTAACACTATCCTACAAAAACTAGAGACAATTTACATTTATGCCAAGCCAATTAATCTACATACCTATACGTCTTTGGATTGTGGGAGGAAACCGAAGATCTCGGAGAAAATCTACGTGAACGTACAAATCCATACAGACAGCACCTGGGTCTCCGGCGCTGTAAGTGTTGTAAAGCAGCAACTCTACTGCTGAGCCATCGTGTCGTCCCTGGGTTACATCATTAATTAGAGAAAAGTTTCAAGGATATGCTTGAAGCTTCCTTGGAAAGAAATGCAACAACCCCAGTGATGCTAGACAGAAAATGCTGGAATAACAGCGTTACAGGCAGCATCTCTGGAGAGAAAGAATGGGTCCCCTGTGATGTATTGGAATCTCTGGCCACTCAAAGTGGAAAAGCATTGAGAATCTCGAGTCCAGGCAACAGGAGCACACATATGTCCCAAGTAAATTGTGGAAGCCATGCACCATTGCTACTAGCCCATCCCATAAGACACTTCCAGACCCATTGGTGGTAGAATCTGCACATCTGCCTCATCTATCATCTCAGAACTCAGAGCCCACAAACTGGGGTCATCTCAGAACTCAGAGCCCACAAACTGGGGTCATCTCAGAACTCAGAGCCCACAAACTGGGGTCATCTCAGAACTCAGAGCCCACAAACTGGGGAGGAGAGAAGTTATCCTTGATTCTGAAGGACTATCTAAGAAAAATGTTATTCTCTGGTCTAATGTTATAACTTAGTATTAGGATTTTGAATTAATATCAATTGAGGAATTATTATGTTCCATAATAGGAACCAAAGTTTCACATTTTTAAAGTTGCAGTATACTTAAACTCCTTGCTATCTGAATTAAATAGTTTTTCTGTGTGGTTTTCATGTTGTATTAAATTACTATAGCCATAAAAGTGATTCCGCACTCAGAAAGTCATAATTGACAGTGCTATAAATCTGAAACTGCTGGACTACCATTTCTATTACTTATAAACCTACTGCTGGGATGAAAAGGTTATGTTGCAACTCAGTTTATTAGAAACAGCATCAGCAAAATCCTTTCCTTTCCTAGTTTGATCTCACCAAGCAACAGAATCATTTTAAAATTGAACTGAAGTTACTTGAGGATGAACAATTGATGCGACTTTCAGCTGCAGACTACAATTTCCTGGGAGATACTTTACTGGTAGAAAATCTTGAAACCACAAAGCAAACAGCAGCTTAAATAGAAAGGAAGGTATGGAAAAGCAAATGAACACAATACCAGGTTTGTCCCAATTTACTTTGCAAATCTATCACTTAACTGTTTCATAGTTGTGGAAGGTGAAGAATCCACCTATTTTAGGAAATGTAGCTGCCATTCAGTGTAATATAGCACAGAAACAGGCCCTTCAGATCAACTCGGCCATGCCGAACAAGATGCCCCAAAAGAGTTTACAAAAGAAGACGCTTGTTTACCTTCAATTTATACAGACAATAAAATGGTGAATTCCATCTTGCTCCCCAGTGTATGTGGAATCACACTCTTCAAAATGTTACTCTCTCATGTCATCCTCAGCAATCCCTTTCCAGTGCTACATCTCCTTTTTTTCTCTCTCCTCTCTCTCTCCTCTCTCTCTCTCTCCCTCCCTCTCCCTCTCTCTCCCTCTCCCCTCTCTCTCTCTCCCTCTCTCCCTCTCTCTCTCTCTCTCCTCCTCCCTCTCTCCCCCTCTCTCTCTCTCTCTCTCTCTCTCTCTCCTCTCTCTCTCTCTATCTCCCTCTCTCTCTCTCTCTCTCCCTCCTCTCCCTCTCTCCCTCTCCTCTCTCTCTCTCTCCCTCTCTCTCCTCTCTCTCCTCTCTCTCTCTCTAGCACCTGTCTCCATGCCAACCAAGATACCCCAAAGGATTTACACAAACATTTGCTTGTATATCTTTAATTTATACAAACAATAAAGCTGTGAATTCCATCTAGCTCTCCAGTCTATCCCAAATCACGCTGTTCAAAAATGTAACTTAATGTGATTCTCAGCAATGTTTTTAGTGTTCTCTCCGTCCTTCTCTGTAACACTTGTCTCCATGCTGCTTCTGCTGCCACCTCATTCAAGCCTTTAGCACTGCCAGGTTTAAATTTCCCAATAGCTTGGACAATAGAAACACAAAGAACTGCAGATTCTGGTGTGCAAAAAACAACAGAGTGCTGGAGTAAGTGGCTGTGGCTCAGGCAGTATCTCTAGAGAACATGGATCGATGACATTTTGGGTCGAGACCCTTTTTTCAGTCCCGACCTAAAACTGCACCTATCCATGTTCTCCAGAGATGCCATGTTCTCCAGAAACGCTTATTTAGTTACTCCAGTACTCTGTGTCTTATCTTGGACAACGTTCTGATTGCCTTCCATAAATGTTGGCTCAAGTCAGACTCTGCTATCCATATCTTTTCTATGCCAAGTGAGCTCACCCATCACTCTGATCCTTGTTATCCTGCAAGAACTTTGGATCCTCCAGTGCATCAAATATAACATTCTGACCAACTTTATTATATTCCATTATGTACTTGGTCCTTCCACCTCTGCAACCATCTCCAACCAAGCCTCCTCCTTCAAATCTTCTGATCCCTGTCACACCACATCATCTTTCCCTTTATCTCATTGTTGAGAATGTAGCTTCCATCTCCAAAATTTCATTGCTACCCCTTTAGTGAATTCTTCCTTGGATTCTCTTATGGTGAAGCATATTTGTCAATCCTCCCAACACGTTTTTCGACTAATGTTTTTTCATTGATTTAATGGGAATCTAAAATGTTCATCACTCTAAAAACATGATAACAAAACAACAAAGTGTGTTGTGGCATGAAGTGTCATAAAAATACATTTGAAAGAACATTTTAATGACCCAGCGTCTCACTTAAAATTAAAATAATTTTTGAGCCAAATCCGTACAGTAATGTCTAAGATCATCAGGGAATCAAGTCTTAATTATGGTTTCAAGTTGCCTGCACAGATTAGGAAGATACCAGATTTAAATCTATTCTGTTCTGAATCGCCACCATTGCTGGCTCCAACAACCTTACTTTAAATAGTAAATTTGACCAGGGTGCTTGCTCCTGAATCTCTGTCCACATTTGGAAATGAATATAGGTGGATTAAGACCAAAAGCAGAACCTGAGGTGACTGTAACGTGCTACATGTGGGTTTGCTGTCAAGAATTACCTGTGAATATTAGCCTTTTGAGCAAGGTGCAAGTGTACACGAGCATACACCTGATGAGCCAAAGTTTACAGAAGCCAAATAGAAAGTTGTCCAAGATAATATTGAAAAAGTTAAGGCAGAGACATAAGAAATGCTGGAAATTTGTGCAAAACACAATGTGCTGGAGGAGCTCAGCAGGTCAGGCAGCATCTGTGGAGGGAAAGGATTGGTGATGTTTCAGCTCCATATCCTTCTTCAGACTGATTCTAGAAGGAGGGAGGATGGAAAAGAGAAATGTGGGCAGGGCAAAGCAAAGCCTGGCAAGTGATACAGGTGAGGGCGGGGGTTGATTGGCAGATGTGCGGAGTAAGTGACAAAGAAGGGTTCCAACCCAAAACATTGCACGGCCACTCGCTGTCCAGATGCTGCCTGATCCGCTCAGTTCCTCCAGCGCTTTGTGTTTGGCTGAAAAATTTACATCTGGAAGTAACTAAGGCCTGAATGAGGTTTCAGTAGAAGCAACATGGAGACCAGTGTTACAGAGATCGATGGAGAGATCGGGAGTTTGAAAATTGTTTAAACACATATTTGATGCCACACCTTAATTATTATATTTTCTGTGTAGGTGCATGAAGCTAAATTTGACGAAATAAAGCTCAATGAAGCTCGTGACCACTACTGTCCTGCTGCTGCCAGTGCCTCTAAAAACTACTTTATCATGAATGACCTTAATATGATCAATCCTATGTACAGATTCTCACCCAAGGTCAATGTTAACTTTTGCACACTTTTTATACTTAACAGTTGCAATAAACAGCTAACGTTTTATCTACCTTTTAGGCATTTGCTGCTGTGTTTCACAAAGCTGTACAACAGGCTGAAAAGTCTTGATGTGCACGTGAAGGTGACTAATCTGATTGATGCAATCACATATTCAATCTTCAACTACGTTAGCCGTGGATTGTTTGAAAAGGATAAACTTACCTTTACAGCTCAGAATATATTTCAGGCATGCATTTAAAGTGTTTAACTGAACATTGACTGACGCTTATATTTTTATGTCACAAATGTAATAGCCACTTCATGGCTAACTTTGACATCTGTAGTTTTGATATTCTTATATCCTAATGAGTAGGCAAGTAATATTTTGACTACATTGACATGATTTGTTGTAGTATTAGATATTAAATAACAATTCATGTTAAAATAATAATATTGATGTCCAATTTTCCTTGCACAGATTTTACTTTTGGAAAAGGAAATAGATGCTCATGAACGACTTCTTGCTCAGATTTAATATTGATCATAATTAGAACAGTCCTGTGTACTTCCTATCAAACGCAGCATGGAGTGCAATAAAGGTACATACTTGTATCTAGCACTCTTATTTACTTGCCGATGGATAGTAGAAACAAATGTCATAAAGATTTTAAAGGAAGTTGTTCACGAGCAGCCGATGTATTTGCTCTTTAGATCTTGCATATTTTTGTCAAAATATAATTAGCAATTCAATAAACCATAACTCAACAGTAGTACTCGGTAATAAAATGATCTTTTCCTTTTTGAAGGTAATGGAGTTGATCTTGGTATGCATTTTTCTCATTAATAAGGGAAAAGACTCAGTCCTGAATGCACAATATTCCATAAATATGCTTAATCGCATATTTCTTTTTGGGCACCTAAAACCGTCATTAATATACTTGCATGGGCTAATCAGGAGCAAAGTGTTTATTTTAAAATGTATTCTAGAAACTGGGTTGCTCTGAACAGAGTGGGCACTGGGGCCTGGCTGTTTGCTGGCAAGTCAGATAGGTAAATCAGACATGAATGACCATTCAGCTCCCAGGTACATGCAGTCCATGCAGGAGGCCTGGATTCTCCTGTCATGGTCATGAATCTATCCATCACACATCTGAAACACCACTATAAGAAATTTCTAGATCGATGGTGAATTAATAATCCAATTTGAAAATCCCAGCAGTTCCACACTGGAGTAATCAAGTAAAATTCAATCTTCATGTGAGTATTTGAGTGTAAAAACCACTAATCTGCTAACAGAATCAAACTGGCAGTGGGTTTGCATTCAAAACACCAATGGAGAAACCCTGTACTAACATTGCATCTAGGTTCAGATGTGCAGATTGAAAGAGGAACGACAACATTATTTTCTAGAACAAAAGACAAAATGCTGGAGTAATTTAACGGGTCACGCAGCATTTGTGGAGGGAAGGGATAGTCAACATTTACTCAAGACCATTCACCAGACTCTATTCCAGAGCCCAGGCCCTTTCTGTCTCCAGGTGGGCTCCGACCTGAGAGCAAAGGAATGTGAAATTAGTCCTGTTAAATCCTCTCTATCAAATATTTATTATGTTTAATACATATTAAAAAAATGTGTAAGATTCTAAAAAAACACACATATGGAAGGTTCTGGTCAAAGGTCATTGATCTAAAATGTGAATCTGTCTTCTCAACATTGGACTGCTGAGAATTATTATCATTCTCTATTTTATTTCAGTTGGAATTGCATTCTTTGACACAACTATCAAGCTTGTTTTTATGTCCACTGAGTTTTGTGGATGAATTTCGTGGCCTGGATAGGGATATTGAAGGTTCAGGCAAACATTGGAGAACATTTATTGAATGCAAATGTCCAGAAATTTCCTCAAGAATGGAAAAACAAAAGCTCTCTTCAGAAGCTTGTAATGTTGCATGCTTTGCGTCCAGATCGCATGACATATGCAATAAGGTATTCTGATCATTGTGCAGTAAATTAGAATCACAAATGTTGCAGCACTTTTAGAATCTCAGTAACCATAAAATACCTCCAAGCTAATTACAGTGCCCTCCATAATGTTTGGGACAAAGACCCATCATTTATTTATTTGCCTCTGTACTCCACAATTTGAGGTTTGTAATAGAAAAAAAATCACATGTGGTTCAAGTGCACCTTGTCAGATTTTATTTAAGGGTATTTTTTTATACATTTTGGTTTCACCATGTAGAAATTACAGCTGACATGAATGACCATTCATGTATCCATTTCAGAGCACCATAATGTTTGGGACACATGGCTTCACAGATGTTTGTACTTGCTCCCATGTGTTTGAATGCCTCCTTAATTGCAGGTATAAGAGAGCTCTCAGCACCTAGTCTTTCCTCCAGTCTTTTCATCACCTTTGGAAACTTTTATTGCTGTTTATCAACATGAGGACCAAAGTTGTGCCAATGAAAGTCAAAGAAGCCATTATGAGACTGAGAAACAAGAATTAAACAGATAGAGACATCAGCCAAACCTTAGGCTTACCAAAATTAACTGTTTGGATCATCATTAAGAAAAAAGAGAGCACTGGTGAGCTTACTAATCGCTAAGGGACTGGCAGGCCAAGGAAGACCTCCACAGCTGATGACAGAAGAATTCTCTCTATAATAAAGAAAAATCCCAAACACTTGTCCGGCAGATCAGAAACACTCTTCGGGAGTCAGGTGTGGATTTGTCAATGACCACTGTCCACAGAAGACTTAATGAACAGAAATACAGAGGCTACACTGCAAGATGCAAACCAATGGTTAGCCGCAAAAATAGAATGGCCAGGTTACAGTTTGCCAAGAAATATTTCAAAGAGCAACCACAGTTCTGGAAAAAGGTCAGATGAGCCGAAGATTAACATATCAGAGTGATGGCAAGAGAAAAGTATGGAGGAGAGAAGGAACTGGCCAAGATCCAAAGCATACCACCTCATCTGTGATACCTGGTTGGGGTGTTATGGCCTGGGCATGTATGGCTGCTCAATGTACTGGCTCACATCTTCATTGATGATACAACTGCTGATGGTAGTAGCATAATGAATTCTGAAGTGTATAGACACATCCTACCTGCTCAAGTTCAAACAAATGCCTCAAAACTCATTAGCCGGCGGTTCATTCTCCAGCAAGACAATGATCACAAACATACAGGTGCAGCGAGATGGGGCTCCTAAGGGACTGTATTAGGATCCTGGAGCAGCAGCTCGATGACCTCGGTTTGGTCAGGGAGAGTGAGGAGGTCATAGAGGGGAGTTATAGGGAGGTGGTCACTCGAAAACCACGGGAGAGAGACACGTGGGTCACGTTAAGGAAGGGCAAGGGGCAGAGGCAGGGACGAGTGAGTACTCCAATGTCGGTATGCCTTGCAAATAACTACTCCTGTTTGAGTACGGATGGGGGTGACAGCCTGCCTGGGGGTAGCAACAGCGGACGGGCCTCCAGCACAGAGACCGGCCCAGTTGCTCCTGAAGGTAGGGACAAAAAGAAGAGGGCAATAGTAATTGGGGACTCTATTGTTAGGGGGTGGGATAGGCGATTCTGTGGACGCAGTCGGGAGATCAGGATGGTGGTCTGCCTCCCTGGTGCCAAGGTCTCTGACGTGTCTCAACGCATCCAGGATATCCTGAAATCAGAGGGAGATCAGCCTGAGGTCGTGGTACATATAGGTACAAATGACATGGTAAAAAAAGGGAAGAGGTCCTGAAGGGAGGATTTAGGGAGTTGGGAGGAGAGTTAAGAAAAAGGACCAAAAAGGTAACAATCTCAGGATTACTGCCTGTGCCACGCGACAGTGAGAGTAGGAATGGAGCGAGGTGGAGGATAAATGCGTGGCTGAAAGACTGGTGCAGAGGGCAGGGATTCAAGTTTCTGGATCATTGGGACTTCTTTTGGGGAAGGTGGGACCTGTACAGAAAGGATGGGTTGCACTTGAACCCGAGGGGGACCAATATCCTGGCGGGGAAATTTGCAAAGGCTACTGGGGAGACTTTAAACTAGAATGGTTGGGGCGAGGGACTCAAATAGAGAAAGCTAGTAGACAGAATGGGAGGCAGGAAGCAGAAAAGGGAAGCACTCGGGCACAAGAGGAGAAAGAAAAAAAAGGAAATAAACAGAGAATAAGAGGCGGGGGGTTTCTTAAATGTGTATATTTTAATGCTAGGAGCATTGTAAGAAAGGTGGATGAGCTTAGTCTGGATAGACACCTGAAAGTATGATGTTGTGGCGATCAGTGAAACGTGGTTGCAGGAGGGCTGTGATTGGAAACTAAATATTCCAGGATTTCGTTGCTTCAGGTGTGATAGAATTGGAGGGGCAAGAGGTGGAGGTGTTGCATTACTAGTCAGGGAAGATATTACAGCAGTGCTTTGGCAGGATAGATTGGAGGGCTCATCTAGGGAGGCTCTTTGGGTGGAACTGAGAAGTGGGAAAGGGGTAGCAACATATATTATAGACCGCCAAATAGGGATCGAGAATTGGAAGAGCAAATATGTAAGGAGATAGCAGATATTAGTAGTAAGCACAAAGTAGTGATTGTGGGAGATTTCAACTTTCCACACATAGACTGGGAAACACATTCGTTAAATGGGCTGGATGGTTTGGAGTTTGTAAAATGTGTGCAGGATAGTTTTTTGCAGCAATACATAGAGGTACCTACTAGAGGAGGGGCAGTGTTAGACCTCCTGTTAGGAAATGAGATGGGACAGGTGGCGGAGGTATGCGTTGGGGAGCACTTCAGGTCCAGTGATCACAATACCATTAGTTTCAATATGGAGAGGGTCAGAACTGGACCTAGGGTTGAGGTTTTTGATTGGAGAAAGGCTAATTTTGATGAGATGCGAAATGATTTATAAGGAGTGAACTGGGACATTTTGTTTTATGGGAAGGATGCAGAAGAGAAATGGAGGACATACAAAAGGGAAAATTTAAGAGTACAGAACCTTTATGTTCCTGTTCGGTTGAAAGGAAACAGTAAAAATTGGAAAGAGCCCTGGTTTTCAAGGGAAATTGGACATCTTGTTCTGAAAAAGAGGGAGATCTACAATAATTATAGGCAGCATGAAGTAAATGAGGTGCTTGAGGAGTATAAGGAATGTAAAAAGAATCTTAAGAAAGAAATTAGAAAAGCTAAAAGAAGACATGAAGTTGCTTTGGCAAGTAAGGTGAAAGTAAATCCAAAGGGTTTCTACAGCTATATTAATAGCAAAAGGATAACGAGGGATAAAATTGGTCCATTGGAGAGACAGAGTGGACAGCTATCTGCAGAGCCAAAAGAGATGGGGGAGATATTGAACAATTTATTTTCTTCGGTATTCACCAAGGAGAAGGATATTGAATTATGTGAGGTAAGGGAAACTAGTGGAGTAGCTATGGATACTATGAGTTTCAAAGTAAAAGAAGTACTAACACTTTTGAAAAATATAAAAGTGGATTAGTCTCCAGGTCCTGACAGGATATTCCCTAGGACATTGAGGGAAGTTAGTGTAGAAATAGCCGGGGCTATGACAGAAATATTTCAAATGTCATTAGAAACGGGAATAGTCCCCGAGGATTGGCGTACTGCACATGTTGTTCCATTGTTTAAAAAGGGTTCTAAGAGTAAACCTAGCAATTATAGGCCTGTTAGTTTGACTTCAGTGGTGGGCAAATTAATGGAAAAGATACTTAGAGATAATATATATAAGCATCTGGATAAACAGGGTCTGATTAGGAACAGTCAGCATGGATTTGTGCCTGGAAGGTCATGTTTGACTAATCTTCTTGAACTTTTTGAAGAGGTTACTAGGGAAATTGACGAGGGTAAAGCAGTGGATGTTGTCTATATGGACTTTAGTAAGGCCTTTGACAAGGTTCCTCATGGAAGGTTAGTTAAGAAGGTTCAACTGTTGGGTATAAATGCAGGAGTAGCAAGATGGATTAAACAGTGGCTGAATGGGAGAAGCCAGAGGGTAATGGTGGATGGTTGTTTGTCGGGTTGGAGGCAGGTGACTAGTGGGATGCGACAGGGATCGGTGTTGGGTCCTTTGTTGTTTGTCATGTACATCAATGATCTGGATGAAGGTGTGGTAAATTGGAATAGTAAGTATGCAGATGATATCAAGATAGGAGGTGTTGTGGATAATGACGAGGATTTCCAAAGTCTACAGAGTGATTTAGGCCATTTGGAAAAATGGGCTGAAAGATGGCAGATGGAGTTTAATGCTGATAAATGTGAGGTGCTACACCTTGGCAGGACAAATCAAAATAGGACGTACATGGTAAATGGTAGGGAATTGAAGAATACAGATAAACAGAGGGATCTGGGAATAATCGTGCATAGTTCCTTGAAGGTGGAATCTCATATAGATAGGGTGGTAAAGAAAGCTTTTGGTATGCTAGCCTTTATAAATCACAGCATTGAGTATAGAAGCTGGGATGTAATGTTCAAATTGTACAAGGCATTGGTGAGACCAAATCTGGAGCATTGTGTACAATTTTGGTCGCCCAATTATAGGAAGGATGTCAACAAAATAAAGAGAGTACAGAGGAGATTTACTAGAATGTTGCCTGGGTTTCAACAACTAAGTTACAGAGAAAGGTTGAATAAGTTAGGTCTTTATTCTCTGGAGCGCAGAAGTTTAAGGGGGGACTTGATAGAGGTCTTTAAAATGATGAGAGGAATAGACAGAGTTGATGTGGAAGCGTTTCCCTTTGAGTATAGGGAAGATTCAAACAAGAGGACATGACTTCAAAATTAAGAGACAGAAGTTTATGGGGTAACATGAGGGGGAACTTCTTTACTCAGAGAGTGGTAGCGGTGTGGAATGAGCTTCCAGTGGAAGTGGTGGAGGCAGGTTCGTTGGTATCATTTAAAAATAAATTGGATAGGCATATGGATGAGAAGGGAATGGAGGGTTATGGTATGAGTGCAAGCAGGTGGGACTAAGGGTAAAAAGATATTCGGCACGGACTTGTAGGGACGAGATGGCCTGTTTCCGTGCTGTAATTGTTATAGGAGCAGGGAGGTTCTACTGCAGTTGTACAGGGTCTTGGTGAGACCACACCTGGAGTATTGCGTACAGTTTTGGTCTCCAAATCTGAGGAAGGGCATTATTGCCATAGAGGGAGTGCAGAGAAGGTTCACCAGACTGATTCCTGGGATGTCAGGACTGTCTTATGAAGAAAGACTGGATAGACTTGGTTTATACTCTCTAGAATTTAGGAGATGGAGAGGGGATCTTATAGAAACTTACAAAATTCTTAAGGGGTTGGACAGGCTAGATGCAGGAAGATTGTTCCCGATGTTGGGGAAGTCCAGGACAAGGGGTCACAGCTTAAGGATAAGGAGGAAATCCTTTAAAACCAAGATGAGGAGAACTTTTTTCACACAGAGAGTGGTGAATCTCTGGAACTCTCTGCCACAGAAGGTAGTTGAGGCCAGTTCATTGGCTATATTTAAGAGGGAGTTAAATGTGGCCCTTGTGGCCAAGGGGATCAGAGGGTATGGAGAGAAGGCAGGTACGGGATACTGAGTTGGATGATCAGCCATGATCATATTGAATGGCAGTGCAGGCTCGAAGGGCCGAATGGCCTACTCCTGCACCCAATTTCTATGTTTCTATTTTTCTATGGTTATATGGTTATACTGCTAAAGCAACAAATGAGTTTTTCAAAGCTAAAAAATGGTAAATTCTTGAGTGGCCAAGTCAATCACATTCTCGCTTTTGGGGTTGATCCAATGAAGGATGTAGAGACCCTGGGTGAGTGTGCTACTGGAACGGGCACAAAAATATAATCAATATGTAGTGTGTGTAGTGTGTGTATGTTCAATAAATCAATGCTGGGAATTGTAGGTCTTGTATGTAGACCTTGTGATTCATAAGATCATAAGTGATAGGAACAGAATTAGGCCATTCATCTCATGAAGTCTATTCTGCCATTCAGTCATGGCTGATCTATCTCTCCTTCCTAACCCCATTCCCCTGCCTTCTCCCCACCCGTTCTAATCTTGAATCTATCTATCTCTGCCTCAAAATTATCAATTGACTTGGCCTCCACAGCCTTCTGTGGCAAAGAATTCCACAAATTCACCACCCTCTGACCAAATAAATTCCTCCTCATCTCCTTCCTAAAGGAACGTTCTTTAATTCTGCTATGACCTCTAGTCCTCCCCATATCCACTCTATCCAAGCCAATCTATCCAGATGTTGTCATAACTAGTTAAATGAATTCAAGTTAGGTCAATCATTTTATATCATTTTCTTTTTTCTCTTTGTTGGTGTACATTTATTTCAATTAATTATTCAGTTCCATATAAAAATAATAATGATGTTTGCTGGTGTCTTGACAGCAGCGGGTGATTAAAGAAATTATCGTTGAATAACTCTCTGTGGGGAAAAAGGCCTTTCAGTATTGTTCAGGTGATTATTGTTCCTGTCAGTTGGAAGAGTCACACAGCAAGAAAACAACCCCTTCGGCCCAACTCGTTCATGTTGAGCAAGATGCCCATTTAGTCCCATTTTCATGTTTTTGCGCCATATCTCTTTAACTCTATCCTATCCATCCATGTACCTCGCAACATTTCTTTTAAATGTTGCAAAGGCACAAAGTGCTGGAGTAACTCGGTGGGTCAGGCAGCATCCCTGGGGAACATGGATAGGTGATATTTCGGGTTGAAACCCTGCCTCAGAACAGAGAACAGTCTGAAGAAGGTTCCCGATCTGAATGGCCACCTATTCAGTCTGAAGAAAGGTTGGAAACATAAATGTAACCTATCCATGTCCTGACATACTGTTAATCCAGCATTTTGTGTCTTTTCTTGGAAAACCAGCAGTTCTTTGTTTCTACATCATCTCTTTTAAATGTTGTTATTGTACCTGCTTCAACCACCACCTCTGTTAGCCTTTTTTATTGTACACCATCTAGTGTGTGGAAACATTGACCAGTTAACTATTTAGTAATTGTAGACCAAATCAGGTCTACTGCTTCGCGTCTGCTTACTCATTCTATCTGAGCCTGGATGAGGAGGGGAGAGGGGGTTGGAGGTGGGGGAACAGGATGCATATGATAAGTTGATCAATGCTGAGGATTTGTCGTACTGAGCAAGCCACACGTAACGGCCGAGACTCGATTCCTGATGCATTTTGAACGGGTCCCACTTGGTCTAGTGTTATTTTACATTTTTGATAGAGAAATTAAAACTGGTTCAAAGAGACTTCATATTTACTTTGTAGATAATTTCTCACAAAATTAAAAACATAAATTTAGTTTAGCTTAGAGTGGAAACAGACCCTTCAGCCCACCGAGTCCATGTCGACTAACAATCACTAGTTCTATCCTAGTTCTATCCTATACTATAGAGACAATTTACTGAGCCCAATTAACCTACAAACCTGCATGTGTTTGGAATGTGGGAGGAAATCAGAGCACTTGGAGAAAAACCACAGGTCACAGGGAGAATGTACCAACTCTGTACAGACAGCACCATAGTCAGGATCGAACCCGGGTCTCTGGCACTGTAAGGCATCAACTCTACCGATGTGCCACTGTCCCGCCCTATCAATACCTCGCTGTTTTAGAAATTCAATTACAACTTAAGACAAAATTAAACAATTAAATGGTTAACTGCACATGTCTTGTAACCAAAGACGATTTAAATATTTGGGGTGGTACTCCTTATGCTAGCAGTCCCTGGCGTATAGTTGAGGGACAGATGCATTTCACATCTGGCACTGAAATCTGTGATGAGCTGAAGTGTGAGCAGCACATTTTTAACTGCAACTGAAAGTAAATGTATTTGCATATCTGGCCCATTATCTCACTATAATTCTTCCACTATTTCATAGATTTGAAATATCTTACATCCCCTTTTAATTTTGACGTTCTAGGCTAGAGATTCCACGGTATTGAGAACATTATGTGAATGCAGCGTTGTGTAGTGGCCTTTGCTGGGTTTTATATATGACACCTGCAGCAAAAATAAGTCACTCATGAGGCCCAAGATGCTTTTAGTCAAGTGATCCTGGCAAAACCCAAACGGAACATCAGGAAGCAGGTTATTGCTAATTAAGTGCTGCTTCAGTGTACTATCAACACCACCTCCCATCGTATTGCTGATTGCAAAGAGAATTTGTGTTAATTAACTGGATTGGATTGGTCCTGCATTTTTGCGATGGTTTATGGTCAGAGTCGGACAATGGAGTCGTCAGAAGTTAGGGGTCTAATTCAGGCAGAGGGGTAATCAGGGATAAGGGCTGAGAGGTAGAGAGGTGATTGGATGGGGATTGGGTTTAATAGGCCTTAGGAGTTCTTGAGGGCATCGCCTGTGATTTAGTTGTGAAGGTTGAGAAAACTACTTAAAGAGGACCTCCCTGGAAATTTATGATGAGTCTTTGGACTCCTCAAAATGAAATTTGATAAGATTAAACCTCTTTCATTAGCAGCAAGCTGGTTCAGACCTGCTTTGCAGTGTGCATTTCAGCTTTGTATAAAACATGCACTGCAGCCAAGAGTCTACTGGATCACAAATGTGTCCGGTAGACTCTTGTACAAATTGTGCCAAACACCAGCTGGACACACCTCCAACCAGTGCAAGTGTACCTAGTATGCTCATGTTTTGACCGAATCTACAAAATGATCGTGCCAACTAATAGAATCTTCAGGCTCTATTTTTTTTTTTAATCAAACCTTTTATTATAGCCGCTGTTATGGATCATGTGTTTATTCAATTTAGAAACTTAGATCTAAAAATGAAAACAATTTAGCAACAAAATCGGGGGACTGGCATTTGTACAATTTTTTAATATGATTTTTGTTTTTCATTCTTATCCCACCCTTGTCTGCCTTTTCTATCCACATGCTCCTTCATTCACTGTGTAAATGTGCACCTCAATTGCATACCATTCCACATCCTCTCCTTCTGGTGTTTTTTAGCCGATTATTTAAAAAAAATTACTCGCTTAATTAAGCACAAGCTTCCACCGATTTGTATTTTCTGTTCATTGTGATTAGAATGCCATGATATATCCGAGCACAACAGCAAATACCTTGAGTCTACTTCAAAGGCAATAAATCATTCATTTCTAAAGCAAACTGAAGAACTCATAGAAATTTGCAGAATGCCATGATTTAAAGCTTGAGACAAAAATATGTGAAGCACTGATTGAGGTTTATTAGAGACTTGGTGCCATATAATTTTGGTAAAACTATTTATTTTCTGCGCTCTGGTACAGATTAGTTTAGTTTTTCAGTTTAGTTTAGAGATACAGCGCGGAAACAGACCCTTCGGCCTACCTACTAGCGATCTCCTCAAATTAACACTATTCTACACACACAAGGGATAATTTTCACTTATACCAAGCCAATTTACCTACAAACCTTTACGTCTTTCAAGTGTGGGAGGAAACCGAAGATCTTGGAGAACCCACGCGGTCATGGGGAGAACGTACAAACTCCGTAAAGAGAGCACCCGTAGTTGGGACCGAACCCGGGTCTCTGGTGCTGCTAACGCTGTAAGGCTGATCTTGTCATTTGCACCTTGTGTGTCACTGTCAAGGTAAAATGTAAATACCCATAGTATTTAAGTATCAAGTTCACATTTATTGCCACATTTACCAATAAAGGTACAGTGGAATTTGATTTACCATGCAGCCATACAAACAAAAGAACACAATACACAATAGAATACAACATGAACATTCGCCACGGTGAAATCAACGTTCTTCACTGTGGTGGAAGGCAATAACTTTCAGTCAGTCCTCCTCCTTTGTTCATCCGTGGTCGGGGCCATGAACCCTCCGCAGTCGCTGCTACGGATAGCCCGATGAACAGGCCTTCTCGTCAGGATGGCCACTCCGCGGCTTGGAGGTGCCGAATCGGCCGTTCCCTACCGGCTTCACGATGTTATAGGCCACAGGCCAGCGGTTGGAGCTCTTCTCCAGCGATCCCCGGCAAAGGATCACAGGCTCCGCGATGGAAAGCCCACACCGCGCTCGCAGCTAGAAGCTCCGCAAACCGTGGCTTCAGGATGTGGTAGTCCACGGGCCAGCGATCCGAGCACTTCTTCTGGTGATGAAGCTGCATTGGATACTTCAACCACTACAGTAGTGATACTTGGCATGAATATGCAGCTACCTCGAACTCTGTATTGAATAATATAATTTTGCAACACTTGGATTCTTTACGGTTCCTGTGATGAGCACAAAGTTAAATGAGATGCTGCTGTCTGTGGCACTCAACATTGCATAAATATTACTGTTTAATATTTCATGCAGGAAAAAAGATTGGGTTCACCATTGATCCTGGAAAACACCACAATGTATACCTTGGGCAAGGGTAAGAGGCAATTGCTGGACAAGCTCTCGTTTAAACATCTAAAGAAGGACACCTGGTTATCCTGCAGGCAAGTTATGCTGCACTGTAATGTAAACGGAAGGAACTGCAGATGCTGGTTTACAAAATAAGACACAAAGTGCTGGAGTAATGCAGTGGATGAGGCAGCATCTCTGGAGAACATTGATAGGTTTCCCAGACATGCCTCCTGACCCACTGAGTTACTCCAGCACTTTGTGTCCAACTGTAATGGATTTGTTTCATAAGTTGAAGTACAATTTTGTGAAAGGGAGAAAATTCATGACAAATTAAATGGAATTTTTTTGACAAAGTAATGTGGATAAAATAGACCCAAAGGATGTAGCATTGTTCGATTTCTAGAAGACATTTGACAGGCACCATATCAAAGATTATAATGGAAAATGAAAACTCATGGTGTAGGAGCTAACATATTGGCATGAATAGAAAATTGGCTGGCTAACAGGAAATGGAAAGGTTTCAATAATGGGTCTTTTTCTGCTTGAGATGATCAAATGAGTGATGTGTTACAGAGATCATTGCTGGGGCTTCAATTCGTACAGATTGTCTAAATGACTTGGATGAATGAACCGAAGGTATGAAGGTTGATACAAAGACAGTAAAATAACTTACGAAACATAAGTGTACAAAGAATATAGATAGGTTAGTGTAAGAAGGAACTGCAGATGCTGGTTTAAATTGAAGATAGACACAAAATGCTGGAGTAACTCAGCGGGACATGCAACATCGCTGGGGAGAAGGAAGGGTGACATTTTGGGTCGAGACTGTCTTAGGAAGGGTCTTGACCTGAAACATCACCAATTCCTTCTCTCCAGAGATGCTGCCAACTCCAGCAATTTGTGTCTATATGGATAGGTTAAATGAGTGTGGAAAAAGCCTGACAAATGGAGTGTTGTGTGGGGGAAATGTGAAACTGCTCTCTTTGGCAAGAAAAATGAAAAGGAAACACATTGGATTCATTGAGAGAAGCAGCGGAGAAATGGGTTCTTCAGCCACCTTGTCCACCCATTTGCGCTACATTTGGAGGAAATCTTAGCATGAGAAGGAAACCCAGGCGTTCACAAGGAGAACATGCAAACCCCATGTTGGCAGTGAGTGAGGCCTGGTGAGAACGGTTCACAATTTCAAAATTCATCGACACATAGAAATTCATTTCCATCTTTCACTTACTCTTTGATGCCATGCAAGCCACAATCTTTACCACTGGTTCTACAACCGAGCCATTTTCCGTGGAGACTGCTGTCGAGGCACCTTTATTTCAACACTTTTCTTGATCTGCCTTGCTGCATCAAACCACCTGTAGCAGTGGAGCTACTCTGTTAATGGGAAACTCTTCAACCTTTGGTGACCACATCCCAGAACTAAGATTACTCCAAACCTCTGTAGTCAAGCTGTTCATGCACTGAAGCTCCACTCTATCACTAATGTTTTCACTGACCTATATGGGCAGATGACGCTTCTACTCAAAATCCACAGGTCAAAGATCCTATACTAATTTCATCCTGTTGTACCATACTCCCCTCAGATAATAAAGATTCACCGTTACATCGGGGAAAACATGGACCAGTTGCCATAGCTCAGGAACCACCTTTTATTGATGATGATGATGATATGTGTCAAATACTCCGGTTTACCAGCATAGCCTTGGGCTAATTGAGTGGAAGGATATTTGATAATCAATCCCTCAGACCTGGACTATCCACACAATGATACTAGAGAAATGTCACAAAAGCTGCCTTTGCAAAATCCTCCAAATTTACAGCATAGGTAGATTTGGTTTAGTTTAGTTTAGAGATACAGCATGAAAACAGGCCCTTCAGCCCACGCCGACCATTGATCACACATGCTACTCCTATGTTATGACACTTTCTTAACCTATACACTAGAGGCAATTTACAGAGGCCAATTAACCTGCAAACCTGCATGTCTTTGGAGTGCGGGAGAAAACCAGAGCACCAGAGAAAACCCACGCGGTCACAGGGCGAACATGCAAACTCTGCACAGACAACACGTAGTCAAATTGAACCGGGGTTTGTGGCGCTGTGAGGCAGCAGCTCTACCCGCTGCCCCACAGGGAATCATTGTCGGTGTTCTCTCCCTGGCCAACTCCCTAGTATTGAATTCCTAGTTATATTCAGTTGGGCAAGCCTTGTCATTTGCATACTCAACACTAGACTCCCCAAAATGGATACTCTATTCCATGATCTGTCCCGGTGGACAGATGTCTCATTAACTTACCAACCACTTGTCCTGCCAGCCACTGCCTGCCCCATCTGTAGAAGACTCTATTGGGCCTGTCCCACTTAGGCAACTTTTTAGGCGACTGCAGGAGACTATGCAGTCGCCATATGTTCGTGGGTGGTTGCCGGGGAGTTGCCTTTGTGGTCGTGAGGAGTTCCCGCATTCTGGGAACTAGTCGCGGCCTCATTATGGTCAACGCGAATTTTTCAACATGTTAGCGGCAACTAGAATGAAACCACCATGGAGAGTAACGAAATTCCCGTGACGTAGGTGGGTCGCCAGAAGGTCCTAGTGGATTGCCAGGAGGTCGAAGTTTCTCGTAGGTTCTTGTAGGTTGTAGCCGGTGCTGACCGGTGAATTTAATTGGCTCATTGGGAAGAAAAACGTAAGCAGTAGTTTTATGAACCAAAGATAACTGGTAATGTTAATGTCCGCCGAGCTTCACAGCCGTGTATCTCTGGCTTCTTAAAAGTTGTCTCCACTCCTTCTCCCCCCATTCTCCCCCCTCTCCCCCTCCCCACCCCTCCTCTCCGCTTTTAAAGGACTTACCATACACTGTGTTTTAGCTGTCTTAATTACAGCGCCAACCTTCCTGTTCATCGCGGTATCTCCTTGGCTTTGCACCGTGTGAATTTCACTCAGACAGCGCTCTCCCCGCTTGTCCTATCCCCCGCCCGCATAACGGTCTGGTGAAGGAAGCGATGTGTATGTGTGTTCCACTCTGAAAGTTGCCGTTCCAGTTGCTGTTCCAGTTGCCGTTCCACCTAACACTTAGACCAAGTGTTCCCAACCTGGGGTAAATTTCACCTACCCAAGTGGTAAATTTGTTGATTCTGGATTTGTACATATTTTTTCTCATTGACTGACTGTTTGGTTCTGGTATACCGGTATCTGTTCATCATTAGTTGTTCATAAATAAGTGAAATAACATTGTTATGTGTTATTAAAGTTGCCAGGAATAAACGGGATGAAACAGGTTGGTAACCCCTGACTGAGACTATCAAAGCAGTTCTTTTTTTCTTTTTTGCAAATGTTTCACTTTTAAGAAATGTTTTTAAATTATGATTAATTAGTAATGTGATCCATAAAATTAAATAGATGTGTACATACTGTGATGGTATGTAAAAAGTCTTCAATGATAAAGCAAAAAATTATTCAAATTGCCTGCATAACATTAATTTAGTGGCTAAATGGTTCAGTATTTTAGAAAAACTTCTGGAAAAGTGTAGTGAAGGATCCCACCCAGACTATCGTGCATTCATGAGTGCCGAATCTGCTCCAACTCCTCAAGAGCATATTATTCCGCAAGGAATCCTCGAGGACTCGATCAAAATTACCAATGAACCACCAACTGGTATGTTAGCTAATCTCCACACAGCTTTGGATAATTTCGATCAGGTATGGCTGATATCACTTCAATATTTTGACAGAGAATAAAAATTGATTTGCAGCTGAAATATTCGGTGCATCAGGCATAAATGAGAATTCTACATTTGGAACTGACTTTTTTTTAAACAAAATTGTGCTAAAATATTTGACTTAAGATTTTTAAGTGTAGGGCATTCAGCTTTGCTTGTGGAGGAGGGGAATGCATTTGCTTTTTATATTTGCATTAATCTTTAAAGTGAAATCTTATTTTTCATTGCTATGTAACTATATATGTGATTCCTATTATCATAGAGTCATGGAGAGACACATCATGGAAACAGGCCCATTGACTCCATACCAACCATTAAGCATCCATTTTTATTCCTAGCATAACCCATTTTATTCTGTACAATCATGTTGTTCCCCCACCCCATCTCCCCCATCCAAGATTCACTGACATACCAGGGACAATTTACAGTGGCCTGTTAGCCTTCAAATCTGCACATTCTTAGCATGTGAAAGGAACCCGGAATACTCAGAAGAAACCCACATGATCATAGGCAGAAGGTGTAAATTCCACTCAGGCAGCCTTGGAAGTCTGGATTTAACCCAGATCACAGAAACTGTGAGACAATAGCTCTACCGGCTGCACCTTTTGCTTCTTTCAAACTAGTATACATTTGCAGTTCTGCAGGTGTTTAAAGACGGCATGTACCATCATGTTTTGGAACCCCACCCTTTCGACCAATGTCAAAGATATAATGAGAATTTGTGTCTAAGACAACTCAATTTTATTGATCCCATCCTTGCCTTGTGGATATTCACAGAGTTGAAACCAGATGCTTTCTGACTGAATGAATGGAAAAGGAATTGAGATCAGCTACTTGCCTCACTACGGTCAATCTAAAAATGTAATCTATAAAAGTGCAAATTTTTGTCTACACAAAAGGAATCTTCCAAAATTTCTTATTTGTAATTTATGTTACCGTGTTCTATTTGTAGATTAACTGTAAAATTGTAATGTCAGGCAAGATGATCTAGCTCCATAATGTAGCGTAACAGCAGCCGGGCCACAATATGCACATACTGTAGCTCTTTTCATCCATTGACAACAAGTATCAGCATTAAGAACTAAAGTTACAGAGTGAGTCTGAAGAAGGGTTCAACCCAAAACACCACCAGTCCCTTTCCCTCCACAGATGCTGCCTGACCCAGTCAGTTTCTCTAGCCATTCATTTTTTGCTCAAGATTCCAGCATCTACAGTCTCTTGAGTCTCCATTAAAACTACAGAGACCAATGAGAACTACATTAAAAAACTTGAAAACTCCACAGGCATTGGGGAATTTAGAATAAATAGTGCATTTATATTTTGTCACCAAAAATGAACTAAACCATTGGATGCATATTCAGTTGTTGATGAAATAAATATAACAAGTGTGGCAACTTGACCGGTTAAATTTGCTATTCTGAACAAATGTAATGAAAATAATTGTCTAAATATTTTTGGATCAGCTTGTTTTTATTCTCTCTCTGAACACTATCTTATACACTGTGGTGGCATAGTGGCACAGTGGTAAAGCCGGTGTGGTGTTTGTATGTTCTCCCTGTGGCCATGTGGGTTTTCTCCGGGTGCTCTGGATTCCTCCCACACACCAAAGACATGCAGGTTTGTAGGTTAATTGGCTTCTGTAAATTGCCCCTAATGTGTAGGATGCAAAACTGTGATAACATAGAACTAGTGTACAGGTGATTGTTGGTCGGCGTGGACTGAACCAAAGGGCATGTTTCCACACTGTATTCTAAGCCTAAAACTGAACTAAAACCTTCCTTACAATAGCTTCCTTACGGGATATTCTGGATCAGTGTTCACGTGAACAAGAGTTCAAGACAATACTGTTTTCACTGTGCTACTTCCATGCCTGTGGGCTGAATGTCATATATCTGGATGGAATCGAAAGTTTCCTTTCAATACAGGAGACTTGACAATTTCAGTCCATGTGTTATACGATTCTTTGGAAAGCAACACTCAGGTAATTTACAGATTTGCATGAAATTCCAATTGTGCAGAAATCAGTGTGTTGTGATTTTATTGTGTAGTGTGGAGAGTATGTGGAAAATAAGAAATAGCACAATGTGTATTGAACTATTGTTTCTTAGAATAGAACGGCAATTTAACATGGCCCAGCACAGATTGTTCCCCATGTGGGAATCAATAGGCAGAGAGTCATGCAGCACGAAAACAGACCCTTTGGCCCAACTTGCCCATGCCGATCAAGCTGCCTCAGCTGAACTAGTCTCACCTGCCCACATTTGTCCCATGTCCCTCTAAACCTATATACCTGTCAATTGCTCTCACTCGTGCGCACACTCTGCACCCCCACCCCACCTCGTGCCATTTCTTTATACTGCCTCTACTGTCTTGGTTGCCTACACTGACCCTCATTTCACTCTCCTGGCTCTCTCTCTCTCTCTCTCTCTCTCTCCCTCTCAGGCACTCCTTCCTCTCAACTACTATTTCAGACACAGGTCTGAAGAAGAGTTCCATCCCCTCCAGAGATACTGTCTGACTTCTGAGTTACTCCAGCACATTGTGTCTTTTTGTAAACCAGTATCTGCAGTTCCTTGTGTCTTCTATTTCTTCTTATTCGTCTTTTCCCACGTTACGCCTGCATTTTGTTTAGAAACAGTGCAGAAACAGGCCCTTTATGCCCATCAAGTCCGTGCCAACTTGCTATCCCCGTACACTCGCACCATCCTACACACAGGACAATTTACAATTTTACCAAAGCCAATTAACCTACAAACCTGTATGCCTTTGGAATGTGGGAGGAAACTGGAGCACACAGAGGAAACCCACGCAGTCACGGGTAGAATGTACAAACTCTGTACAGACAGCACGTGTAGTCAGTATCGAACCCAGGTGTCTGCGGCTGTCTACCACTGCGTCACCATGCCGCTGAGCAATTTACAGCTTCCCATGACTGATTTGGACACTGCTGGTGAATAGTTGCTGACCACTATAGTAACATTACGAAATGGTGGTGCTCCTATTTGGATGTCACTAATTCTTCCTGCTTCTGATTGTAAGTCCATAACAACAAGAAACACTGAAATATTTTTAAGATTCTCATTAATAATAAAAAAGAGATCTGTTTATTTTGTGGTATATAATTGAATTTGTGAGACTATAAAATGTAGCAATTGTTTGAACATTTCAAAATTTTGTTCAGTGTCACATTCCCAAACTTTATTTGCTTTTCAATTTTCTTAAACTTCCACCTGTTGCACATTACGTTATGAAGAATGATGGAAATCTTTTATTTGACATTCTACTGGCATGCAAGGAAATGGTCAATGCTTTATTTCCCCCATAAGCATTTTGTATTAAATTCCTTATAAACTCTATGTAGCAGTGCATGAATTAACTTTACTTCATTGATAGTGCATTATACCTAATGGCTAGGGCTCAAATATTATGATTAAACCATTAAGATATGGATGGAGGAGCAGGCAGGGCTGATGCTACGTACAGACATGTCACCATTATTCTCCAACAGTGATCCAAGACTATTATTGAAGTGCCAGCCCTCCCTGATTTCTCGATTGCAGCAGTTATGTCTCAGCTGATGGATTTCATTCTGTTGTGCTAGGAGATATTTTCATTCTCTCCAGTAAGCCTGACATTCGTAAGCTGGAACGATGCATAGAGAACGGTTCAGCATTTTGGATGCCATCTACCTAGATATGCGGAGAAGACATCTAACTGATGACCTTTATTTATCTTCAAAGAATATTTTATTAGTTTGCAATAATGCAAAGTTTTGGTGCGAAGTTAAAAAAATTAGGAGGTCATTAAATCGGCAAAAGCATATATATATTTTATTCTGGACACTAGGATTTCAAACTGGGTGACATTGGAGAATTCATGAGTTGTTGGATTTCTTCCATTTGAGCTGAGTATTCCAGAAGGACTAGACGCAAGGATATTTTGAACAAAAAAGATTCATTTATTATTAGCAAACCTCATAAATTTGGTGCAAAATTATAAGATTTTGTGTCAGTGATGTTTTGCAGTTAGAAATACTCTTGGCGTGCGAAAGACCAATAATTGAGTTATGAGTGAAAGAGCATCAAGGATTAGTGGTGAACCATTATATTTATCCCTTGTTATCTCTTGATATAAAAGCTGCCAGATTGCTTTTAACTGGAAATTGTGCTTTTTCTATAATTATCTTCTTGTCCTTCACTACAGCAAAAGGCAAAGATAAATTTATTAAGACCACGTTGATAAAGTCTATGTCTATATAGCTTAATAGTCGTGAAGCATTACACCTTTATAAATCATTTATTTAGTCGTTTTTAACACTTAAATACTGAACACATTACTTGCTGTTTTAGGTACCATGGAAAGATCTGCGTTGACTCTTTGGTGAAATTATGTACAGTGGTCACATTACTGTTGACTGGGACAGAAGACTCTGCCTTACTTATCTAGAAGAGTACATGCAACCTAACCAGGTACTGTGTGGTGAATATGATTCTGAAGACAAGGAAATGCAGATGCTGGTTTACAATAAAAAAAGACACAAAGTGCTGGAATAACTCAGCAGGTCAGGCAGCATCTCTGGAGAATGTGGATAGGCAACGTTTCGGGTCGGGATTCTGAGTGGCATGAGCTGCTGAAGTTTTAAAGTTACTGGAGTTGGGGCTCCCCCTACTGGAAATAGATTTTGTTTTTTCTTGCTCGGCATACAAACAATTCCATTTTAAATCAATGTCCATGTGCAAAATAAACAACATATTTTCCACAAAACCAGATCATTAACTCCCATTGTGTTAGGGTTTCCTGATGCATCTAAATAGCTGTGTAAGCCAGTGGAAAAATATTAACAAGTCTTACTCCTCAATTATTGTTTTTCAATTTCTCCACTTTTCACCTGTGGTTTCCCACCCCTGCTGCTCGATTTGCTTATTTTCATCTTTTGTGATCTTATAATGCCCTCTCCTTTCTTGGAGTAAAATAATCATGGATTACTCTGAATGTTTCAGTAAGGAAGGTGATGGCACTTTAGGAATGGGATGAGAGGGCAGTAAACATTTGCAATACAAGAAACCAAACTTTGGAAAGTCTTAAAGGTAGTTACTTTTGCTTCGCATTCATTGTGCACTTGCAAAATTATGGATATCCCACAGGTTCAGAACATTTGTCCTAATTAGAAGTAAGCATGTGATGTTTTCATTTTTTATTCATGAGTGACATTTCTTGTTATAAGAAACACGAAAGAGGAGGCAATTCTGCAGGAGTCTGCTCAACTATTCGATAGAACATTAATGATCCACTACCTTAATATAATTTATGCAGCCCAGCCTTCATATTGAATATGCTTTTAATACGCAGAATCCGTCGATCAGAATTATGAATTCAGGCAATTATTGTATCCACACCTTTACAGTGTAAACAATTCCAAAGTTTCACCACTCTTGAAGAGAATTATATGGATAGGAAAGGTTTCAAGGTATATGGGCCAAATGTGGGCATGTGGGGCTAGTGTAGATGGGGCATCTTGGTCTGCATGAGGGCCTGTTTTCATGCTGTACGACTTTATGAGAATTATTTTGTTACCCTTATGTTACATGCTAATAATATGCCTCATTTTGATGGAATCATTAAATAAATACGTTGCCAGGTTGGAAAGGGGATGAGAAGATTTACAAGGATGTTGCCAGGACTCTAGGGTCAGACTGTAAATAAATAAGATGTTAATCATATTTAAATAAATTAGGTCATAACTAAGCACCTTATTGATTTATTTTGAACTCTCTTATTTCTTTTTTTTTCCAGCTTGAAAGTAAACTAGGTTTAACTCCTGGTTTTGGACCACCATCGAATCTTGATTATAATGGTTATCATAGATACATTGATAAAATGTTACCGCCTGAGAGTCCTGCATATTATGGTCTCCACTCGAATGCGGGGATTGAATTCCTAACTGTGACTTTGAACAATCTTCTGCATACCTTACTGGAAATGCAGCCCAGAGATTCAATGACTGCTGAAGGAGTCATCCAAACTGTGGAAGAAAAGGTCAGAAATATAAAACTGTTAAAATGTTCCATTTTTATCGGGAGAAACACAAGATGACATTTCTAGTCGATTGTGCAAAATCCGAGGATGGGAACAAGTAGCCAAATATTTTACATCGCTATTGTTGCATTGGCAATAAGGGCATTCTGTATTGGGAATTAAGTTGGATAGTATTTGGAAGTAATTACAGAATTAAGCATAATAGAACAGTAAAGCACAGAAACAGACCGTTTGGGCAATAATATCCATGCCGAACATGATTCCGTTAAACTAATCTCCTCTGCCTGCCGTGATCACATCTATTCATTCCCTGGATAACCATATGACTATCTAAAACTCTTTTGAATGCCGCTATCGTTTCTGCCTGCACCACAACTGGTGGCTTGTTCTGTATAAAAACAAAATTTGCCCGTCTCAATTGACATCAATATTGCTTATAAAGATAATCCATGTAAAATCAGATTCATTGAACAAGATCACAGATAATCCCCTGTCTCAACACCATTTCAAGCCCTGTCCTCATTTCTTTAATATCCAGAAATCTATTGTTCTTAATTTTAATATTTAAATGTGATCATCAATATTTTTATAGGAAGAAAACAAAAATAAAGAAATCAGTACATATTGAAAAATAATGTTATTTAGTACTGAAAATGTAATACAAATAGGAATCAGCTTTAATATTCAATTTATAAATATTTGCTTTTAAAGGTAAAAATAATCCTGGATGACATTTTTGAAAAACTGCCAGAGGAATACAACATGGCTGATATAACCTCTAAACCTGCTGAGCGTACCCCGTATGTTCTGGTCTGTTTCCAAGAATGCAAAAGAATGAATATCCTAATCCAAGAAATGAGGCATTCATTAAAGGAACTTGATCTGGGGTTGAAAGTAAGACATGAGTAAACTTGTACATATAGCACTGTATAATATTAAAAACATTATTGTATTTCACCAACATTTTCCTGTTAATCTGAGGCATTTTACAAAGTTATATTTAGCAAGGTACATTTTCAATATCTCACAGCAATGAAGAAATATTAAAACACTCTTTCTGACAAAGCTAATATTAAATTGTTGCATTTCTCTCATGAAATACCGCAGAAGTGTTCACTTCCTGTAGTTCACCAGCTTAGCCTAGACTTTTCCAAATAAATGATTTGTACGTTATTAGAAAATAAAATGGTAGATGTGTAGTGCCGTGGCGTTTTGAGAAAATTGTTAATGTGGTTGCACACAATAAAAGATAATTTTCAAATTCATTCTTGGGAGTTGGGCATTGGGCAAAGCTAACTTGTTTTACTGGTTTGCTGCTTACGGAGTCAAAGGCCACGCTCTCCCTCAACGCTGCCTGTCACCATCTCTTCCTGCTTGCATCTCTGCAAGTCACATTCCGTGTCTGACTGTCCAACTCGTGTTAATCTTACCAAAATTTGGCAGCCAGTGCTACGCTTACCTACAAGATAGTGGCACAAGCCAGGAGGTACACCTGCTCTTCCTGGTTTCAAATAAGCATAATTTTAAAAATAGATCACCTGCCTTTCAGTGAGGTCTGTCAAACATTTAAAGTCATGTGGTTGGCAACAATTGTCACTTAGATAACTCCCCGAGCAATTTCGGCTGGTTTTGGGAATGGAATCAAGCAGTTTTGTAGTGCCTTGATTAATCCACTCAAAGCAACTTAATTCCTCCCTTCAGTGGCAAGATTGGTCTATGCACTTTCACGTGAAGTGAGAGCAATGGCCAAATGCACTACCCAAATAATCTTTTTGTACCCACTGTTACAGACAAAACAATGGTCAATCCTTCATCACATCTCTAAATCTGATCAGGATCAAAATATTTGCTTTTTGAGTTTATTGTATAACTCTTTACAGGAGTTATTCGTGATTTAAAAAAAAAACCCAAATGTTTTTCTTTACTACTTGCTAATATTTATAAAATGAGTTTAAGAAGAGCAAGAAAGATTAGACAACCCAACTGAAGGTGATATAATACACTAGCATTTTAGTTTGCATCAATTTATTATGTTGCTGAAGTAATCCCCAAAAAGTGGATGTGTAGATCATTCTTGCATCTATTGCCACTCCTTGTCAAAGCAAGCAAACCAAGTTGCTGTCTTAATTTGTTAAAACATCATTGAAGTACAGAATTGTGATCTTATTTTGGACAATCTTGAACTAGATTTTCGTGCATGAACAAAATATGTGATTTTTCGGTTTTGTAGTTGATGCAAAAGCCTATTTAACAGCTGAGCTATTCATCACATCGGTGTATCATAATTATTTTTAAACTACAAACTGCATTCCTCCTTGCTTTTGTTAGGGCAAGTTCGCAATTTCATCAGAGATGGAGCTACTGCAGACAGCACTTTTCTTTGATAACGTTCCTGACAGATGGACTATGCTGGCGTATCCATCAATGTACAGTCTAGCATAGTGGTAAGTAACATGTCAAGATACAAATAGTTTATACATGGCATTCTGTCTGTCAATATGCCACTTGAATTGCTCAGTATTTCTTGCATGGAAATCAGATTTTGCTTTTCCTTGGGATATTTGCTATATTTCTATCACCCCCCCCCCCCTTCACCGTACAACAGTGTTTTGATGTAGCTATTATGCATCACAGTGATCTGTTAGTCACAAACCATTCGGTATCTACTTGCATAATGTGTAACGAGTCTCTAGGGATCAGTATGGTATGAGAAATGCAAGCAAGGAATCATGTTTAATAGTAGTCATAATAGAAAATGTCTTATCCACTCTAAATGAAGACTTTGTGTGCTCATGTGCATGACAGCATGCAGTACAGCAACATTTATTCCACTAAATAATAACTATGAAAATTATACTGTGTAACCTTTGGCTAATTTCTGTACCAATATTTTATCATTCTTCTAGCAAAATAAATCTGTTTGCCTGTTATGTTTTGTAATATCCTGTCAGGCTGATGGTGGGCATGCATGAAAAAGGAGAGTTTAAAATTTGTGGAGAACAAGTAATTGTCTCTTCTTGCAGTACAGAAACAGGCCATTCAGTTTAATAAGTGTTTTTTCCTTGTGAAGCTCTTCATTATGATAAGGAGATAGTGTCAAGGAGTCACAGAGCATGGAAACAGGCCCTTCGGCCCAACTTGTCCATGCCGACCAAGTTGTTCCATCTATACTGGTCTTATCCATCCATGTTTGGCCCATATCCATCTAAACATGATGTGATACATAAATAGTTTCCTTGACAAAGAAGAATTTATGATAGGCAACATGAGTATATTTGCTATTTTTCTTTGCAGAGAGGTGGGTTCTAAACTAACTCTGCGTGACTTTGTTTTTTGTATAGAATTTCCCCAGCTACAGGTCAAATTGTTGACTTAGATTGTAATAAAATTCATCCCTTAACAAACCAAAAGCTCTTCTAGCTTTCATCAGCCTATAACAAATGACTGTGTTGAATATAAAATGTTTGCAAATTATTGCAAAAATTCAAAGTTCCATTTAAAAATAATTTTGATTTTTATGCAAATATTGTGCAGAACTGAATGTTCAACATTTACAAAACTGAGCAACAAACATGCTAAGTAGAATATAACAGGCATCGTAAATTATACTTTCAAGGTAGATTGGTTGTGAATACAAATGTGACCAACCTATTGACTGATGTAGAAGTTGAAAACTAATGACAGATTCTGTACACAAATATAGTTCATTCTTGACCATCAGTTTTATGTTTCTAAAGATGTTGCATTTATCTTGTCTCCTTTGTCAGAAATTACTGTAGATCAAGAAAGGCAATAGTTTGAGAGATCAGCAATGCAATAATAAAAGCTGGTTCTCTCAGGATACTTTGATTAATAATCAAGTGCAATTTAGACTAGCCACTGTTGTATGCCAATTATATCAAGCATGCGATCTGCCAGGGCTCAATCATTTTAAGCACAGTCTGAGATTTCACACTATAAATAGACCCACTTATCATTAACGCCATTTCTTCTGCAAGACAGAACTGATACTGCAAGTGGTCTGCACTTGCAGTTTATAATCTTTAGAAGACAAAATAATCTGCAAATATAATTATTCTTTTAAAAACATCAGTACATGAAGCTGTTTTAGTGTGATGCTGAACAAACCAGAGAATGGAGAGCGAAATTGAAAAACAATCATGTTTAAACGTTATGAGGCATACTTAAGCTTTCCCTGAAACTAGCTGCCTTCTACAAATCACATTTCATGCACTGATGGCAGATTGAAAGCTGCCTTGTGAAATTACTTGCTATATCCTCAAGTCATTCTACATCATTGAAGTAATGATACCATCCAGTCTTCGGGTGACATTGTTAGTTGTGAACAAGAAAGAAAAATCTGATTATTATGTGAATGTGATTGAATTGTTTTTTTGTTACCTATATTTCATTGTGGCAATGGGACAAACATTTTCAATATACAAGTTGCAATCTAGTCTTGTGCATTCTTGGATTCTGAATAACAATGTAGCAGTATCATTTGTAAAATAAGTTTCAGAAACTTCTCTACAATAATTGGCGGAAAAACATTGGACATGGTTTGGGCATTGATAATTTAATCTGCCTCAATTTCTTCCTCGAGATATAAAGAACAATCGTAGGTATTACCCATCCTTAGTTGCCTTGAGATGAAGGAAGCTTGTCTCCTTGCACCACTGTTGTCAGTGCTCCTGTGTTGATTTTGGATCACTAATGATTGAAGCAGCAAACAAAGGAATTGCTGTAAACATTCAGACCAGGATGGTCTTTGATCTTTGGTGGACACGATTCTCACATCATTGCCCACTAGAGTAGAAATTTGTGAATCACTGAGGAATTTTTCACCAGTTATGTATTTATAGGTTTAAGGCGAGAGGAGAAAGATATAATAGAAACCTGAGGTGCTACATTTTCACATTGAGGATGGTGGGTATGTGAAATGAGCTGCCAAGGGAAGTAGTTCAGGATGGTATAGTAACAACATTTAAAAGACGTTTGGTCTGGATTTGGACAGGTTTGCAGGGATATGGGCCAACTGCTGGTAAATGTAGCTTAGCTTAGGTGGAGCATCTTAGTTGGTATATAGACGAGCTGGGCCTGTTTCTGTGCTATATCATTCTAATAGATGAAGAACTTGTGAATGTGGTTTCGGAAGGCATTTCATAAATTCCATTACAAAAGGCCAGTGTACAAAATTGAAGAACATGGAGTCAAAGATAATACACTTGTATTGAATGAAATGGATTGACATATGGGAAGCTAAGTAGGAATAAAAGCATCTGTTCTGGGTTGGCAGTTAATAACCAATGGGGTCCCACAGAGATCTGTGTTTGGGCCCAACTAGTTATTGCCCTGGGAAAATTAATACACCTAAAATTTAATAGATTTAATAGAAACCTGAGCAGCAACAATTTTTATACAAAAGTGGTAGGGGTATGGAATGAGCTGCTGGTGGAGTTAGTTGAGGCAGGTACCACCACAACGTTTAAGAAACATCTAGACAGGTACCATGGATAGGATAGGTTTTGAGGGATATGGGCCGATGAGGCATGTTGGTTGGCATGGGTAAGTTGGTCCGAAGGTGCACTGTTTGACTCTGCATCATGCTTTCCCCTACCCTTACCCAACACCTTTAAGTAGCATATTCTTAAAACTATATAAACGTCAGTACTCAGAAGAGAAATATAGAACAAATTGGTGCTCTCTGGTATCCTATAAACCTTAATGATTTCCTCAATTTGAGGTCTTGCATATGTGCTAGGACCAGAGATGAGAGTCTCTTAACCCCTCATTTCTTACCTGGAAAAATGCATTTTGTTTCAAGTAAACTAACATGCTGACACAAATATTTAATTATGGATGTGGATATGTTGCATTGCTAAACAGAGGTTGTCACATTATATGGAGATGAAACGCAGTTGATGTACATGCTGAGAATAAAATTAATCCCTCTGTTTTTGGAGAACACATCGTAAACTCTGTATAGGTGCTTAATTTAAAGAGTGAACAATGAGTTTCTAATGGACACATAGTTAAGCCATTGAAGATCTGACAGATAAATTGTAGCAAATCAGAGGTAATTCAGCTTGAAACCACATCTCTGCACCGGCAATGATAAACAAGAGAAAAGGGTTTGATTGGGAAAGAAAGTAATTAAATGGATGGTAAGTTTAGTGGCACACCTGTGGTAAGCAGTGATATTTGAAGAAATAATTCAGATATTTATGTCTGCATAATTCTCATTTTATAAAATGACACCCATGTAAGAAAAGTGTCTTCTAAGATGATCTCGACTTGCACCCTAAGCTGGTGGATTTGTGAGGGGTGGGGAGGTTGTTGCAGGGGGAGAGGAATGGGGGTTGGTAGCAGACAATATTTTAAGTGAATTTCAAAGCGCTTGCATACTTGAGGAATGATAATGAACAGAATAAAATTCTCATTCCGCTGATCAGTAACATAGTTTAAAGATTTATATTAATAATTCCAAAATATTTTTAGCTTAGTTTATTGTCATGTGTACCAAGGCACAATGAAAAGCTTTTTGTTGTGTGCTATCTAATCAGAGGAAAACTATACGGTTACAATTGAGCTGTCCACAATGTACAGATAAAGGGAATAACATATAGCACAAGGTACAGTTTGATTAAAGACAGTCTGAGGGTCTCCAATGAGGTAGATAATAGCTCAGGACTGCTCTCTAGTTGCTGATAGGATGGTTCTGTACCTGATGTAGAAAATGCAGTTCAATTCACACAAACTTGGTTCCTTGGACAGCAATGTTACTATGAACCCATCAAGTGGTGATTTTTGCTGACCATAGGCACAGACTGCTGATGAGAAGTGCATCTGAACCAGAGGCAAGATCAGCCAGTGCCATCGAGTTAACTCAAAAGTTGAAATTCACAAGATACTCTGAGAGCCGGTGTGTCTGCAATTTTTCCGTAAATGCTCCCAGCAAACCACCTCGACAGCGGGAGTGCTAGATCTCTGGTGGCACACTGGTATTGAATCTCTAACAGCAGCTGTTCTTTTGCTATATCTATCATTATTGAACGGGAATGGCAGGGCTTGTGTGCATACTTAACCACATAATGGAGCACTGCTCATTTGCGTGATGTAGATAAAATTATTATCTGGGTGGCTGAGTGGTACAGTTGCTGCCTTACACCGTTAGACACCCGGGATCAATCCTGACTATGTGTGCTGTCTGTGTGGAGTTTGCACGTTCGGCTTCTGCTTGGGTCCTAACTGGCTCCCAAAAGTACCAGCCTGTCAGTTCCTCTAGCTGCAAGGAAAGATTGGACAAACTTGGATTTTCTCCTCTGGCACATTGGATGCTGAAGGGGGAGGGGGCAACCTGCGGTATATAAAACTAACGTCATAGGTTAGGTTAACGGTGAGTCTTTTTCCCAGGATAGAAAGGTCACTAGAGGGTGCAGGATTATGGGGAGAGGGGAAATTAAAAAAAAATCACGAGGCAAGTTTGCACAAAGGATGGTAGGTTCCAGGGACATGCTGCCAGAGAAAGTAATCGAACCAGATGCAGCAGTGACATTTAGGAAGCAGTTGGACAAATGTGAATAGCGAGTGAACATAGGATTGTGGACCTTGTGCAGAGATGGTATTATTTTTTGGATTGGCGACATGGTCACTGCAGGCAACGTGGTCCGAAGAGCCGATTCCTGAGCTTTATTGTTCTACATGTCCTGTTCACGATAAATATAATTAACCTTTTGAAAAAGACATAACACTACTTCCAAAACAATAATTGAAAAATGTTCATTTGGAAATAGCAGGTTGTTGCTTCTTGGAAGTTTATAGTCTACATGGTGATACCTCGTGGCCTATGTTTTGTTGGTTTTACCTCATAACTGGATTATATCAGGGCACAGAGAATTCATTATCCATCGGGCCCACTAGCCATTTGCTGATGATGCAGAATGTGAATCTTAATGTGTAACATGGATTCTACAAGGAACCTCACATTCTCACTGATTAGATATCTTGGCGAATGTTTCAACTATCAGATGCGTTTCAGATTTTTTAAAAAAAGTTGCATAAATTAATTAGAATACAACTGAGGGTTATATATATCTACTATAAAAAACTGCAAGATAGGCAATATAAATAGGGTTAGGTATTCATCATTTTTCTTATATTAGCTTCATTTTGGAAATAATGCAAATGCATAAATAATTAGCATTTATTTTCAGTGATAACAAGAAAAATCCTGTGATGAATTGGATTGATAACAAGGAAATTAAAACAAGACGTATAAATTCAGTCGTGACTTCAGGTATTCTCTGTGTAGGTTTGCGTGTTCTCCCTGCAACCGTGTGTGTTTCATCTCGGTGCCTCCGTCTTCCAAAGACGCAGGATTAGGTATGTTAATCGGCCAGTATAAATTGCCCCCAATGTATAATCAAGTGTTCGAGTTGATTAAACGTGGATAGAAAAAAAATTGGATTAACATAGGATTGTTTTAAATGGTGGTTGATGAGAGGTGTGGACTTGGGCCAAAGGTCTTGTTTCCATGCTGAATTTCTAATTAACTATGAAAAGTAAGACAATTGCAACCAAGATATTTAAATTTAATCTAGATTCTGCATTTCAACATTATTTTGATTTGTAAGGCTTTGATATTAATAAATCCTAAACTTTGTGCGATCATTATTCATAGGGTCGCTGTAATGTATCTTGCTTATGCATCCATGCTCCTTGTCCTTTGTATTCTCTGCATGTAGTGATCTTCTAATGAGTTGCCATGAACTTGACATTTGGACCCAAGACCTGTCCCTTCCAATGTTATCTGGATTTTTTCAATCCTTTCTTACAGGTATTTCCAATATTTCAGTATATTTGGAATTACAATCAGTCGTATTAGAGAAACATTTTAACCGTGTTAACATATTATAAATCTGTAGTTTGCTAGCCATGATTAAACAAAAATATGTAGATCAAATGCAAAAGACACAATGCTGAAATGTCAGGCAGCATCTCTGGAGAACATGGATAGGTGAAGGTTTGGATCGGGACCCTTAGGCCAGCATCTAGTTCCTTGTTTCTCAATCAAATTTAAAGTACTTAAATGTAGATTGGCTATAGCATGCTAGCCAATCAGACTAAAGATTAATGTAATGTAAAAGTGAATAAGTCTCCAGGTCATGACAGGATATTCCCTAGGACATTGGGGGAAGTTGGTGTAGAAATAGTAGGGGCTATGACAAAAATATTTCAAATGTCATTAGAAACGAGAATGGTGCCGGAGGATTGGCGTACTGCGCATGTTGTTCCATTGTTCAAAAAGGGTTCTAAGTGTAAACCTAGCAATTATAGACCTGTTAGTTTGACGTCAGTGGTAATGGAAAGGATACTTAGAGATAATATATATAATCATCTGGATAAACAGGGTCTGATTAGGAACAGTCAACATGGACTTGTGCCTGGAAGGTCATGTTTGACTAATCTTCTTGAATTTTTTGAAGAGGTTACTAGGGAAATTGATGAGGGTAAAGCGGTGGATGTTGTCTATATGGACTTCAGTAAAGCCTTTGACAAGGTTCCACATGGTTAAGAAGGTTCAATTGTTGGGTATTAATAGTGGAGTAGCAAGATGGATTCAACAGTGGCTGAATGGGAGATACCAGAGAGTAATGGTGGATAACTGTTTGTCAGGTTGGAGGCCGGTGACTAGTGAGGTGCTTCAGGGATCTGTGTTGGGTCCACTGTTGTTTGTCATATACATCAATGATCTGGATGATGGTGTGGTAAATTGGATTAGTAAGTATGCAGGTGATGTTGTGGATAATGAAGTAGATTTTCAAAGTCTAGAGAGATTTAGGCCATTTGGAAGAGTGGGCTGAAAGATGGCAGATGGAGTTTAATCCTGATAAGTGCGAGGTGCTACATCTTGGTAGGACAAATCAAAATAGGACGTACATGGTAAATGGTAGCGAATTGAGGAATGCAGTAGAACAGAGGGATCTAGGAATAACTGTGCACAGTTCCCTGAAGGTGGAATCTCATGTGGATAGGGTGGTAAATAAAGCTTTTGGTGTGCTGGCCTTTATAAATCAGAGCATTGAGTATAGAAGTTGGGATGTAATGTTAAAATTGTACAAGGCTTTGGTGAGGCCAATTCTGGAATATGGTATACAATTTTGGTCGCCAAATTATAGGAAAGATGTCACCAAAATAGAGAGAGTACAGAGGAGATTTACTAGAATGTTGCCTGGGTTTCAGCACCTAAGTTACAGAGAAAGGTTGAACAAGATAGGTCTTTGGAGCGCAGAAGGTTAAGGGGGGACTTGATAGAGGTCTTTAAAATTATGAGAGGGATAGACAGAGTTGACGTGAATAAGCTTTTTCCATTGAGAGTAGGGAAGATTCAAACAAGAAGACATGATTTGAGAATTGAGGATTAGGGGTAACATGAGGGGGAACTTCTTTACTCAGAGAGTGGTGGAGGTAGGTTCGATTTTATCATTTAAAAATAAATTGGATAGGTATATGGACGGGAAAAGAATGGAGGGTTATGGTCTGAGCGCAGGTAGATGGGACTAGGTGAGAATAAGTGTTCGGCACGGACTAGAAGGGCCGAGATGGCCTGTTTCCATGCTGTAATTGTTATATGGTCTGGGGTGGGGAATCGAAAGGGGAACAAAGTAGAGCCATAGGGTGGGTGTTGGACAACCAAGATAGATTGTAGGAGTGAAAATGGGGCAGAAGGGGGTGTGGGTTACCTGAAATTGGGGAATTTAATGTTTATGCCGTTGGGTTGTTGACGACCAATGTGAACAAGGCGCTGTTTCTTTAGTTGCTGCTTCCTCGAAGTGGAGAAGAATGAAAACAGACAAGTTGGTGCGGAAATGGGAAGTAAAATGGCTGACAACCAGGAGATTCAGATGGCCATTGTGGACAGAGCAGAAGATTGGAGGAGGTACAAGTGAATCCATCTCACCTGGAAGGGCTGTTTAGATCCCTGGATGGAGGGGAGGGAAGAGGCGTAGGGATGGGTGTTACACCTCCTACAGTTGCAGGGGAACGTGCCTGGGGTTTAAACAATGGTGAGTAAACCAGGGTGTCATGAGGAGAGTGGAAGATGAGACAGGTGGCGGGGGTTATGTTGTTGTGGCAGAAATGTTAAAGTAGTGAGCTGGATGCAGAGGCTGGTGGGGTAAAAAGGCAACTAAGGCACTCTACCTTTGCTCTGTATGGGGGAGAGGAAAGGGTGGGGTGATAGTGCATTTCCCCTCCACTCTGCCTAGACGAAGGGTATTCGTCCAAAGTGCCGACTGTCCATATTCCTCCACAGACACTGCCTGACTTGCTGAGTTCCTCACTTGCCCCCTATTTTTTGCCTATACCATCATACCAGGAAACAGTACATTGCAATCTGTGCTCCCCCCAGAAGGCCTAGGATTAAGAATAAACAGCACATTGCTTGAAATTGTTAGGAAGAATTGCTCCAAGAACCTGGAATCTATCCAATCAAGGAGAACAATCCCTTTCAGGTGCACAGAAACAATTCACCCACCTCTTTCTCCATCGCTGTCACCGTGTTAGATTGCAGAAAAAATACAAGTAATCACTATGTTCAAGTATATGAAATTTAAAACATTTTTTATTAAAATATATTTTGACCATTTCACTGTATTCATCACAAGCAAAAAGGCACCATCCTGGTAACAAGTGCTTACTGATCCAACAACGTATGGCTTCTGCTTAAATTCATCTTTTCGAGTGCAAATAGCCAGCATTAGACCACGTAATACGATTTCTACCATGGTGCAAGTGGGAAAACATAGCATTAAAATGCAAAAGACCAGTACTTCTCCCTCCTTCCCAGGCATTCAAGTACCTTTTAGATGCAAATTATCTCAAATTTTGTATGGCTTCAACTAGAGTGCATTTTGTGATGTAAATCCTTCACACACAATGCAAGCATAATGGGGGAGGCAGAAGGCAGAATTGCAAAAAATTGTTTTTCACTTGCCACTTCCACCCTGTGCAGTGAAGTGGCTATGACCCCTCCCCACCTCCTGCATATGATTTAATAACTGATCCACTGCAAAACTAAGCGTGTGAATACCGTCAAGGTCAATTGCTAGACTGATAATTGATAAAGCCATGAATAGTTCATTCAAATGTTATTTCAAAATTGATTTTTTTTTTCTAAATTGCAGCTGTATTTTTAAAACGTTAGTCATCCTAGTTACATTTCAGCCAGTTGTGATTTAAGAGAATGATGCAATTAGTCTATGACTGAAATAGTGATTATTTGAACCTTACAAACTGAGCAGTATGATATTTAAAAACAGAGTAGCTTAGAAGATTTATTTAAGTACATTATTGAGTAGAACGAAGGATTTACCTGCTATAACAAACAGCATATCATTGTGCAAATAATTAGGATGTTCATAGTAAGAAAATGGTAGATCAAACTAAACTGCAAGGACACTTTTTAAGACTACATGCAAAATTGTTAACATCCTCACTCCAGATCCATTTGACCATTGATTATGTTGCAAAAGACAAAAATGTAAGGATTTCACTATAACTGTAGTTATTTGTGAGAGCTCGTATCAGTTAGCAAAAAATTAAATGTTGTGAATCAAAGGTAAAAAAAACTATTCAAAACGTTTCATTGTCAATAAATTGCTTCAGTCTTCTAATTGAAGTTCTTTTTTCAGGCTGAGGAAAAAAAATGCTTTCATGAGTTAAAATATAGCATATAAAAAGATTTGTAAAAGATAAAAAGAATGAAAACATTCAGCTCACCTCTTCAAATAAGCGTGGACATTGTCGTAGCCATGATACTTGGCCAGGTAAACAAGAACACCTGTAGCACAACGTCCTTCACGATGTCGGCAGAAACTGCAATTGCAGATCCCTCTGCAAGGAGGGCACTGCCAGTTCTGGAGGAGGAAGAATAAAGAAGCAGAAGTGTGAAACCTCCACTAGTTTTTCACCCAAGTGTCCCACTATTTACTTTGTTGCTGAGATCCATCTTAAATGACCCCCCCAATAACAAAAATGCAGTTTATATTCAATAAAATCACTAACAAAGGCCACATTATTTACCGTTAGAAGAATACAATCTGAATGAGTTACACAACTAATAAATCCAAATTTGTTTAGTAAAATAGGCCCTTTTGTTACTTTGTTATTCTAAAACAATAAACTTCAGAGAAACACCTTTTGGGGAAAGGCATTGAGGCTTCTTGGTCAAGCAATTAAAGCCATGATTTTATTTTCAATCTTAATTGACAGCTATGATAATAAAAAGAAAATCACCTTTTAATAATACTCAAATAGCTTGACAACTGCCACATTGATAAAGCAACAATACTCACAGAATCTAATAAAGCATTCCTAACGAGTTCCCCATAGCGATTACGAAGACATGGGCCACAAAACTGTCCCCGGACACCAACACATTCTGGGTTGCGACAATTTGTTTTTGTATCAATTGTCTTCTGACGGCATTGGTGGCAAGTTGAACCCTGAAGGAGAGAAAACATACATACCAAGATTATGCACATCACAGAAATATTGATTTACTTTGGCTACGTGAGAAAGGGACAAGTCATCACCTTTAGTATATATATTCAGTTAAATTGTTTTAGCGATTGTTCACAAATGTTGCTTTGTTAGTTTTGTCACGGCACATCACAGACAGGAGAATGAGATAATACCCAAACAGTGGAGAGAAAATACTGAATGGGTAAATACCTCCACCTGCATTTGGCAGCCGATAACTACAATGGGCTATTCCCATCCACAGGCAGTACAGCAAAAGAGTACCACCCGCAGGACTGGGCTGTGTCAGACAGCCCCAACTCTCTCAGATTTCACAGATCAGTCTGTAAAACCTGCCCACAATGAATGCAAGAGATTTACTGCTGGGGGAAAGAACAGCATTTTATTAAAAACAACTTCAAGTGAGGCTTTTAATGTTTGCATTTAATTTTGAGCTCAATTAGGTTAATTAGTCCCTTTTGTTGTTGTATTCATTTTTGCACGTCGATAACATGTTATAATTAACAAATAAAGTTAATGATTATGCCGACTTGAATGTCTGTGAGCGTCAAAGATACGATGTTCAGTTTAGAGAGACAGGCCCACCAAGTCCACGATCGCCGCACACCAACACTATCCTACACACACTGGGACAATTTTTACATTTACACCTGGTCAATTAACCTACAAACCTGTACGTCTTTGGAGTGTGGGAGGAAACCGAAGATCTTGGGGAAAAACCACATAGGTCATGGGGAGAACGTACAAACTCCATACACACAGCACCCGCAGTCAGGATCGAACCCGGGTTTCTGGCACTGTAAGGCAGCAGTTCTACCACTGTGTCGCTCTGATATGCCTGAAGAAAAGGCAATGTATAGACTGGAGAAATCCTTCCTGCTCCCTTGTCCCCAGGCTTATGTTTAAATCAACTTTTATGCAGCTGATTTCACTACTGTTCAGTAGATGGTAATGCTTTCCAACATTTTACAGATATGTTTCTTCTGATAAAAAAACAAAATTGCTTTTTTAATTTCTGTACGGCAAAGAACACCAAAACAACAATGAAAAGTGTGCAAGTATTGGGGAGGGGGATTCAGAGGAAGTGACAGGAGCAAAGAGATATTTTCAAACCAACATGAATTAAAAATAATCAAAAGGATTTTCCTCACATTTAAAAACAAAGCCAACTTGGTTTTAACACCATAATTGAATCTAGGACTTGCAACTTTAGCATAAAAGTCAAGTGCAACCTTGTTTTAAAATTAAATCAGAAAAAAATGTGGTCAATGCAAATTTTATAGATGTGGTAATTGAAAATGTGTTAAATAAAATAAATAGTCCTACTCATTCAAATTGGAAGACATGACTGCTGGGCATAAGGGCCTGGGGTTAAGTGTTGCAACTGTTTCACCTCAATGTTACGTGATAAATCTTACTTGCAACTACAGTTATTTGCATCTTTACTGGATGAAAATCATGGTATTAGCCATTTACCCTGGGAAGAACTAATTAGGGACTGTCATTATTAAGGGTGGTCACACTGCCCACGCTATCTACTGAAAGAAAACATTGAAAAGCATTTTGCAGATTTATACCCCACATGAGCTGCTATTTAGCAAACCCACAATAGTTGATGAGAAACAACGAACATCACAGAGCAAAACTGAATGGCCAGCAGTGATAATGCTCGAGTATATATTTTTTAAAAAGCGGTTTCCTAGCTCAAACATTATACATCATATTTTATCGATTTAAAGGATTGGATCTCTTGGATTCCTGTCAAGTGTGATAACGATCCATAAACACATAAAACAACAAAACCATCAATACCCAACAAAAATTAGAAATGCTGCAGAAAGCTCCAGGAACGGTCAGTTTACAGCTCATGAATGGGTGCTTCACCCTAACACATGCATGCTGATCTTACAGCCATCCATGCTAATCACATTTGCCCCCAGTAAGTCCATATCCTTCGCCTTCCCTATTCAAGGCCATGTCCCTTATAACACAGAAAATATCTGATTTTACCACAACCAAATCAGACTCATGCACAACAGACTTGACCCCAATGGCCTAATTCTGCTCCTAGAACTTATGAATTCATCCATGCCAACCAAGATGCCCCATTTGCCAGCATTTGGCCCATCTCCCTCTAAATCTTTCCTACCCATGTACTGCCTACACTACTACCTCAGGCAGCAAGGTCCACATAGCAACCACAGCATGCGGAACAAAAAAATCTCCTTTTAAAACTGCCTTTGCTCTCACTATATCCTCTTGTTTCTATATACATGCCACGAGAAACAAAAACTTACTATAGCTCGATTATAAACCTTCTCTTTAGCCGAGAAAGAAATATTTTCCAACTCTTCTTGAGTGATGTCTTCAACTGGTCGCACCACGTGAGGGATGGCAAGTATGCTGGGGCGGCTTCTTCTGCGAAGAGGGACATCCACCTGAGTGTAGACAGACAGACAGACAGAGTAGTCAGCATCACTACACAGTTCACCAACCTCTCAGCAATCTACAGATTGCCTGAAACAACATTAAATAATTATTCAGACTGCTAATCTAATCGCTGAAAAATTAATTAAATGGTCCCAAGTTTACACTTTTGTCTGCACAAAGCATTCACGTATGCAAATGCACAGATGTGATTGGCATTCAGCCACAGGCAGTTTAGGATTGTATAGTTTAAAAAAGACACAAAGTGCTGGAGTAACTCAGCAGGTCAGGCAGCACCTCTGGAGAACATGGTTGGGTGATATTTTGGGTCGGGACCCTTCTTCAGACGGATTGTATGCCTCAGCATTCAACAAACATGCAAGGCAAGTATAAATCAGAATAATTTTGTTTATCTTGTAATCATGCAGACACTGTGGGCTGAAGGGCCTGTTCATGTACTTTTCAATGTTCTACGGTGCAGCCCCAAAATTATCACTGCCAATCAGAAAAGGCATAAAACAAGGCTGATAAAGTATAGCTCATAATGATAATCCCAACATTTCTATTTCTGACTTCCAGTTAACTCTGAAAATTATTCCTTCCTCGCATACCCTGGCCATATGCCCATGTTGTGGGAAAACAGAGGTTAATTAATCTACAAACAAGGGTCTTTGGCAGATGGGAGGGTAGCCAAGCACCTAGCAGAAACATACCTGCTTTAGACTTTAGAGAAACAGCGCAGAAACAGGCCCTACGGTCCACCGAGTCCATACTGACCAGCAACCACACTAGCACTATCCTACACTCTATGGGCAATTAACAATTTTTATATCTAAACCAATTAACCTCCAAACCTGTATATCTTTAGAGTGTGGGAGGAAACTGGAGCACCCAGAGAAAAACATGTAAACTCCACTAAGACAGCAGTCAGAGTCAGGGTCAAAACCAGGATGTCTGGTGCTGTAACGCAGCAACTCTACTGCTGCACCTCTGCCTGTTCACCTGGAAAACTAGTTGTATATTATCCAGTTTTCCCATCCCCTCTCTTCGTACCAGGGGCAATTTATAGGGGCCAATTAACCTACCAACTCACATATAGGAGGAAATCCAGGAAAATGTGCAAACTCCGCACAGACAGCAGCCAAAGTCAGAATCAAACCCAGCGTGTCTCTGGCACTGGGAGACAGCTGCACCACGATGCTGCTCCAACAAAAACAAAACCTATCCTCACAAAGCTCGAGAACATATTTTTTAAAACTGCATTGTGAGAATTTAAGTATTAAATACATTTCACAAGTGACTTTAGATGCAGTGAGATTGAAGAAATAAAAACTATGCTGGGTTCAGTCCCCTGGCAGGCGAGCAAGATACCTCGGGAGAACTGGGTCTTTTTCTGGTTGGCAAGATTTATCAAGGTGTTCTACAGGGATCAGTGCTACACTTTCAGCTTTTTACAATGTGTACAAATGACTTAGAGGCAGGCACAATAAGGCACGATTGTTAATTTTACTGATGACGTAAAGATAAGCAGCAGCTATAGTGGAGAAAGGACATTAGGAGATTACAAAAGGAATACAGATAAGATTAAACGAGTGGGCAAAGATCCGGCATATTGAGTATAAACATGGGAAAGTGTGTAATTGTGGCAGTAAGAATGTAAAAGAACATTATCCAAGAGATGAAAGAGCTGGAAATGCAGAGATCTGGGTGCATGAGAATGATTCTCAATTTGCAAATACAGCAAGTAATTAGGAAAACTAGCGGGATTAAATTTCCCATGGATATTTTTAAAATGGGATATTATTGATTATGCCCAATGAGATTGAATGCAAAGGTCAGGATATGCTTCTGTTATGAAGGGTATTTGCAAGATCACAGTTGAAGTACTATATATTTTGTTAGTCTTACAAAGAAGCAGTTTGTAAGTTTAAAAGCTGGAAAGATAGGTTACTTTAAGAGGAATGGTTGGACTGGCTAGGTTTGTATCTGGTAGGGTTTAGACCAGTGGCTCCCAACGTGGGGCGTACGCCCCACAGGGGGGCAATTTGATTTTTAAGGGGGGGCAACTGAGGAGGGTCCAAATTTTCGATTTTTATTTTTTTGGATTTTCCATCAGGTAAACATATGTAGTTTATGTTTCAGATGTTATTTTGAGTAAATAATTTTTTTGGGGTAAAAAAGGTCTTTATTGTGTAGTTATTACATAATCACCACAATGTTCTTTTGAAGCTTGTTTAAACCAAGGTATTGGCGTTTTAAGCTTCTTCAGCTGAAATGGAGTTCACTTTTTAAATGATAAGAATTATATATCACCACATGGGGGGGGGGGCATCAGGATTTTAGAGGTGATTAGGTTGGGCATGGCCAAAAAAGGTTGGGAACCACTGGTTTAGACGAATGAGAGGATACTCAATGAAAACGTGTCACAAAATCCTGATTTGGTGGACGTAGATATGTTTTCTCTTGTGGGAGAACTAACAGAGGTAAAATAAGGAAACTCCCTATTTACAAGAGAGGGAGAAAGAAAGGGAGGGGGGTTAAGGGAAGGAAGAGGACGTGAACTTTTCCTTCTCGTAAGGCACAATACTCATCCTCAGAAGGTGGGAGAGAATAATAACAATCTGAAGGCAGATAGATAGATTCTTAATAAATGATAGACTACTGGTAGTAGGCAGAAATGCAGAGCTAAAGTTACAACTGGATCACATAATCTTACTGAATGGTAGGCTTGAGAGAATGTGGCCTTTTCCTGCTAATTTATGTGCATTTATACATAAAAGGCAACTTAATTTATGTGACATTTGTGATGCCAACAATCAGCTCCACAAATACATAACTAGATAAATGAAACTTAGAGGCACTGTAGAAAATGAGAAATAATGGTTTGGTCAGTAACATTTTTAAAAAGTGCATTCAAATAAAAGTAATAAAAAAAGTAAATCAGGACTTTCTACAGTATTGGGTACAGAAGGCCGAACAATGGAGGTTAACAGTCTTGTTTAAAGCCTCATTTATATGAAAGCTAAGTGTGATTGGAAGTTCCCACGGTGGATAAAAGATGGCCAGTCATTTCAGATACAGTAGTTTTGGATGAGCTTAGTTTTCTGGACGATGGGAAGCTGGCAAAGCAATAATACAAGAAGGAGGCAATAAAGGCCGGGATGAGGGGCAAGACGTGTTAATAGGTAGAAGCAGGTGTTATTTCTGATGAAGCGACTTATGGGCTGCAAAATTAGTATGCAGTTGAAAAGGGCACAAAATTGCTTACATGAGCAGTCTGTGCAAAATTAATGTATTAATTTAATTAGCCCTGCCACGACTTGATAAATGTGAAATAAGGATGAACTAAAACATTTCCCTGCAAACTATTGTTTAAATTGTGAAAGCTATCATATCATGCTTTTATTGGATAAACTAATACTCAAGAACAATTGTTTCAACATGCTCGTTTTCAAATTGCCTGCTAACCTGCAACCTCAAGTGCTACACAGTGCTTCAAAACAAAATTTATTGACTTTCAATATTTCAGTATTTCTTAATGAGGCATTTATTCCCAAGTGCTTAATTGCAGTCACTGCAGACACCACTGGAATAGATCTCTTATAATTTTTATGAACATGAAGTCTTTAACTGTAAAGGTTATTAGACTTTACAAGTGACCACCAGAAATGCAGATTAAGCTGGCAAAGTCAGTGCACCATGAAAGGTGTTGTTAATAGCAGCACAAATGACTTAATGGCTCTACCTCAGAGAAGTCATTATCTAGAAACTTTCTTTTCCTCATAAAGCTGACATTATCTTCTTGCTCAAATGATGGTGAAGGAGGACCGTCGACCAAGGATCTTGACCGAGTGCGAGGTCGAGCGCTGCGCTCAGGATTGTGTCTGGAAACGTCTTCAATGAAAGAATTTCTCGGTTGGCGTTTGGGTTTCTACAGAAGGCAAAACACAATTAATTTTGCAAAGAACATCCAGAATATTATTGCAATAATACATTTTTTTTAAATCCTGCTAAAGTTAACCATGTACATTCTGTAATTTTGACCTTATTTTAATATTTGTTTTTAATACACAATTAGTAGACTTAAAAAAAAGTTTGTTATACACTAATCCGATAATCTTTTAGAAAGACACCTCTACTAATCTGAATTGCAGTCCTTCCAACTTCAGTTCAGGGTGCTGGCTGTTGCATACAATATCAAAATTGTAAAAATGGTTTAATGGGCACTGCTTGCAAGAATTACAACAACATTTCTGAACTGTTTAGTACAAACCACAAACATGCCCAGTCATCACTTACTGATGGAGTCGCTTGAACCGAAAGTCTTCGTGGAATGAACCCTGGCACAGTTTTCAACTCTGCTATCAGTTTAGCCAGCTTTAATAAAATAAAATGTAAATAACATTATAACAAATGTAAATTGATTACTTTTAAAGAAGATTTTGCCTTAAACTTTTAAGTCATGGAATTTGCACCAGACGCATAACATACAGCCCAACTAATCCAGGTCTGAAGAAGGGTCTCGACCCGAAACGTCACCCATTCCTTCTCTCCAGAGGTGCTGCCTGTCCCACTGAGTTACTACAGCTTTTTGAGCCTATCTTCGGTTTAAAACAGCATCTGCAGTTCCTTCCCACACACTTAGTTTTAATGTGCCACAAAGGCACCTTACTATTTATCAATACTGTCTTCATGTACTTACTAATTTTCTTTTAAAATTATCTGGTTTTCACCACAACCGCTGTGTGGTTATGCATGCCACATCCTAATTACATCATGGGTAGCAGTTTCTCACAAACTCCTTGTTGAATTTGTATCTAGTTATCTTTTCCAAATTTTCTTCTCCGATCTCATCTTCCTTTGATAGATTTATTCTAATGCACCTTAGAAACATCGAGTGGTTACAGCACTGGAGGCCATTCAGTGCCTTGTGTCTTGCTCTGGTAAAGAACTCTCTCTAGTTCCACCAACTGACCCCTTCATTTTTTAATTTATCATCAATGTATCCAATTCCCTCTTGGAAGGTCACCCCATCCCCAGCTGCAGGCTGTTTACCATATTCCAAACACACGCACATAGAAAGTTTTTTCCTCATACCATTTTTAATTCTCATGGTCAGAGCACCCTTCAGCCCAACTTGTCCACGTCGACCAAGATGTCCCATCTACACTAGCCCCATATGCCTGCATTTGGCCGTTATTCCTCTAAACCTTTCCTAATGATGTACCTGTCCAAATGTCTTTTCCCCTTTTCTTTATACCCATGTCCTCTCGTCCTGACCATTCCAAACAGGAAAAGCCTCTACTAATCCCTGTCCCAGCTGCTCAGCACTTTATATAATTATAGCAAAGATCCCCTCAGCCTCCTCTCAAAACAAAGAGTACTGTGCTCTTTGTTCCGCCCTTATAACGGTAGTTGCTCATCCCCAAAAACATTCTCCTAAGTCTCTTTTAGATGCTAATACCTTCACATCCTCTGGTTGAGAATGGATCAATTTTACAAAGGCCAAGTGTGGCATATAGTTCAATGTCCCTATTGATAAAGGCTAGAATTGTGCATGCCTTATTAACCACAGTTTTAAACTGCCCTGACAGTGTCAAAGATTTGTGCACATACGCCCCAACCCCATGTTCCTACATTCCTTTTCTTACAGTACTCGTTATTCTACACGGCTCTCATTTCTCATGTTTGTCTACATTGAATTGCACCTGCTGCATTTCTTCCTATTCCATCATAGATCCTGCTTTTAGAACCTGCAGCGACTACTACTTTCTTTGCAGTTCACAGTACCCCCAAGTTATGAATCATCGCCAAATAGAGAAATCATGCCTTGCACTCTCAATACAGAAAGAAAAGCCCAATGGTTCCAAACCAGAAACAAGTTGCTCAGGTCCTTGAACCTCTACCGGCAACCTCCGCATTAAAAACAATGGTTTTTCAAAGCGTGGGCAGGTACAACTTTGCGTCATGAGAAAAGAATGCGATATGAACCAATTTCTAAAAAAGGGGGGGGGGGGGGCGAAGATGACTGTATAAGGTTGTGATGAACTATATCCATCTCCCTTAGTTCTTCATATGTCATACCTCAGACTTGGCACAAACTAGAGCAAACACCTCCTGCCCAGGAAGCACCCAAGATGAGAAGTCACTTCAGTTAAATTATCTCCATCCAGCTAATATAGTAAACTCATTCACACTATTCACATATATCAGGCAATTAGCAATCGTCTATCCTCCTACTAAAACTACAGAAGATAACATCCTACACAGCTTTTTCTCATACAACATAAACATTACACACCAGTTGACCGTTACATGAATTGTCCTCTGGATTTTCTATGAATAAGCAACTGATATACAGTAGGTATACAATAAAATAATGCCCCTGAAACTGCACTAAAAATGCATCTTTGTTGAACTTTATTACTTCTGGCAATATGTGACCACAGACTTGCAGCAATGTATAGAATTTGAGTATAGAAGCTGGGATGTAATGTTAAAATTGTACAAGGCATTGGTGAGACCAAATCTGGAGTATGGTGTACAATTTTGGTCGCCCAATTATAGGAAGGATGTCAACAAAATAGAGAGAGTACAGAGGAGATTTACTAGAATGTTGCCTGGGTTTCAACAACTAAGTTACAGAGATAGGTTGTATAAGTTAGGTCTTTATTCTCTGGAGCGCAGAAGATTGAGGGGGGGACTTGATAGAGGTCTTTAAAATGATGAGAGGGATAGACAGAGTTGATGTGGACAAGCTTTTCCTTTGAGAATAGGGAAGATTCAAACAAGAGGACATGACTTCAGAATTAAGGGACAGATGTTTAGGGGTAATATGAGGGGGAACTTCTTTACTCAGAGAGTGGTAGCGGTGTGGAATGAGCTTCCAGTGGAAGTGGTGGAGGCAGGTTCATTGGTATCATTTAAAAATAAATTGGATAGGCATATGGATGAGAAGGGAATGGAGGGTTATGGTATGAGTGCAGGCAGGTGGGACTAAGGGGAAAAAAAATTTGTTCGGCACGGACTTGTAGGGCCGAGATGGCCTGTTTCCGTGCTGTAATTGTTATATGGTTATAATGTGGATAACCTTCAACTATATATGCTCTGGCCCAACAAGCCAGTTGTTTCGGGGGGTGGGGGAAGAGATAATCTATTTGAGCCAGTGAGCAAATAAATTAGAAAAAGTGCAGCATTTACCATAGCTTTGTTTTCTTTGATGTTTAGAGCTCTCTTCTCCAGAAAGTTTGGTCCTCGGGGTTCATCAAGGTCGGAATCAGATTCAGAAGCTGAGTCGTTGCTTAAGGCAACAGTGGAGACTGGCATAGATACGCTTTTGTTTTTCCGAGATGGAAATCGGAAAGCCACGCGCAATGGAAAAGAGCGTCTGCTTCGTGTTCTGGGAATCTTTTCAATATCTTCATCACTCATTTCCTCCTCCGATTCAGATTTAACACTCTACAAAACAAATAAATGATATATCAGATTTCCTTAACAAAAAGCAGTATTCACGTTTTGGTCAGAACATACCCAGAAAACTGCAGTCCTAAATAATGGACACATTTCAACTCGTTTTCTTTGAATATCATAAAAGCCACAAACAAAAGATAATTTCAGAATCCAGTCTTCAAAAGCAGGATGTAAAATTAGCATAACCTTAATTATACTTTACTGGCAAAAAAAACTGCTTTCAGATTATTGTAATGAGTGGACTACCAGAAAAGGCAAATTACAAACAACTCCAGGGACCCTTCTCTCTAGTTTATTCCGACCCTAACAAAAGGCAAAGGAGAAAGCATAAAAAAACCATTCCACATGTCACACTGTTTATAACACATACTGTGATAAAAGAGTTTTAAAAGCAGCAAGGAGGTATGATTCTGGCAAAATATTTGAGCCACTGAATCAGAATAATGTCTTTCAGGCAAATTATTAGAAAACTTGACCAAGTTATCACCATACTTCAAAAAGATTAAAGATAAATAAAGTTCCGTTTATCTGAAGAAGTTTCAGTGCTTAGTATACCATGGCTTCCATTACATCTTTGAGGTCACTTTCAGGGAACCCATCGAACGATTCATTATCGTCAGAATCCTCATTAAAAATCCGAGCCAGTTCATCTGTCAGGATCTCTGTTCTGAATTTAGATTTCTGAGAAGAAATAGAAAACTTGTTATAGTATAGCAACTATCATATTACAGGTAATTGTAGTCGACTTCTTTTGCATTCACAATCTTAAATTACACTTACACTGTTCGTAAAATTGTCTGAAGCAAAACTATCACAGCTATCATCTGATGATGACGTTTCCATGGGAACCAATGCTACATTTCTGAAGTCTTTAAATTCTTCCTTTCCAGAAAGGTCTATCTGCTGCAAGAGAGAAAAAAAATACAATCTTGAATACCTTTTAAATAATTTATTTTAGTGTCAGGTTTTAATGATACGAATTGCAAGGAATTCACTTAGCATAACACACAGTCCTACTCTGAATCTGCTTTGTACTATGTAAATGGAATGCGGAGCCAATTTATTTGAGCTTTGCAGACTGGCTTTGAGATTTGTAGATATTTATCATCAGTTGTGCTTATTCGATATTCATAACAGCATGTTTTGGTTAGTTTGAGAAACCAAAGTAGCAGATAAAGTTTTATTGTTCCATACAGAAATCTGCAATACCAGCTGGAATACTGACAACCCGGCTAATCTGTGATAGTAGCAACATGGCCTGAATGCAAATCAAATGAAACTTCAAACTCTATTTCTCCACCATTGCAAATCACACAGAAATAAAATTGTTTATTAAAACTCATTGTACACACAAGCTCCCAGTGGATTGTATAGATTTTAAAAAAAGATAAAACATTTTGAACTCTTCTTTCTTGTAATACGGAGATGTGGGTTTTACACTTGTGGGCAGAATAAAAGTTCCCAGTTTCAGGCACATCTACGATATGCAATTAAATTAAAAAAATCGTAAATGTAAAAGCTGCAAATCACCCAATTTTCGCTCTCGTATCAATGTAACCGACAGCTGTCCCATGGCGAGAATTGAACAAACTAAAGAAAATAGGTCACAGACAGGCTGTATTTATACTCTGACCCAAAGGTTGTTGCACTGCTTCCAACAGACAAGACAGCCGGCAAGTCTTTTCAGGGATCTCTGCTAGCAACACAGAAAAAAAACATGCTTGGTGCCCCACTGGGCCCTCACATTTGAAATGGTAATACTGCTGGATCTCTTAGATCATTACTGGGTTTTCATCATCAGAAAAACACACGAGCCTGGAAACACTCTTCCTTTCACCACACAGGAAACCCGTCCCTTCCAACATAAAGCCTCAAGTTCAGATTTAAAGATACAGCTCATGTTTCTATTAAAAAAGGCAACACTGTGCATTAAACTCTGTGCAAGACATTGCTGGGTTACTTCAGCTTTAACTTGATGCAAATGTTTGATCCACTAACTGGGACCTGCTTGCTCTGCACATTTTCTTGCAGAATAATTACATTAAAAAAAAAAACTCAATTTAAAAAAAGAAATAAAAATCAAAAAAATCTTCACAATAGCCCATGCTTATAGAGGACCCTTGCAAAGTAAGAAAATCCAAAAGGTAGTTCACAGAAAAGTGAATATGTTGATATTGAATTTCATGCCGAGATCAAGGCAGATGGCGAATGCAAGCTATGGGTTAAAGAGAGAGACCGGTTTGAGGAGGGAATACCACAACTTTGAGGCTTTTGAAGCCATTGGCACAGATGAAGCATTTTAATTTGGGAAAACTGATGAGGTCACACATTTTTGTGTGCCAAAGGAGATTAAAGAAGGGCAAATCCAGGAAAAGATTTTAAAACTAAGATAAGAATCGAAACCAGGAAGTAGTGTGCATTTAGTGAGTTGCAGATGCTGGGTGAACAGGCAGGGAAGAAAAGGGGGCCGGGTAATGGCCCATCTACCGTGCATTCGAACAACAATCAGATGGACAAATATCAGCACCAGACGAGTGGAGGCACGTCAGTGTGGTAATGTTGTAAAGGCCAAAGTCACGTCATCTAAGTTGAGGCATGAAAAATTGCCCAAAGCTCAACTTGTGCAGTCAAATACAAATCAAATACCAAGGTTTCCAATAGGTCAAACACGCTTGAAGTTGCAAACGATGTTGCCTCATTTCCGATGAAACACCAATGACGAAAATGTTAATCCTGCTTCTCTTTCCACAGATCTGCCGAACCCGCTGAATATTTCCCACATGAATATTGTTTCTTTGTTTTTCAACATTTCCGATAATAATGGAGCACGTGGCACGAGAATGCAGTTCATGTTGAAACAAACAGTCTACTGAAACAGTCTACTGAAATTGGTTTAAGGACTCTCACATGGAGTTAGAAAAGTGAATCTTTTGTTGCGAGCAGTTATGGTGTAGTGGGACAAACACAACAGCACAAACTGCAAGCTTTTATTAAGCAGACCATGACTTTCACTGACCATTAAAAACTGACCATCAATCTCCTTTTCTGTTGATTATTTCTCTTTAACAGCAAGCACTGATGAGATATTAATAAACCCGGTAATGCGAGGAAACTGAATTAACGTGCAGTTAAAATGAGGGGAAATGGTTTAAGCTTCCCTGGGTAATTGACTCTGACAGTTCAATTCCTAATAATGTCAAGATCATTAATTCCTCCAGACAGATCCCCACACTGAACTTATCATCCACCCAGTTTTAAAATAAATATTCACATAACTTTCCAAAAAAAAAATTAAAATGAAAATAAAAAGTTTGGAGCAAGCCATTGAGCCCACCAAGCCGTACCGCGCAAAAAAACCCAGCTGTTTAGGTTATTCCCAAATCCCAGCGCTCATGCTTATGTTCAAAATGAGGACTCTGCCTCCACCTCTATCCTGGCAGCAGGTCGCAGGTCCCCACCACTTTTTCTAAACACAATTTCCATAATAGGCCTCTCCCATTCTCCTTGTATCTGAATACCCTTGACGTTGTTCTAGTTAATCTCTACCAGGCAAGCATGCCCTTCCTCTTCCAAGGCAGTTTGGGAACCAGGGGTGATGCTGGAGGGCAGTAGGTGAAACAAAAGGAATTCCTGTGACAGGTTGAACTAATGTGGCAATTAAGAGACGTTAATATTTTGGGACAGCACAGCGGCACCGCTTATAGAGCCACTGCCTAACAGCACTAGAGACCCGGGCTAGATCCTGACCCCGGGTGCAGTCTGTGTGGAGTTTGCACATTCTCCACACAGACTGCTTGGGTTTCCTCCAGGTGCTCCGGTTTTCTCCCACATCCCAAAGACATGCGGGTTTGTAGATTAATTGGCCTCTAGTGTGTAAGGAGTGGATACAAAAGTGGGCCAATATAGAACTAATGTGAACAGTTGATCGACTGTCGGTGTAGGCTTGGTAAACCGAAGGGCCAGCCTCAATAATGCATTTCGAAACTAAGCTCTCAGAAATTGAAACTCCCATTAAAAAGACACGTTCTGAGAGAGAAAAAAAACACCCTAAAATCTGAGTTATTTAAATGTTAACATCAAGTTAGTTACACTTTCTGTTGCATTCAGGCCCTGCAGACAAAACGAACAAACGACCAGATCCCTCCCACGTGAAAATGCAGAGGCCCACACCTGGTTTGCAGACTGCAATATCCCCAACTGAGGTTTCAACTCAGACTGGGCTTCATTGTGACGGCGCATGAGGCCAGATAGAACGGTCAAAGTGGGAGAGGGACAGGGAAAGTGGCAGGCAGCCATGCAATATTGTTTTCCATTTGCTATTAATGTTGGGATGATGCACTGGAATTTGGAGACCATCCTAACACCATATTGGACTAGCCTTAATCCTCAAAATTCAACAGATGATGAAAAGGATGAAAAGCTGAAAATGATCAAAAGTGGGGTTTATGAGGGAGTTCAAAGCGGGTCAGGTTTTCTGTACATTTAGCATTAACTTTGTGTGGTTAGCTTCCTCCTCATTGTGCACCAATTAAAGACATTTTCCATCAATGTGGTTTCATTTTACTGTCTTAAAATGTCTTGTAACAAACAGTACTTGCCATATGCTTCAATGGGCTGCCCGTATTGAAAAGTATGTCAAGATTATCTGAAATATCTTTTTTTTTTTTTAATGGTTTACAACTAGTTTGTTAGAAAACATTACAGTATTTAAAGGGTCACCTGAAATGTCAGCCATTCCTTCTTTCCAGAGATGCTGCCTGTCCTGCTGAATTACTCCAGTATTTTGTGTCCATTTACAGTATTTCTGTAGGTTGTAATTGTGACTGATCCACATCAAGGCCTTTGCTAACATTATTACACTAACAGGATAGTGTAATTGACATTAATTCAAAAAGGACATCACACTCGCTACATGTTTCAGACGAAAATGGGAGCTGTAAAATACCCACGTTGTTCAAAACTATTTATCATTTGGCCAATGGTGAGCTTGTTCATTTTATGGTCCACTAATAACTCTAAATGAAACCAAATATGCAATTATTCATTCTGTCCTTTAGAAATTTGGATTCAAACAAACACATACATGTGCTGCCTGTGTGGAGTCTGCATGTTCTCCCTGTGACCACGTGGGGTTCCTCCAGGTGCTTTGGTTTCCCCCTACATCCCAAAGACATGCGGGTTTGTAGGCTAACTGGCCTCTGTAAATTGCCCTAATGTGTCGGGAAAGGATGAGCAAATGGGACAATATAGAAATAGTATGAACAGGTGATCGATGGTCAGAGTAGACTCGGTGGGCTAATTGGCCTGTTTCTATGCTGTATCTCTGAGCACTAAATATATAAATTTTACTTAAGTTTTTGATTATGCAAAATGGATATTTCTGGCAGTGCAAGCATTTACTGTACGTTGGTAACTGTCCCTGTGAGGCAACTCAGTTTCAGCCATGTTGGTGGGACTGGAGTGACATATGGGCAAGACCAAGTGAGGACAGTAGATTCCCTTCAATATAGGGCACAGGCAGATCAGATGGGGTTTAATTACAACAATTTAACCCTTTTTCTGAGACCTATTTTTCCTTTGCAAAAAGTCCAGATTTTATTTAAATTACCATATTTCCCGGCAATGAAGACGCACTTGCGTCGAAGAGGCACCCCCAATTTAAGTTGCTAAATTTTGAAAAAAGGATGGTGGGACAGGATCAAATGTTTAGTATAGTCCAGAGGTCGGCAACAACGCCTGCGTGCCATGGGACTGGCTGCAGTTCCCAGTTCGCCTGCCCCGGGACTGGCTGTAGCGCCCAGGTCGCCTGCCCCAGGAGTAGTAGAGAGAGAGCGCGAGCCCGGGATGGAGCAGCCAGCATTCCGCCCAACGGTTGCACCTTTGATGAAGGACACCGTGGCTGGCTGGTAGGTGGGCAGGCAGAAGGTGCTGAGATGGCGGCCGGTTCCACTGTCCGGTCCCGGCGACCGCTCGCAGCCACCCAAGCTACTTCTCTCCCCGGCCACAATGCGGTGGCTCCGTGTCCGGAGCGGTAAGTGAGTGAGTTGCTGGCATGCTCCCCGACCCCCTCCTTCTCAACGCTCCTGCCCTCCCTGCAACTTTACCCCTGGTGGCCCAGCCAATTTGTGTAGCCCAGGCCAGACTCCCCACACGCTGTGAAAGGAACTCTTCTCACCCCCCCACACCCAGCGGCGCTGTTCTTTTACAGCCGTTTCCCACTTTACAGCCGCATCCCATCAGCTGTCAGCAATCAGGGATAGACTTGCCTATCCCTCAGTACAGCAACATCGTTCTTGATGTTACTGTACTGAAGGATAGCCAAGTCTATCTTTCTTGGCTAACAACCAAACCTTCGGCCTCCATCTTTTCATCTCTAGATTTTATCCAACCATCTGCATTTTATAAAACTCTCTTCACCTGTATCAAGGTTGGGTTTTTTTTTTTTGTTATTTATTGGTATTTTAAACTACTATCTTTATTTTTCTACTGGGGTTTATGGACTTTAATTTTCTTTGGAGGTCAGAAACTTATCAAAAAAAGATTAAATGCCTCAAAGCCAGCAAGCGCCCTGCAAACCCTGGCAGCTGTCTGCAGATGTGTCCATTTGAATTCCATTTAAGGGCATGGAGAGCCTTGCCAACCTCGTGCAGGCAAGGAGGAGCATGCAGTGGGACACATGCAGCTGATCTGGCAAGCAGACCAGATCCAACAGAATACCAGCCAATATAAAGCCAATGAGTGTTCCAAAACATGTGCAGGAACAGAGCAACCTCGGTGTGCAAATGCACAAATCCATAAAAATGGTAGTAATATTGATAGGAGTTGGAATAGCATGCAGAACCCTGAGCTACACAAATAGGTGCATAATACAAAGAATACATGATCCCACAATGGCAAAATGACCAGAATTGACCAACATGGTACCCTTAACCGCTGCAAAAGATCTAGTGAGGATGCTCTAGTCAGGCACAAAAATACGGTATGTTATCCATGGGCCAAAGTAATTAAACCTCATTGAACTGTGGAATACCATGATGGGTGTAGAAAGGATAAACTAGAAGAATCCATTTCCACCAAGTACATAGTTCAGGACTAGGAGACAGTGATTTAATAAATATTCAGGATTGGAGTTGGGAGATGGAAAATTGAGGGTAAAGAAATCTTCATTAAAAAAGTGCCTATAATAAGCGAGTTTATTCATAATTTATGTGTAAAAATATATTTAATCTGAGGAACTGGGGTGCCAGGTAGCGGTAGAGTAGGGTGTAACAGCAAGAGACAGAGCGCAGATGCGAGTGAGAGACAGGGTGAGAGACATTCTCAGCAGCTGAGCTGCTGTGTGTGTACAGACCTGCGGTTCATCCGTAGTCAGGATCTAACCCGGGTCTCCGATGCTGAAAGCGCTGTTGAATTACTACTGGATTGTCCCCTCCCAAGTGTCCCATCCCTGTCTGGGGGCAGCCAGGGATGTCTGGGGTGACCCTGGACTGACGAGACACAGGCCCGGAGCAGTGGTGGCCCCAGGATTACAGCCAGCGCGGAGAAGAAGCGTTAACTCCAGCTCAACTCTGCTCCAACTCCCGAGTAACCCATTCCCCAACGGGCCGGGGACCACCAGCTGCACCTCTCACCTTATCCAGTGGCTGTCGATTAACGCCCTCTGTGCTGGCAAAAGCCGAGCATCAGTCATCAACGGGGATACACACAAAATGCTGCAGTAACTCAGCGGGACAGGCAGCATCTTTGGAGAAAAGGAATAGGTGACGTTTCGGGACAAGACCCTTCTCCAGAGATGTTATTAGATTGCTGAGATTTCTGCATGGACCAGTGGAGAAGGGAGAAATAGTGCCGCTAACTCCAGTACAATTCAACAGCGCTCGCAGCCCCGGAGACTCGGTTTGATCCTGACTACGGATGAAACGCAGGTCTGTATACACGCAGCAGCTCATCTGCTGAGAATGTTTTTCTCGAGTGATCTATGACCTGGGCATGCGCCGGAATACCGAACTTGCTTATTGCTCGAAAAATGGGCTGTGGCAAGTGTCAATCAGACTTTTTACCTGGAAATGTAAGAAGCATGAGGGAATGAGATGGGCCAACAGATCTTAGAAGCCTCAAGGAGAAGAGTAAACAATGAATTTAATGAGATCACTCTCGATGTGTGCCCTATTAACCCTATGGATTACAGACTATTGTGACAAACGTATCTTAAACAGATCAAGGATTCTGGACTAAGTGGACGGACAAGTATCAGCATTTACGCAGGAGCTTTCCTCTAACGCCCAGGCAGTTACAACGTGGCAGTGGAATGATGAAGGAAACGGGAAGGAAGTGAAACAGGCCACCTCTTTACAATTTAGTTTAAGGTAATCAGGGTTAAATTTAAATACAAGGGGGCAGTTATAATACAGAAAATGGCCCAGATATGATGGGGGGGGAGAAGAGAATGAAAAGGGATGGCAATTTTAAAATCCGTTGCTAAACCGGGAATCAACACAAGTCAGTATGTAGAGGTTAAAAAAGTATAAGCATTAAACTTGTCTGAAAGAAAGATTCAAAATTAAACAATCTATCAAAAATAAATCTGAACCTGTTTAAAATTGCGATCTTCGTATTTGTGGATCTACATGTTCTTTATAAACGATTTTCAAGTTGCACACGCGAGAAAACTGGTTTAAAAAAAGGATGGTTGGAAATCAAGTCCAAGTGTTTAAAGATCCGATTTCTGTGATCGGAAACACTTTTCAGCTGGATGGAATGACATGTTAAGTGAACAACACAGACCACACTATATCCGTTTCCAAGATTGCGTGAGTTCAGCTATCGAGAGTAGTTTCATCAACACGTCTACCCACAGCAGACCACATGCACTCGTTAATTATTGCAGCGATGGAGCAATTCATGCTCCCCAACGCAACTTTGTACGAAATGAGCTCAGATTTTGTGGTCAATTAGTGGCCATAGGTGCCTAAAGTTACCCACAAAAGACTAATTGCAATTGAGTAGAAGTGCACCATTTGCCATTTAACGAGTTCGCGTCCAGCAGACTGTGCAGGGCAAAGTTTTTGCAGTGGGACACAACAAGAAGGCAAGTGGCGACATTGACTGGTTGCCGACACCGCCGCGCGCCCCGGGACTCCTGCCAATCACCCAGACCTTTTCCCGCGTCGAGTGCTGTCACATGACCAGGCGCCCAGTTTAAATCCCGAAACCAAAGTTCAATGCAGGTTTCACCCTAAAGTGTGATTTGCTACATTTTAAATTTACAGCCACCCATTTTATAGCGCACGATAAGGTGCAGCTATTACATATTTAATGTTCTGCAACTCGTGGTTACGTTGACATTTACCAGTCATTATATTTTACAATAAAATTCGAACCGTAGAAATTCGAAAACCTGACTATCATAATCCAACAAAGCATCATGTTAAAGCATAATCTTAATTCATGTTGTCAAAACGACCATTTGAGCTTTCCAATGCACCCGCTGTGCAGCGAAAGTTCTCCGAGTCGACCCTCTTGCTCATATATGCAAGTGCGAAACTTGTACACTTACCTTCGCCCGAAGTTTCTTCATTTTATTTGTAGAAGTGTTCAAAAAGTTATTAAAAAAGCAATGATAAAAAGTATGTAGTCAGTGAGCGGGCGATGCAAGCGAGTGGCGCGCCGGCGGCGAATCTCCCGCTGAGGAGGCGGAGCCCGGGCACAGTTTCGCGCGCTACCGGATCCACCCCCCAGCTCCTGCAAGCGGGACGTCCTGCAACCCCAGGGCACAAAACTGACAGCAGCTTTCGCATTTATTAATTATTTTTTTGTAATAATTATTTTACATTGAAAGAGCACGGCAGTTTAGTTTTTATTTTACGTTTTTAAAACGCATTCCACCAACCTTGTCACATTTGGATACGATTCAAAAACTCAACCAACCGAATAAATACATTACTTTTCCATGTTTTTTAGTTAGTCACCCATATGGTTATTTCCTTCAGCGCCATTGCGTCCTTTTCCCTTTGCATGACCACTGAAATAGATGACAATTTGCATTTAAATAGCATTGCAGTGCAACATCCAAAGGGGTTTCACGTCAGGAGTTTCATATCAAGTCACCCAAGAGCTTGTCATGACAGTAACTGAAACTTAGGTCACAAAAGTAGGCTTTGAGCAGGATCAGCGAAGGAAACATGTCGAGATACTCAGCGGGAATATCAGAGATTAAGGCCTAAAGATATAATTCTGGATTCAAAGTGAATAAGCACGCCTGGTTGCAGAGGCTTTGAAACGCCCTTCGACCCAACTTGCCTACACCGACCAACATGTCCCAGCTACACTAGTCCCACCTCCTCAAGTTCAAGTTCAAGTGAGTTTATTGTTCTCTGGCAGCTTGTTCCATACACCCACCACCCTTTGTGTGAAAAAGTTACCCCTCAGGTTCCTATTGTCTTTTTCCCTTCACCTTGAACCCATATCCTCTGGTCCTCGATTCCCCTACTCTGAGCAAGAGACTCTGTGCATCTACCCGATCTATTCCTCTCATGATTTTGCACACCTCTATAAGATCACCCCTCATCCTCCTGCACTCCAAGGAATAGAGACCCAGCCTACTCAACCTCTCCCTATAGCTCAGACCCTCTAGTCCTAGCAACATCCTCGTAAATCTTCTCTGAACACTTTCAAGCTTGACAACATCTTTCCTACAGCATGGTGCCCAGAACTGAACACAATATTATAAATGCAGTCTCATCAACATCTTATACAACTGCAACTTGACCTCCCAACTTTTATACTCTATACTCTGACAGATGAAGGCCAATGTGCTAAAAGCCTTTTTGACCATTTTACCTGCAACTCGACCTTCAAGGAACCATGCACATACACTCCTCGATCCCTCTGTTCTACAACACTCCCCAGAGGCCTACCATTCAATGGAGGACCTGCCCTTGTTAGACGTCCCAAAATGCAACACCTCACACTTCTCTGTATTAAATTCCATCAACCATTCCTCCACCCACCCGGCCAATTGATCCAGATCCTGCTGCAATCTTTCACAACCATCTTCACTATCTGCAAAACCACCCACTTTTGTATCATCAACAAAGTTGCTATTCTTGCCCTGTATGTTCCCATCCAAATCATTGATGTAGTAACAGTAACGGGCCCAGCACCAAACCCTGAGGCACACCATTCGTCACAGGCCTCCAGTCCGAGAAGCATTCTTCCACCATTACCCTTTGCTTCCTTCCATGGAATTAATTTTGCCCGGCTTGGTAACTTGGTTATACCGAAGATGAACACAAAAAACTAGATTAACTCCGCGGGTCCGGCAGACGTTTTGTGTCGGCGACGGTTGTGGGAAAGATGCTAAGTGTGGCAGGACGGAGGGTCGGAGCAAATGTCGGGCCCCGCAGAGCAGCGGCGGCGGCGAATCTATCTCCTTCTCCCGCGCCCCGCCCCGGCCCGGCCTGTTAGCGGCAGCTGCTGCCATTCTGCCAACCATGCCGCCAACGGCGCTTTCAAAACAGACCCTTCGAGGAGGGAGGTGTCGGTCAGAGGCGGAAGTAGAGTTGGTTGGGGGGTGGGGGGTGATTGGAGGAGGGAGACCAAAGATACTAGAGGAGTATCTTTGAGGGAGACGAGCCAAAACACGCACGGCAGAACTGCACCGCAGCCAGGATCAATCCCGGTCTCCGGCGCTGCAATCGCTGCCGAACCGCCACTGGACCATCACGTCCCCGCCCGAAAGCCCCCACACGCCCGGGGGTGGCCAGAGGCGTCGGGAGTCAGACGGGGCTGTGGGGGCAGCGCTGAACCCAGCTCACTCTGCCTGTCCCGCCATGTTGACCAGCAGCGAACTCCTGTGTGGATTGAGACGGGGCTGTGGGGCCAGCGCTGAACCCAGATCACTCTGCCTGTCTGGGGGCGACACAGGCAGTTGAGCTGAAATGACCGTTCACAGAAGCCTCCGAATCCTCGCGCGAAATTAGTAAAAATGCTTCTCAAACATTCCAGCATTTCTATTATTTCCAGTTCCTATTCAGTGGGTTAATTTCAAGGCCTGCCCACAAATGTTACAATGTCACTCCTTTATTCTGTAGTCTGAAGAAGGGTCTCGACCCAAAACGTCACCTATTCCTTCACTCCATAGATGCTGCCTCACCCACTGAGTTTCTCCAGCATTTTTGTCTACCCTTATTCTGTAGGTTATATTATTTAGTCTTGAATTTGTAACGCTTTTGCAAGGAATCAGAGAAGATACCAGAACATGAGTTTAAGCGATTTTTGGGTTGAATCACATTGGAGTAATTTCGGTAATTCTTATTTGAATTTTCTGTAACATGGTACCAGCAAGATTCATAGCAACAAATTAATTTAAGCCAGTCTCATATCACAATACATGATCTAGTTACACAATAAGATTTTGGAGACTTTCCAAAATGTTTTTTTCATCAAGTGGCACTGTTCTTCCTCAAGGAACCCATGTGTGACATATCATTACTACTCAAGGCAACAATGCATGATCTGTCTAATGGGCCTGTCCCACTTAGGCGATTTTTCAGCGGACTGCCGGCGACTGTCAAGTTGCCGGCAGTCGCCTGAAACACTGGCAACTGGAGCGGCGACTGTCAGAGTGGAACACACACACACACATACATCGCTTCCTTCACCAGCCCGTAATGCAGGTAGGGGACAGGGCAAACGGGGGGAGCACTGTCTACAAAATTCACGGTGCAAAGCCAAGGTGAAACACACACACCATGATAAACATGAAGGTTGGCGCTGTAAAAAGACGGCTTAAGCACAGTGTATGGTAAGTCCTTTAAAAGAAGGGGGGAGATGGGGGGGGGAGAGGGGATAGAAGGGGGGAGAAGGAGTGGAGACAACTTTTAAGAAGCCAGAGATACACGGCTGTGAACCTCGCCAGACATTTAACATTACCGGTCGGTTATCCTTGGTTCTGAAAACTACTGTTTACGTTTTTTTTTCCCCAATGAGCCAATGAAATTCACCGGTCAGCACCGGCTACAACCTACGAGAACCTCTGAGAAACTTTGACCTCCTGGCAACCCATTAGGACCTCCTGGCAACCCACCTGCGGCTGGAGAATTCTCGCTACACTCCACGGCGGCTTCATTCTAGTCGCCGCTAACTTTTCAACATGTTGAAATATTCACGGCAACCATAATGAGGCCACGACTAGTTCCCAGAATGCCGGAACTCCTCACAACCATGAAGGCGACTCCCCGGCAACCACCCACGAACATGAGGCGACCATCTGGCGACTGCATAGACGCCTAAAAAGTCGCCTAAAGTCGCCTGTCGCACAGGCCCATTAGACCTTTTCCAGTGTTAACGGGACTTGCAGAGAATACTGGGGTATTCTGAGGTAATACTTTGTCTGCCAGGTTTTTTGTCGTTGTCTGATGCTGATGCCACTGAAACAATTTATTTTAGTCGCTCTTTACAATGCTGTCACTGAATACACTGAAAGTCCAATACACTTTTGTCAAAATACCGTTCTCCATTTTCATTGTATATTTTTGGAACAGATTCCCTGCGACATATTTTTGTTTATAAGGTCCCATCGGCAACAATTTCTTTTGCAAATATTAAAGACAGTCAATTTGATTTTCCTATGGATTTTGATGATATTCTGGAAGGACATGTTGTACTTTTCATGCAGATTACCTGATAATGCTTCAATAAGTAATTTGTGTAATTCTGGACTTTAGATGAGAAGCTTGAAATTAGCATCAGCAGGTGTGCATTCAGAAATGCTAATTAAAATATGTACTGCACGTGCTCCCATTGATAAATGACAGCGTGAGAAGGCAGTAAAAATGCATCCTGCAGGATCCCTATTTTTATGCTGGCATGCTAGCACTTCCATTATGTTCAGAAGTGTTAGAAAACACAAGTGCAAAGACCCAGGCTACAAATCTGAGAAAATGGGCCTTTACGCATATTTTTTTTAGATTCAGTTTTTAAAATGGTGAATTATGTTATTAGACAGTAGAGCATACTTAGATTTTATTAACACACTATCAGTCTAAAGATTCGACAATACTTGACAAATTCAAAAGCATATACAGAAAGATTTTGCCACCCATTGTGGGATAATAATGGAGAATTTGAAAAATAGAAGATGGAATAAAGGATATTGGAACGAATAAAGGATAGTAGAGATAAAAATTGTGCCAAAGAAGGGGGGAATGAGTTTAAAGATTTGCAAAAAAAGAGCAGGAAATTGACTTGAACACAAAGATAGAGACCAATGGGGATCAGCAAGTATCAATGTGACGGGAGAATGAATCTTAATGCAAGGACAGTTTCTGGGCAACGGAACTTGTGTGGCATAAAAAATGTTAATGAAGAATTTGGAAGCAGCAACAGCATGGATTAGTTCCGAAATGGTGCGAAAAGGTATAGACAGTGATAGAAAATGCAGTGTAGTTGAACTTAACTAGTCCTAGGAATGAAAAGAATATTGAGAATAATACAACATTTGCATGTGATCCAAGTTTGTGCTTGTGCAGACATGATAATGTCAAAGAGAGAACTTGCAGTTTTATCGACACAAGGAACTGCATATGCTGGAATTGACAGAATATTTGATCTACAGGAATGTCAAAGAGTATGGGAATGCACAGGTAACTGGAGTTGTGGCTATGATTAGATTAGCCACAATATTATTGAATGGCAGAGGGAGCCCAATATGTTAATGTATTATATCTTCAAATTCACAAGACAAGATTTTCCACACACAAACCCATGCTATCTCTAATAACTGCTTGCTTTGCCAAATGCATTTGGATTCTGAATCTAAGAATAGCATCCTCTAACTTCATAAGTCATACGAGCAGAATTAGGTCATTCTGCACGTTGAGTCTACTCCACCATTCTTTTCCTCTCAACCGCATTCTCCTGCCTACTCCCCGTAATCATTGACACCCTAATGGGCCTGTCCCACTTACGCGAATTTTCAGGTGACTGCCGGCTGCTATGATTGTCAAGTCGTAGCAGGTCGCTGAAAAACCGGCCACTGGAACGGCGACTGTCAGAGTGGAACACACACACATCGCTTCCTTCACCAGCCAGTTATGCAGGCGGGGGACAGGGCAAGTGGGGGGAGTGCTGTCTGAGTGAAATTCACACGGTGCAAAGCCAATGTGATACAGACACACACCACGATGAACAGAAAAGTTGGTGCTGTAATTAAGACAGTGAAAGCACAGTGTATGGGAATTGTCACTTAATTCCTTTAAAAGGGGGAGAGGTGAGGGGAGGGAAGGGAGGAGAAGGGGGTAACTGGGTGGGAGAAGGAGTGGAGACAACTTTTAAGAAGCCAGAGATACACGGCTGTGAAGCTCGGCAACATTAACTTTACCTGTCGGTTATCCTTGGTTCTGAAAACTGCTGTTTACGTTTTTTTTTCCCCCAATGAGCCAATGAAATTCACTGGTCAGCATCGGTGCCAACCTATGAGAACATACAACCTCTTGGCGACCCACTACCACTGCACCTACGTCAACATGTTGAAAAATTAGCGGCGACCAGAATGAAGCCGCGACTAGTTACGAGAGTGTGGGAACTACTCACCACCATGCAGGCGACACCCTGGCAACCTCCGGCGAACATATGGCCACGTGGTGACTTCATGGTCTCTTGTAGTCACCTAAAAAGTTGCGTAAGTGGGACAGGCCCATTACTAATCATTAATCAAGAACCTGTCAATCTCAGTTTTAAAAAATGCCCAAAGCCATGGCCTCCATAACATTCTGTGGCAATTAATTCCACATATTCACCATCCACAAGTGATATTTCACGTCTGTTTTTCCCTTGCAGCCTTTCTTAAATAGAGACATCACAATTGCCAATCCCCAATGTTTTGGGTCCTCACCTGTGGCTATCAATCCTACAAATATATCTGTGTTCAAGAAGGAACTGCAGATGCTGGAAGATCGAAGGTACACAAAAATGCTGGAGAAACTCAGCGGGTGCAGCAGCATCTATGGAGCGAAGGAAATAGGCGACGTTTCGGGCCGAAACGCTTCTTTTTCGTCCGGAAACGAAGGGTTTCGGCCTGAAACATTGCCTATTTCCATCGCTCCATAGATGCTGCTGCACCCGCTGAGTTTCTCCAGCATTTTTGTGTACTTACAAATATATCTATCAGAACCCACAATTTATTTCTTCAGCAGCTTGCCACTATGTCCTAGAATACACGTGAGTAGGGCCTGCAGATTGATTTATCATTATGTGTTTTTAAATCCAATCTTTTTTTTTCTCAACTCTCTTATTTTCCTTTTGACTTACCCTCTAATTTATTGTATTCAAACCAGTTCTCACACATCAAGAACTGCTTTTACTATTGCATCATATTCTCTATCTCCTGCTTTAAGGATTCTTAATTGTGGTTCCCCTATCTTTTCTTCTTGTGGGATTGTACCTAACCTGTAACTGAACCATTTCCTGCTTAATGCTCTATCATTGTTTTATAGTACTTACTCCTGGCAAATTTTGGTTTCATTTTATCTTCTCATCCCATTGGAGTTAATCCTTTTCCAATTTAGATGTTTGACTTTAGATTGTTCCCTATCCTTCTCCATTATTAATCTAAAAATTGATGATAATGAATGGTGATAACTCTTGGGTAAGCATTCTCTCTGAGATACTGATTCAACCTAGCATACTTCAATCCCCAGATCCAGCAATATGTCCTTTCTGCTGGGATGAGAAACAATTGGCCAAAGCTTTCCTGAACTCAGTTTAAAAAAAACGTAATCTTTACTCTGACATTATTCTGAATGATTTTGGGGTATTTAATATTATCAACCTCTATACCATCATTCTTGCACATCTCTTTTGCCACCCAGAACATTATTCCTGTTGCATCACCTCAGTCATTGCCAGTCGATGTCTATGGAACAGTCAATATTTAAAATCTACTGAAATAAAACAGAAGCTGCTGGTCAGGCAGCATATGTGGATAGAGAAAATGTGGATAGAATTAATTTTCTGTTGATGAAGCAGAGTATTAATTGGGCAAATCTGTAGTTTTAAAAAATTGTTTGTGAATGCTACTGGCACGACCTGCATCAATTGCCCATGAATTGCAAAAGCAGGTGGTGAGCATTTATTTATATCATATCAAAAAGGCTGGCTGTATCATCAAAGGCCCACACCATCCTGGCCACACACTCATCTCCCTGCTACCTTCAGGTAGAAGGTACAGGAGCCTGAAGACTGCAAAGCCCAGGTTCAGGAATAGCTACTTCCCCACAGCCATCAGGGTATTAAGCCTGGCTCGGACAAAACTCTGATTAATAACCCATTATCTGGTATTTGCACTTGATTAGTTTATTTATTCATGTCTGTATATATTTATATAATGGTGTATGGACACACTGATCTGTTTTGTAGTCAATGCCAATTATGTTCTGTTGTGCTGAAGCAAAGCAAGAATTTCATTGTCCTATCAGGGACACATCACAATAAACTCACTTCACTTGACTTGATATTTGCAGCTTTTGTAGGTTTTTGATTACAAATCCCATGGATTTATGTGAATAACATTGAGAGATTTTCAAGACTTTTCAATGGAGATTGTAACATGCACCATTGGGCTAACTGCAATGATGCATGTCTCTGCTTCTCACCATCACTCTGTATTTTTATCATATGATTATGCCTTAGGAATAAAAAATAATAACTTAAAGTCTCTCGATAGGGAACTTCCTAATTAGATGTAATGGACATAGCATGGATTGGCCAGGAAGCATTTTCCAATGAATTGGATTCAATGAGGTTACCCCAGATGTAGGCTTCTCAGATGAGGGATTACAGATATGTAATCATGTTCATTTTCAATATGTTGTAATGTTGAGTCTTAAAAATATTAAATGAACAAAATAAATATTAAAATAGTTGCACTATTTTCTTGCTATTTTAATGCTGGTACCTGAAATTGTATTACAATGTAAACTAGCTAAATCTGTAATAGTTAATATTATCAATATATAGGTCTAAGAATAAGACAGACCATGATAACTACTGACATTTGTGGTTCCTTCACTTACCATGAATTTTAGTTGAAAGGCATCATTTTGCATGCTTTTTGTAATCGGATACACAAAGAGCACAAATAACCCAAAGACCACGAAAGGCAAGGACTAATTCTATCGAAATATGTCTGGAAGGTGAGTAAAATAAAGAAAAACAAAATCAAGACTCAAAACTTCAAAGTTTTGAAGAAATATGAACATGTGAGAAATAAAAGAACCATTATATTTACTGAACCATTTATATTTACTGACTAAGGTGGGAGCAAATGGCGGGAGCAAATAATTTTTGAGAAAGTAAAATTTTCATAAGAAATTAAAAAGGCTTTTATCAGGGTTGCCAACTCTCACGCTTTGAGCGTGAGACTCACGCCCTCAAGCAAACTCTCACGCCCTCACGCTGATCAGAAATTTCTCACGCTCAGTGGTGAGAAATTTTGTGATCAACAAAAATTTGAAAACTCGGATAAACTGCATGGTCCGCGAATGTTGGAGAGCCGGGGCTGCGGGAGGGATGGGAGCAGAACCAGCGGCAGAAACAGATGCGGGGAGCCGGGACTTGCGAGTGTTTGCAGCGCTGTCCAGTGTTTGCAGGACTGCCGCGAGAGTCTCTGTGCCGAAGGGACAGACTCTCAAAGGAAGGTGGAGAGAGAGAGAGGGGAAGGAGACAGGGAGAGAGGGGGTGTGAGGGGAGAGACAGAGGAGGCGTGAATGGAGAGAGAGAGAGAGAGAGGGGGAGAGGGGGGAGAGTGAGGTGGGAGGGGAAGAGAGGGAGAGAGAGGGAGAGAGAGGTGTGAGAGGGAAGAAAGGGGGAAAGAGAGAGTGATGGGAGGCAAATAGAAAGAGGAGATAGCGACAGAGGAGAAAGAGAGAGGGGAGAGAGAGGCGGGGAGAGTGAGGTGAGAGGGTGAAATGAGGGAGAGAGGGAGAGAGAGATGAGAGAGAGGGAGGGGAGAGAGAGAAAGGTGAGAGAGGGGGGGGGGGGAGTGTAGAGAGGGAGAGAGGGAGAGGGAGGGAGAAAGGGAAAGAGAGACAGAGAAGACAGAGGGAGAGAGAGAGAAGAGAGGGGGAGAGAAAGAGAGAGAGAGAGAGAGAGAGAGAGAGAGAGAGAGAGAGAGACAGAGAGAGAGAGAGAGAGAGGGAGAGGGAGAGAGAGAGAGAGAGAGACAGAGAGAGAGGGGGGGAGAGAGAGAGAGAGGGATAGGGAGGGGAAGAGAGAGGGAGAGAGGGGGAGAGAGAGGGAGAGGGGGAGAGGGAGGGGGAGAGGGGGGGGAGAGGAGAGAGAGAGGGAGAATAGAGGGAGAGAGGAGAGAGTGAGGGAGAGAGAGAGAGAGAGGGGGAGGGAGAGGGAGAGGGGAGAGAGAGAGGGGGAGAGGGAGAGAGAGAGAGGGGGGAGGGGAGAGAGAGAGGGAGGGGAGAGAGAGAGGGGGAGGGGGAGAGAGAGAGGGGTGAGAGAGGAGAGAGAACGGAAGAGGGGGGAGAGAGGGGAGAGAGAAGGATGAGACTGAGGTGGGAGGAAGAGAGAGAGGGAAGAGAGAGAGGGGAGAGGGGGGGAGAGGGGGGGGGGAGAGAGGGAGAGGGGGTAGAGAGACAGGGCTGCAAACTCCCATTGAGCGTGAGAATCACGCATTTCACCAAATTCTCACGCTGATCACAAATTTCTCTCGCTGTTGTGAGAAATTCTGTGATCAACGAAAATTTTAAAACTCGTATCAACTGCATGAGTGTTGAAAGCAGAAGCAGCGGCGGGGACATGCGGATGGGTAGCGGGGCTGGCGAGTGTTTGCCGGGCTGGCGAGTCGCTCACTGCAGCCTCAGAGCAAGAGTCCCGGGCTGTCGGAGGCGTCGAAGCATTGCGCCGCTGCCGTGAGAGTCTCTGTGCCGAATTCGCCCAGGTGACCGGCATGGATCAGGCTGCAGCTCGGTGCATCCTGGAGGACAACCAGTGGCTGCTGGAAGTAAGTACCAAGCACTGGGTAGATACGGTGGAAGATAGTGGACTTCAAATGGGGGTGGTTGGTGAAAGCATCCTGCTTGCCTGCTAGATTTTCACTTACTGTAACTGCAGGAAAAATGATCCCGATGTTGGGGGCGTTCAGAACCATGGGTCACGGTTTAAGAATAAAGGGGGGGGGGGGGGGGGCAGTTAGGACTGAGATGAGAACAAACTTTCTTCACGCAGAGAGTTGTGAATCTGTGGAATTCTCTGCCACAGAAGAGTGCAGGCCAATTCACTGGATGTTTTCAAGGGAGAGTTACATTTAGTTCTTGGGGCTAACAACATCAAGGGATATGGGGAAAAAAACAGGTAAGGTACTGATTTTAGATGAATAGCCATGATCATATTGAAAGGCAGTGCTGGCTCGAAGGGCCGATCGCGTATTCCTGCACCTATTTTCTATGTTTCAATGCAATAAAACTCGATCACTTGATTTTGAAGCATTCATGCATGGTGGAGGTATAATGTGGTCATAGAGTGATACAGTGTGAAAACAGGCCCTTCGGTGCAACTTGCCCACACCCGCCAACATGTCCCAGCTATGCCACCTGCTTTTGGTCCATACCTCCAAACCTGTCCTATCCATGTATCAGTCTAACTTTTTCTTAAATGTAGGGATGGTCCCTGCCTCAACTACCTCCTCTGGCAGCTTGTTCCATACACCCATCACCCTTTGTGTGGATAAAGTTACCCCTTAAAAATACTTCATACAAAAAACATTGAAATCATACTTCTAGTGCACTAAAACATGAGAGGGGGGGGGCACCCTTCTTCTACACCCTCTCCCCACTCGACTGCTCCACTCCCTCACCGGGTACCCCCAAGGCCAGTGATCGCACAGCCTCCCCCCTTTCAAAAATGCTCCAATCCAATTGAAAGCATATATATTGCATTCAAGTGCAAGTTAAAAGACTCGCTACAGTATGCACCATATTGTAGGTATGTTGCAAAACCTACCTGAATCGTCACTGAGAATCTGCTCAAGCCCGTGTGCGCGATTTTGGCGCTGTTTAGAGGGGGCGGGTTTAAAACACGATATTTACTAGGCTGTTCCAATTGAAGATGTTCAGCCTAGTAAATCATTAACGAAAAATCGCTGAAAGACCCCGTCGCAAAAGGTATTATTAGTTTTATAGGCCTTGAATAATAGTTATAATAGTTTTAAAATCACTCTCTCAAACCGCGACCTCTCGCAGCCCCAGGGTTTTATAAAGCAAGCAATTAAAGGTATGTGCCTTATTTTTACATTAAAAGGGGCTTCTTAAGACCCCTTTATACAAAGTTTACTATAGCGAGTAGCTCATTTTGGGCTCTTTATACCCCGCAGTATTTTTCTGGGCATTTGAGGGCACAAATCCAGCGCAATGTGAACGTTCTAAACCAGTGCGTTCACAGGAACCCACTAGAAAGCTGATTTAAAATGGACTTTAATTCACAGCAATTGAACACTAAATTCCTTCCATTTGGCCTATAAATGAATGTAAATGAGACTTAAAAATCATGTTTTATTGTGAATTATTTGTGAATATTATTTGGACACTTAGGCTATTTAAAAATGTTAATTATTTATTAAGAAATGGATAAGATGTTTAGATCTAGTAATTGAAGTCTGAAATTAGCTACAATTGGGTAACTAACTAATTATATGCTTTAATTTCAGGTCATCCAAGTAAGATTATTTTATATTTGTTTCAGAATGGTTCAATCTATGATAACTGAAAATTTCATTCAGTTCTCTTAATTTTTAAGAAGGTTATGGGCTTTTGACTGTCCATGATCACAGCTTTTTTGTTATGTCCATAGAAAATCAATAGGGAACAAGATGCTAATTTCCGAGTATGAAAATGGCCATAACTTTTTTATTACTTGAGATATGAAAGCGAATTAGGTGTCAAATTAAACTTCTTTTTATGCTTTATCTGATGGGATAAATTGCAGACTTGATTTTTTAAATCTCAAAATTTTGTAACATTGCTACATATTGCACAATTTAAAGCTGAAAAATGCAAATGTTCCGTACCAATGGGAGGGGGACACCCTCCTCTCACCCCCACCCTCCCTCCCCGGTCGCTACGCTCCCTCGGGCTTGGTCTCTCGCAATTTCTCACTCTCAACTCTCACCCAATGTTGGCAGCCCTGCTTTTATATATAGTGTCAAGACTCACCAGTTTAAAAGGTAACATTCGGAAATGTGAGACAGAATTTCCACAAAAGTAAACATTACTGCCGTAGTGATGCAAGAGTTTGCAACAAAGTGATAATCCCGTAACACAATTTGAAAAGGAATTCATAGATATTAAATTGTAAACCACAGGAGACATTTTATTTGGATTTCCAGCTTTTGCAGGTTCATCGAGTATACCTTTCATCAAATCCTGGCAATATTTTCACTTCCAAGTATGTCAACAAATTGCACTAGATATTTATTAATGTCTGTATCCACCGAACTACAAGCAGTGTATACCATATCATAGCTATTGGCTGTATAACACAAATGGCCATTGTTGCCAATCACCTTACATCTCAATATAAGCTCTTGGGCCTCTGGATAATGTTTCTCTTTATTCTCTCTATTTTAATATTGTTCATGAATTTAAGCATCTCTACTCCAGGATATTTTGTTTCCAAAAATATACTTTAATCATGAAGTATAGTTTCACATACAGGACATGGCATTGTCTTTCACTCTTTGTATCAAAAATATCATTACACTCATTATTTTGTACACTACATTAACATGATACATTTTTTCACTCAGATATTCCATCAGAGGTCTCCTTAAGTGGTTACTGCGGACCCAGCCCCAGCAGTCCAGTGCTGGGAGAACTCTATATTGTATCCTTTCCCCATAGAGCCACTGTGGTGACACACCAGACTTCAGTCTTTCCCTCAAAAATCTGCATCTTTGATTGTGTCAGTTTACACTATTCCTTGCACTGGACACCAAAAAAGATTTGCATGGACCAAAGTGTAATTCACCAAGGTGTTATCCACCTGTCACCAATCACCACCTGTCTTCCAGCAGTAGTTGATTTGCGGCTCTGAGAATAGAGTACAGTCTTGTGTTTCGCAGCTGCTGGGGAGGAACCTCAACAAAGACCACAGCATCCCTTTTTGGAGGTACTTGGCAAATGCAGTGTCCAGAAGGAGATGGATGTCAGTCTCATCTACACAGCTGAAGGCAGCATGCAGCAGGATTGAAATTCCACCTTCGCTTGAAAGATCGGATTGGGACAGCTTTCTTCCTCTACAACCAGGCAAGATTGTTGTTCTTATTTAAGAGTTCTGACAATGAGGCTGTCTGAGAAATTACTTTGCTAATATGCTCAGGTAACTATCCAGCAGAATCCACGATCACCTTCTTCTGCAAGGCTTTGAAGGGTATTTCATGAAGATCACTACCTAATTGACTTTACTGCATAAACTTTCCTACAAAGGACAGATGGTACAAATAAATGGAACATTTTGCAAACCTAAGTCCCGGCCTATTCTTTTGTCATTTTCATTGCTGCCATACTTCACCTCATTGGTGAAGAGCTGCCACAGGGGATCCCAATCCTCTACAGAACTGACAGTGGGCTCTTCAACCTTAATAGGTTGAAGGCCAAGAGCAGAGTCAGTAACACCGCCATCATGGAGCGGTGTTCAGTATGCGGATGACTGCGCCATTGCAGCACTCTGCAGAAGACCTCCACGGCATCCTGAATGCCTTTGCCAAGGCATACAGAGCCACGGGCCTAGCCTTAAATATCAAGAAGACCCAGGTCCTACATCAATCTTCACCCAACCAGCCATCTACCCAGCCCACTATAAAAGTGGACGACACCACTCTTGAAAACGTTGACCACTTCCCTTACCTTGGCAGCATTCTTTCCTCAAAATCATCGCCTGAGTTGTGCCAGCAGAGCCTACACCAGACTAAGGAAAAGAGTCTCTGAAGACCGAGACCTAAAGGTTCAAATAAAACTGCTGGTCTACAGAGTCGTTGTCCTCTCCACCTTGTTGTATGGGGCTGAGTCTTGGACCACCTACAGCAGGCACCTCCTGGAACAATACCATCAAAGATCCTTACAAAAGTTTCTGAGGATCAGCTGGGAGGACAAACGCACCAACATCAGCGTTTTGGAGGAAGTCATGACCAGCATCACCACCACAATAATGTAGCACCAACTTCGATGGACTGGCCATGTCATCCGCATGTCCAACACACGTCTCCCTAAACAAATCCTGTACTCTCAATTGAAGGAAGGTCGGCGAGCCCCCGACGGGCCAAAGAAACTCTTCATGGACAACATCAAGAACAGTCTGAAGAAATTCCACATCACATCGAGCAACTGGGAGCACTTTGCACTGGACAGGCGCTCCTGGAGGAAATCCATGCAGGAAGGAGCTGCACGTCATGAAATGGAACTACGCCGTGTCGCAGAGACAAAGCGACAGCACCGTAAGGAGAGAGAGAAGGGGCTCGATGACTACCAATCACCGCCAGTCTCTACTGCCCACGTTGCACCAAGGTGTGTGGACCGCGGATCGGCCTCTACAGACATCTGCAGACACACAAGTAGACGATCCTATGGAGACGACAGTCATACTCGTTTCGAGTGACCGCCGATGATAATGATTTGTAATAATGGGACCAGGTAGAACATCTGCGTATTCAGAATTTATGCACAGCTTGATGCATTTACAAGCAAAGGTACATTAAGTTCCTGCATAAACAATTAATTTTGGATCCACAAATGAAATGGACAATGTCTTCTGCCTCAGATTGTGGGTCACATCTGTGGCACGCACCACTATCTCTCTCAAAGGGAAATATCACAGCTCCTACATGCAATGGTGATTCTTTTACCTAGGGAAACATACCACTAAATCTTTTCCGTAGCCTCTCAAACCTCTTCTGAAATTACTGACTTTTTCTGTGTTATGCGTTTCTGCTTGGGGGCTGCTGTACTTGGAAGGAAGGGTCCTGGACATCTGGCCAGTTTAATCCCTGCCTCAGATGTCTGCCTTGTGATTTTGGGTTAAATAAATGGGGATGCTTGCTTCCAAGTTTGTTCAATCACTTCTAGTGATGGTTCATCACATTCTGCTCCATTACTTCCAGAAGAAGTTTGAGTTATAGGTCTTCAAGGAGATTTGACAGATACGTTGCTTTCTCTTGTGCAACTCTTTAAGTAACATGCTACGAAAGTGCAAAACCACACTCAAGGTACAGTTAAGATGTTGCATACAGACATAACGTATTTCACACTGGGAGTCAGAAAAACCCTCAGCTCTAGCCCCAGAATAACTGGCACATTGCATTTGTGTAGCTTTTACAATTCTAGTTCTATGATACTACTATATAAAGTCCACACTCTCAAATTAATTTTATTAATCTATTCTGATGCATTCAAAAATGTATCTTATTCTTCTACACATTTTAGAATTAAACTATCAGCCTCTTTCTTCCTTACAAAATGTATAAACTCATAAAAAAATATAGAACTCACACTTTGTTGCAATGAATTATGTCTACCACAAATGTGCCTCTTCCATTAGCCTGTGCCCTATTAGTTTCTTGGCCCACACACCACAATAATTATATTCCTTAAAGAATTAACTGAAGCCTGCAAAAGCCATTTTCAATACAAATGGAAATTACAAAAAAATTTTCAAGCTATATATGTACAATTACTTAATCAATTAACTATCCTTTAAATTAAATGCTATTTATTGGTCCTCATAAATATATTTTCAATAGATGCATGGCGTATTGAAATTATACATATCTCTCACATACATTTCTATACATTATGCCAAAAGTATTGGCATTGAGAATTTATTCAAAACATACACTCGGCAGCACAGGAAATGACTGCTAATTACTGCAACTGAGACATGTATTCTTTGTTGGAAAGCTCGAGCTAGGCTAGGCCTAAATACACAATTGACATAATTGCCAATCCATTTGAATTGTAGTCGCACGATCCAAGAGATGTAAATTACATAATGTCAGTTCTTCCTCCCCTTCACACTGAGATAGAACACTTGACAAACAGCAGGTCAATCAGAACTTAAGGTTCATCTGTAATGTTGGTAGATTCAGGGATACAGTCTGGATGGCATGGTGAAAATGTTGCAGCTTCCTATCCAGAGACTAGTTAATGAATCAGGATTTTTTTTTAATGAATACATTTATATGATACTTTTCATGCCCAAAGTGTTTCATAGTCAGTGAATTATTTTCACTGTGCCTTCATTGCTGTTGTGTAGGGAAACATGGCAGCAATGCCTTGGGGACAAATGGAGTTGACTGAGGTAAATAACTCATTCATCATTTTGGTGGCATTAATATTTTTTCTAATTCATTGATGACATTTGCCTTTTCCCAGCTGCACTGAATGGCTTGCTAATACATTTTGGAGGAGAGTTAACAGTTAACCGCATTGCTCCGTCTGAGGTCATATAATGGCTGGTGAAGGTAAGTGCTAGAGGTTTCCTTCCTTGAAGGAAACTGGTGAGTCAAAGGTGATTTGCAACAATCTGGCCGTTTGAAGCTCTTGCTGCTAGTGGCAGCTTTACAATTAATTACAAGATTGATTTAAGACTGAACTGGATTTAAATTCCCTATCTCCCATGGTGTGATTTGAAACTCATATTGTCAAAACATTAGTCCAATCTTTTGCCAGTCCAATACTGTGATCATCAGATTATGTCAGATTATCATATCTCGGAAGGTTGTTAGAAGAATGTCAGTCACACCACTATAGAAACTTCCTAATTTTCTCTAAATAATGCCTTCAAATAATTTAAAACCATCTGAAGCAGACATGATCACAGTTTCACGTAATAATTAATGTAATAAAAACAGAAAATGTTGGAGATACTTAGCATGTTAGGTAATATATGGGGAAAGAATGAAAGTTAACATTTTAAATTAAGAACCTTCGATCAGTATCTCAGTTTACTGAGTTATCTGCTAAATGTTAAAAGCAAAATTTTCTGCTACTTTGAGGGTGAATCTGTTTCATAACAAATTAAAATAACCAAGCAACAATTTAGAAAACTTTTATCAATAAAAACGACCCTATGGGTGAACTTCGTATTATTTCTGTGTGATGTGTTATATTAAAAAATCATTTCAGATTTGTGTAGATTCTGCTGGTTTGTAAACAACTTCTTATCATCTTTGCTCATGAAGTACATTGCAAGTATAATGCTGTTTTGGAGAAACAATGGCTTTTGCTTCAATCATTTCCTTCAGTCTAAAGTACTTGATTTAGTGCCAAGGCAATATTCTTACATTACATCTTCCAAGAGATCTAACCCGTAATATATGCTTTGAAGATTCTCCAAGAGCAGTGTGATGTTTATAGACCGAGGTGTAGGAACACATGATTAATAAACATACATGTCATGTTGTCACAAATTGAAATAATGATGTTCAAATATTTTACAGGTATCAATCTGCCGTACTGTCACAATAAAGCACCGCCCAAGATCTAATATCATAATCAATTTACAAATAAACCATTATTTTAGCTTACAGTTTGGGACAGAGACCCATCATTTATGTATTTGCCTCTGTACTCCACTATTTGATGTTTGTAATAGAAAAAAAAAATCACATGTGGTTAAAGTGCACTTTGTCAGATTTTATTAAAGGCCATTTTTATACATTTTGTTTTCACCATGTAGAAATTACAGTTGTGTTTATACATAGTCCCCCCATTTCAGGGCACCATGTTTGGGGTACATGGCTTCATAGGTGTTTGTAATTGCTCAGGTGTGTTGAAATGCCTCCTTAATGCAGGTATAAGAGAGCTATTTACTATTTATCAACATGAGGACCAAAGTTGTGCCAATGAAAGTCAAAGAGACTGAGAAACAAGAATAAAACTGTTAGAGACATCAGCCAAACTTTCGACTTACCAAAATCAACTGTTTGGAACATCATTAAGAAGAGAGAGCACTGGTGAGCTTACTAGAGGAGGAGGAGCCATCTTGGGGAACGGCTGCTAACCAGCAGCCGTCCGTTTAATTCATTTTTTTTTCAGTTTTTCGTAAGTCTTGTTCTTCGTTTGTTGGAGATATGGACTTCTGAATGTGGTGGGAAGGAGGTAATCATACTTCTGGGTCCCTACCTGGTCGGTGAGGGCTGCCCGTCGACCTGTCCTCGTGGCCTACCAGCGGGCGTGGAGCGCCGTTTCCTGGCGGGGATCGGCCAGCACGTCGGCTTTGGTGGTGGCACAGCGCTGGAGCGCTATCGTGGAGCGGAGCGGGCGATGCCTTGCCTGGGTCGCCGCGCTGGATCGACGCGCTGGAGCTCCGGTGAGTTGTGACCGCCGAGATCAACACCTCCAGGCTGCGGGTCTGCAGAGTGGAGGGCGCCGACTTTAACATCGGGAGACTGGGAGCTCCAACCCGGTGCGGCCCTGTCGGCTTCGGAAGCTGACAATCCTCTGCTCGGAAGTGGCCGTTCCAGGTGGCCCAGCCGCTGAATGGACTCTCCCGACGCCGGGGGGGATGATTTTTCTGTGTGTAAGTTACTATGTTAGTCTGTGTCCAAGATGGCTGTCGGAAGGGAGAGTGGACGCTGGCGCGCTTTAGCTGCCGCTGCTCTCTCTACACATTGTGTTTTTTGATTTTGTGTTTTTGGAGTGATTTCTATCTTTAATTTGTGTATTGATGATGTCCTTATTATTTATTTTTCTCTGACAATATGTTTTTTTCTCTTCTGTTAATCTTTGTAAGGTGTCCTTGAGATTTGAAAGGCGCCCGAAAATAAAATTTATTATTATTATTACTAATCGCAAAGAGACTGTCAGGCCAAGGAAGACATCCACAGCTGATGACATAAGAATTCTCACTATAATAAAGAAAAATCCCCAAACACCTGACAGATCAGAAACACTATTCAGGAGTCAGGTGTGGACTTGTCAATGACCATTGTCCGCAGAAGAGTTAATGAACAGAAATACAGAAGCTACATTGCAAGATGCAAACCACTGGTCAGCCATAAAAATAGGATGGTCAGGTTACAGTTTGCCAAGAAGTACTTAAAAGAGCAACCACGGTTCTGGAAAAAAGGTCTTGTGGACAGATGAGATGAAGATGAACTTATATCAGAGTGATGGCAAGAGCAAAGTATGGGGGAGAGAAGAAATTGCCCAAGATCCAAAGCATACCACCTCATCTGTGAAACATGGTGGTGGGGTGTTGTGGCCTGTGCATGTATAGCTGCTGAAGGTACTGGATCACATCTTCACTGATGATACAACTGCTGATCGAAGGAGCATAATGAATTCTGTAGTGTACAGACACATCCTATCTGCTCAAGTTCAAACAAATGCCTCAAAACTCATTGGCCGGCGGTTCATTCTACGTGGCCAAGTCAAGCACCCGATCTGAACCCAATTGGGCATGCCTTTTATATGCTGAAGAGAAAACTGAAGGGGACTAGCCCCCAAAACGAGCATAAGCTAAAGATGGCTGCAATACAGGCCGGACAGAGCATCGCCAGAGAAGACACTCAGCAACTGGTGATGTCCATGAATCGCAGACATCAAGCAGTCATTGCATGTAACGGATAGGCAACATAATACTAAACATGACTACTTTCATTTACATGACATTGCTGTGTCCCAAAAAATATTATTGTGCCCTGAAATGGCGGCCGGGGGGGGGGGGGGGGGTATTTAAAAAATTTGTTGTAATTTCTACATGGTGAAACCAAAAAGTATAAAAATGGCTATTAAAATTTGACAATGTGCACTTGAACCACATGTGATTTTTTTCTATTACAATTACAGAGGCAAATAAATAAATGATGGGTCTTTTGTCCCAAACATTATGGAGGGCACTGTAATTGTAATTATATAAAACATATGCAGGTTTTCTATTCACAGGAAAATTTTCTTGTATGCTTTCAAGGCTAATATATACAGATTCTGATTCATGGAGTCAGGGCATTTTGTATTCACATGTATGAGAGTATCCCATGTACACAACCTTATTTATACCCTTTGACATGATATTGAATCCACACAAATATATCATCCGCTGCTGGAGAACTTAGTGGGTCAAGCAGCATTCAGTAATCAGTATTTACTTTAATGTCATTTTAACTGAATACTTACATACACAGATGAAACGAAAAATCGTTTCATCTGTGAATTATCGTCATTACTTTTGCAGTGTCTGATGAATTAAAAACATAGACTGCCCTGCACTCACCATCTCAGTTATGCTTCTTTTAAAATTACCAGTGGATTTATATTCCTCCGAAACCTTAGGTGGGATAGATATGAAGCTATATGTATATAGCATCTGATAAATTTACTGAGATAATTGAGTTACCATTGAATTCAGACATCATACGAATTAATATAGTGAAAGGTTTGTCCGTGATTCAAATCTTTTGTACCCTCCATTAGTAGATATCTATTAGCTGAAGGTCTGAATAGAAATGCATTTTTTGTTGACATTTAGAGACAGTTGGTAGTTTTTCATCTCAATCAGTTGCGAGGTGTTCCTCTTCCTCTACCTCTTCCTCTACCTCTAGGTGCTTTTAAATTGTCATTTCTTATGGGTTTTTTGTGGCGTTCAACTTTAATCCACTCACCTTCATTAGGTTTGCATTGCCTATTCTGACACAACTCTTTTGGGGTGTTAGCAGCTGATACTTCAGGGATTGGACCTTTGTCCGTAGCTATCCGTTGTTGGATTTGCATTTGCAAATATCTGTCAGGCCCCCATGACTTAGCGTGGTGAGAACGAACAGTCTTTTCTGGCGACATATGCCCAGTGTTATATCTGGGAGGTGTGCTTTTGGTTCTTTCCCTTCCAGGTCCCTTTTCCTTGTTCCAGATTCCACTACCAAGTACAAACACTGGACTAACCTCTTTTCTATTATTGTTATTTAATCCTTCAGAACTGGTTGTTTTATTAAATAAGCTACCGTTCAAATCATTACTATGATAGCCACTGGTCTGTCTGTCACTAATCTGGTCTCTTTCCAAATTGATGCTTGACGTTGTACTGGATACACTGCTTCCCACAGAGCTCAGATGTACAGTGGAAAGGCGACTGCTTAACCCCGGTGTTCTTGATAATGGGCTGGAGCTTCGACTGGATTGAGCCAAAGGAGCAGCCATGTGATATCTGCTGGGGCTCTGTACTCTTCTTACAGCTGCAGCATAGGAATCCTGGTTTGCAAATAGGAAATACTGAGGTAATGCAACAGAGCTGGAATTGCTGTGGCTAGAAGGTAAAGTGGCAGAATATTGTGGAGAGTCACTTGTAGATATTTTCCGCAACTTTAAATCATTGAACCATTGTTGACGAATATCTGGAACACATAAAAATGTTTAAACAGTTATTGCTTATTTTTAAATTGTGCTGTTGGAAAGGAAAAAAAATACATTATTCAAAATTTATTTTATCATTATCATAAAAGATGGAAACAGGTCCTTCAGCCCAATTTGTCCACACCGACCAACATGTCCCATTTACACTAGTCCCACTTGCCTGCCTTTGGTCTAGATCGCTCTAAACCTGTCTTATCTTGCAGTCCTGTGCATAAAATCAGACTTGTCTTTAAGAATGATGGTGAGATGATCAAGAAACAATTGTGTTTTTGTTTTCACTTGGTCTATGGCCAACATCAACGTGATCAAATGCACCCGATCAATTGATCAATGGATGGGCTGAAGATAAGTTATGTACTGTAGTGAAGAATCTGCAACTTCTACTTCATAGAAAGTAAATAAATATATATAATATATAAATTGCAATAAACATAGTTTGCTAGTACAGGATTAAACGAAGGTTGTACCTGAAAAAAATAAAAAATCGATTTTAAGCAACATTTTTAGTAAACTGTGTTCTGGATTTAGGAAAATTGCAGTTTGAACAACTATACAAAGCTTTCTGCACCAAAGACTTACAATCAATAAGCATAAAAATAAAAATAATTTACTCTCCTGAAAGCTTCAATTGTCTAGATCTAACAACATTTATGAGCCAGATCTAGCTGACCAAGCAACCTAAACCACCCAGTCACTGCCATAACTCACCAACAACCCAAACATAATCTTCCTGACCTGTATTTAACCTGTATTTAATTAGTCTAAATTTGAAAGGCCAATTTTATAGGCCTGGAGGATTCTGAAACCCAGCAACACAGCCCGATCAGGGTCGCCAGTAGTGAGAAAGTCTCACGCTCAGTCTAAATTAGGGTCTCGACCCAAAACGTCATTCATTCCTTCCCTCCAGAGATGCTGCCTGTCCCACTGAGTTACTCCAGCTTTTTGTATCTATCTTCAGTTTAAACCAGCATCTGCAGTTCCTTCTTGCACAAGCCTCACACTTAAAACTGCCTGAAAATGTTTTAGACTGGCAAAGCCCTCTCCTGGATTTTCTGTAAAAAAATGCTGTAAGCAATTTTTTAATTGTTTTTCTATATCTATAAATGCCATAGATAAGTATTGAATAATTAAAATTAAATATAAAAAAGCATATTTTGAAAAAAGTTGTTAGACCGTGTAAATAAACATTAAACTAATTCAAAATAACTAAAAAAACAGCCTTCTCTCTGATTTCTGATCTACATGCTTACAATTCCTATTGAAATCAATGAGGATGGAGTATGAACATGCTTTAAACTGATGCAGGATCTTTGTGGAGACATTCGTAGTGTAAGTGCTGAGGAACTGCAACAAGAGTGGGGTCTGCTCCTGAATGGACTTAGCCATCTCAAGCGTCAAGAGTGTTTTAGTCAAAGTCAAAGTAGCCTTTATTGTTATTCAGACCTTGCGGTCTGAAGAAAATGTTGTTGCCTTGCAGTCCTACATATAGTAAAAAATGACAAAAACACACAAAAAACACAAATTAACATCCACCTCAGTGAGTTGAATACTCCTCACTGTGATGGATGGCAAAAGTCTTAAGTCTTTGTCTCTTCCCTTCTTATTCTCCCTCTGCGCTGAGGCGATCCAGGCTTCGGATGTTGTGACCCCGCCGGGTGATGGTAAGTAATGTCAGTCCCGCGGCTGAATCCAAGCGCCGCGAACGGGCCGGTTCAACCTCGCGGCCCGGGGTGGTCGAAGCCGCCGAAGCTGCGGCCCTCCAGTCCAGAGGACGCAGCTGTTGTCGCGGGAGCTCTGGAGAACAGGTCACCAACTTGGGACCTGCGAGCTCCCGATGATGTCGTCCACCGGGCCCGCAGCCGATCCTCCGAGGTCGGATCGCTGCTGCCGCTGCCTCTGCCCGCTCCGAGGTCTGGTGGCTGCTGCCGCTGCCCGCTCCGAGGTCGGGTCGCCACTGCCGCTGCCCGCTCCGGGGTCGGGAGCCACTGCCGCTGCCCCCTCCGAGTTCGGGTCGCTAGCGCTGCCCGCTCCGGGGTCGGGTCGCCACTGCCGCTGCCCGCTCCGAGTTCGGGTCCCCCCTGCCGCTGCCCGCTCCGAGATCAGGTCCCCACTGCCCGCTCCGGGGTCGGGTCCCCACTGCCGCTGCCCGCTCTGGGGTCGGGTCCCCACTGCCCGCTCCGGGGTCAGGTCTCCACTGCCGCTGCCTGCTCCGGGGTCGGGTCCCCACTGCCGCTGCCTGCGCCGGGGTCGGGTCCCCACTGCCGCTGCCCGCTCCGGGATCGGGTCCCCACTGCCCCCTCCGGGGTCGGGTCCCCACTGCCGCTGCCTGCTCCGGGGTCGGGTCCCCACTGCCGCTGCCCGCTCCGAGATCAGGTCCCCACTGCCCGCTCCGGGGTCGGGTCCCCACTGCCGCTGCCTGCTCCGGGGTCGGGTCGCCACTGCCGCTGCCTGCTGCGGGGTCGAGTCGCCGCTGCCCCAGCTCCGAGGCCACCAGCTCCGCTATTAGGCCTCAGCGCAGGCGGAGACGGAGACGGGGGATACGACAAGAGAAGTCGCATCCCCCCGAAATAAGAGACCAAAAACATTTCTCCCCTCCACCTACACACATACACAATAAACCAAAAATGAACTAAAACAGAACAAAAGAACAACACAAAAAAGAAAAAAAAACAGACGGACTGCAGGCGAGCCGCAGTTGCTATGGCAGCGCCACCATTTTATTGTCATATGTACTGAAACAAAACAATGAAATTCTTACATGCAGCATCAGCTTAACAGGTTTATAAATACAGTACTCAATAGATAATAAAATAAACAAACAAAGTTAAAGAAATAAAAACCAAATATTGTGCGATAAAAAACAAAGCCTGAAGCGCCCAAAGCAGTTCAGTTTGGAGTTTAGTTGGAGTTTATACGGTTTGAAAACCTGATGGTCTGGTTTAGTTTAGTTTATTATTGTCACGTGTGCGGTAGAGAATAGCTTTTGTTTGCGTGATATCCAGTCAAAGAAGAGACAGTGTATGAAAACAATGAAGCTGACCAATGAACACAGAAAAGGGTGCACATTTGGTGCAAAATAAAGTTCAATTAAAGATAGTTTAAATGTCTCCAATGAGGTAGATGGAAGGTCAGGACTGCACTCGAGCTAATGAGAGGACCATTCAGTTGCCTGTTAACAGCTGGGAAGAAACTCCCTGAATCTGGAGGTATGCGTTTTAAAATGTCTGTACCTCTTGCCTGATGGGAGTGGGGAGAAGAGGGAGTGTTCGGGGTGATGGTAGTATGCTGAGCCTGTACGTTACAGTTTTCAGCCTCCTATACCTTCTCCACGGGCAGGAGTAAATGAGATCATACCCGGAGTGATGTGGCTTCTTGATGATGCTGACTGCCTTTTTGAGAGAGCGCCTCCTGTAGTTCCCTTCGATGGTGGGGATGTCAATATCCGCGATGGAACAGGCAGAGTTCACACCTTTTTGTGATCTTCTTCTTTCCTGAATATTCATGTTGCCGAAACAGTCCATGATATCAATCAATATGCTTGCTTCTGTACACAGCCCGATAGATCTGTGGATGGCGCAGTCAACCTGGGCCTGCACTTCATCCTCCAGCACCTAGACCGCCATATGCGAGGATTTTGTTTGTTGATTTTAGCTCTGCATTCAACACCATTGTGCCAGAGCTACTACACTCCAAACTTTCCAAGTTGACTGTGCCTGAAACCCTCTGTCGGTGGATCATCAGCTTCCTGACAGACAGGAAGCAGCATGTGAGGCTGAGAAAGCACATCTCAGACCCACAGACCTTCAGCATAGGAGCACCGCAAGGCTGCGCACTCTCCCCTCTCCTCTACTCTCTCTACACCAATGACTGCACCTCCATTGACTCCTCTGTCAAGCTTCTCAAGTTGGGGAGGAATCTGCCTACAGACAGGAAGTGACACAGCAGCTGTCCTGGTGCCTTCGTAACAACCTGGAGCTCAATGCAGTGGAATTGATTGTAGATTTTAGGAGAGCTCCCCCTTCTCTCACCCCACTCACCATCAACAATACCAGTCACATCTGTGGGTCTTTTAAGTTCCTGAGAACCATCATCTCCAAGGACCTTAAATAGGGGGGCACCATCGACTCCACAGTCAAACAGGCACAACAGAGGAAGGCAACAGGCAACAGAGGATCGTAGAGTCTTCCTCACCTTCTCCATCATGGCAGCTGATCCGGAGGCTGCAGCAATCGTTTGCAACATTGGCTGCAACCTTCCCTCCATTGATGAACTGTACACAGGAAGTGAGTGGGCAAGATCATCTTGACCCCCCTCACCCTGGCCACAAACATTTTGAAGCACTTCCCTCTGGAAGGAGATTCCGGACTGTCAAAGCTGCCACAGCCAGACATAAAAACAGCTTTTTTCCACAAGTAGTAGCTCTACTCAATAACCAAAAATCTGTAGCCTCCTTTTGCTCTGGTATTTTATTTAATTCACATGTTTAATCGATAATGTTTTATGTATCATTCCTAACTATCACTGTATGTAATGTTGTCACTTGCGGGCGGAGCACCAAGGCAAGGCCAATAAACTTATTAATTCATTCATTCATTCACTTGTTGAAGTTTAAGAGAATATTCATCAACATACCAAAGGTCCTCAATCTTCTAAGGAAGTCGAGGCATCGATAGGCTATTCTTATGATTGCTTCAATGTGTTGGATCCGGGTCAGATCTTCAGAGATAAGCACACCCAGGAATTTGAAGTTGTTGACTCTCTTCATCAGCGACCCGTTGATGATGGCAGCTTTGTGAACCCTCGGCCTTCCTCTTCTAATGTCAACAATCAGTTCCTTGGTTTTACTGACTTTGAGACCAAGGTTGTTGTTCCAGCATCATTCAATCAGACAACCTTCTCCCTCCTAAACTTTGACAAATCATGATCCATAATTTGTTCAATAATGGTGGTGTCGTCAGTGGATTTGAAGAAGTAGTTGGAACTGTGTACGGCTACACAGTCAAGGGTATAGAGTGAGTAGAGCAGGGGACTGAGCACACAGCCTTGAGGTGGTTATTAAGGAGGAAGTTTATTTGCTAATTCGTACTGATTGTGTTCTGTTGATAAGGAAGTCGAGGATCCAGTTGCAGAGAGATGCGCAACTGTTCCCTAAGCTTGGTAACAAGTTTGGAGCGGAACATGGCGTTGAATGCCGATCTGTAGTATATGAACAACAGCCTGACGTATGTGCTTTTATTGTCCATGTGGTCCAGTGCAGAGTGGAGAGTAAGCGAGATTGCATCCTCTTGTTGTGGCGGTAGGCAAATTGTAGTGGGTCCAGGTTCTTGCTGAGGTAGAAGTTGATATGTGCGATAACCAACTGCTCAAAGCACTCATGTTAGCGCTACTAGTCGGTAGTCATCGAGGCATATCACCTTACTCTTCTTGGGCACTGATATTATTGGTGCCATTTTGAAGCAGGTGGGAAACTGTAAAGTAGGTTGGAGAGATCTGTACCCCTCAACAAGTTTGTATTGTACTTGCACTGTTTAAATTCATTCAACATTAGTCTAGTAGCTACGATATATCTGATCTGTTAGGATAGCATGCAAAACAAAGCTTTTCACTGCACCTACACATGTGACAATCATAAACCTAAACCTGCCCAAACCTATTCAGATGCAGCATTGCATAAGAGACAATTGTTACATTGATAATGCTATTGTCCCTTCTAATAATACCAACAGAATGAATAGTTGGCAAAAACACAAACTGTCTTTACTTAAAATGATCTCAGTCTACAATATACAATCTTCTGGAAGGAGATAAATGGAGTAATTTTTGTGTGTGTACGACTTTTCTATTGCTGATTCTGCACCATGAATTAAGAGAGAGAATGGAGCCAATCTGTCACACATTGTTTAAGAGTTGATTATCTTATACCTCGGGTCATTTGCTGGTGAAATCTTCATTTATGGCACTGCTGTTTCCAGATAGAACCACTCCATGACTAATTACCATCATATTTCCTATACAATCTTGTGCTTGGACAACATTTTGCTTCCTGCATCTCAGTTTCATTCACACATCATGGTTGTGAATGCAGATCTATATAGTTGCTGCTCTCACTCTTACTCAAATGAAAAATGCTCATCCTTTTTCCAGTCCTCCGAGCTTTCTAAATCTTTATTTCTCGTTTCTTGTGCATCTTCAGTTTTAGTTGATCTTAATAATGGCCTTACGTTCAGCTATTCCAACCCTAAGGTGTGGAAACCCTTCTGCCTCTCCTTACCTCTTTAAAACCTACCTTTTTGATTAGGCATTTGGCTTGCTGTTCCCAACATTCTCCAAGTTTGTCAGATTTTTGTTAGCTAAAGAACCAGTTAAACACCTTGGTTAAAAACCAATGTGTTCAAGGTGTTATATAAATTATGTTCATTCTTGTTATTTTATGCATATTAATTATAGCAGCAAATTTAAATAACAACAAAATACACGTGATTAAAAACAGCAAATTGAAATCAAAGTAAAAGCCAATCAGCCTTTGGTCAGATTTATTTATTCTTAAGTTCAAACAGCAGTGTCACCATTTAAAATGCAAATGCATATTTTTTTATGGACTTCATGGTATAAGGGAAGCACATTTTACACCTATAAAAAAATTAATCTGTTTTTCATATTTCAACCTCTTTCCTACTAATATAAATAGCCATGAGGTGATTGTTGGTGTGAATGCCAACATCAAGAGAAGGGCATATTGACTGAATTTGAATAAGGGCCAAACTCCAGTGTTGTATAGTCCAAGCCATGAATCATTACAATATAGTTGTACGTCTTCCACTTTGAGAAAGTATGGTTCGATGGTTTCAATAAATGACTTACTTAACTGACACTTGCTCTGAAACTTGCTTTCTGTATTTGCTGAGACAGTCTGGATAACTAGCACCACCTCCTTCACTTCAGTATTCAAAGTATCCTGTGCAATACTGTGGTTGTGCTTGGATGTTTTGGGAAGTTTGACATCAGCCTGTTGAATAATTTCCGAAAGATATTTTAGATATCACAAGCATGATTTTTAAAACTTATTCGCTGATAATTTCACAAAGCGATTTCTTTCCAGTACTAATTTTTTCCTGTAACAATAGTGCCTCATATTGAATTAGTTACATTGGTGGTCTAGGGGAGATTCTACCTACACAGGCAAGAAATTGAATTTAAATTAGTTGCTGACATTTGGGAAGGTTGAAGGGCAAGAAAGGGAAGGGATGAGGTAAAATATAATGCCATTCTTGTACTATTTACATTTGTCATCTGAGGTAATCTATTAAACCATATGCTGAGGGTATGGTTTGGGATTTTCTTGATCTCTATGATTTTATTGTGGGTTATGTACATGGTGCCCTGGCCCTCTGTACAGTCAAGAAACATTAATATTTTTGGTTAAGCAATTGTATACTTCCTTTAGATTTTATCAATCTTGACATACATTTGTATTTCTAACAGAAAGGACCAAAAATTATATATTATAAGGGAATCGAGGAAATCCGGGGCATTGAGGGCAGGGAAAATTGTGGAATGTGCCATGGATGATGAAAGTGTATCCACAAAGAGGAGAGACTGGTTGAGTACAAGGCAAGGACAATCACGACTGTGGGAGAGAAGAGGAATGTAGTGATTAGTATGAGAAACACAGTGGGCCAGTTTGAAGGGATAGAAAACTTGGCTGATGTTAAAGGAATACATCTTGGAAGCTCAGATGCCAAGATAGCATCTGCCTAAACAGCCGAGTACTTGCTATTTTTTTTAAAGCATATCAGGACAAGACTTTATTAAATTCGTAGGTTTTAAGGACCATTTTAAGCATTAAAAGGAAAGAGAGGCAGAGGGATCATATAGCTTAGGTTCAAGGTAGCTTAATGGTAGAGATGTCAATGGTAGCAATTATAGGTGGAGAAGCACAATTAATTGCAAGTATTCTATAACAATATCACTGTTTATCTACCCTTCATAACTTAAACTAGGACATGGCTGGAATCTGCCCACAACAATAAAGAAGAGCTGAAACCAGGAACATAAAAAAACAGAAGCACAGTCCCTTACATCTGCTACAAGAAGACCATGGCTGATATACCATCTTATCATCGTCTTCCCGCATTAACTTCAGTTCCCTTGATTCATTTAATATCCATCCTCTTTTGAACATATTCAGTGACCATCCCTCCAAACTCTCTTCCACAGATTCAATATCTTCTGGGTGATGATGCTCATCACTTTCCTGAATGGCTGACACCTTATTTTGATACTATGATTCCTGCTTCCAATTATACCTGTCAAGGGAAAGATGACTTCTGTATCTACTCTCTCAACCTTATACCAAATTGTACATTTTACTAAAATCACCTTTTAGATGCTTCTAAAACAAAGGGAGAATCAACCCAGTCTGCTATTCTTTTCTCATGGGATAATCCCCCCCTCCTAGCATCTAACTGGTGAACATTTGCAGCACTCCCTTTATCACAAGTGTATCCTTCCTTAGGTAGGGTGGCTAGGCTTGTAAATATTATTTTTATTAAGGTTCTGCAATTTTAGTCGTACAGCATAGAAACAAGCCCTTCAGCTCAACTTGCCCATGCTGACCAAGATGCCCCATCCACACTAGTCCTACCTGCCCAAGTTTGGCCCATATCTCTCTAAACCTTTCCTATCCATGTACCTGTCCAAATGGTTTTTAAATGTTGTAATAGCACCTGCCTCAACTACCTCCTCTGGCAGTGTGTTCAATACTCACCACTCTCTCTGTGGAAAAAGTTTCCCCACAGATTGGTGGGACTGTTTATTTGTATACTCAAGTCTGTTTATACTGTATATATCCATCCACAATGTACTTAATGCTTACTGCACTAATACTTCTGTCCATACTGCATATATCCCACCCAGTGTATCCAAACTACAATGTCCCACTGTACATATATTTCCCCATCTATAGTGTACCCTTATCTGTGCTGCTCTACTGCGCTTTCTTAGCTATTATTCCACCACATGCACTGTTTTTGCACCTGATTAGATGCTAACTGCATTTTGTTGTCTCTGTACTTGTACTCTGCACAATGACAATAACGTTGAATCAAATTCAATCAAGTTCACTTGTGATGAAGACCAACATATCATTGCTGATTCTTACTGAATCTGTACGGATAACTGCACATGATTGTCTAGGGCTTAGAATGATATGTATAATTCAGACAAAGATACATTCATTGTTTTTGTATAATTTAGCTGCTGTACTTTCATTCCAATATAGTTCTAATCTAAATCTCAAGTTTGTGTGCTACTCGATGTAAGATAGAGCTCACATCTGGGAGAAACAGGTAATTGGAAAGCTCAACTCAACTCATCTGCATTTGTAAATGCTTGATATCAGTTCATTACCCCAATGAAAACAGATAGCATGGAATTAGTGGGTAGGGTTCCTGAAATCTAAGAGCCTTTTAAAAGATGGTGGGAGGAAGGATGTGTCTTTAGCCATGTAGAATTGATCCTGTTGGGCTTCTCAAACGATTTGTCCACGACTGGGTCTTCCAAATACCAACAAATAGAATGATTATTATATTCAAAATGTGTTCAGGGCTAACCTCATAGGTAACAATACATTCCACAGTCTGGTTCTCATTTATGCCCACAATCCACTTCTCCATTAGATAGGGAGGCTGTAAAAAAACAATTAAATTAAAGTCTGTTATTTAAAAATACAATCATATTTAATGTTCTGTCCGAATGTAAGAAGTGAGAAGTACTCGATCACTCATTCCATTAAAACAAAGGCTGCATGTGTTAGTCTGATCACGGTAGCTTGATTGTCATAATGTGGATAATATGGAGTTAAATCATCAAGAAGGCAAGTAGCTTTGAGTGATCTCCTACTAAAGAGTGCTGTGAATATCTTTCAATAATGGTTTCATTTTTCAAATTGCAATATTCTCAGTGACCCTGATTTGATACGTGTTTAAAATTATGGGATGAAACAGAGAAAATTCAGAAATAGACCAGTTTCTGTTGCTGACAGGTCGTGTAAGTAGGTTTAAATTAAATGTAAGAGAGCAGAAGAAACATTTTTCTTGCACAAAGTCTAAATGGTTACAGTTAGTGATTGAAGCAGAAACCGTGTCAATTTTTAAGGAGAGGTTAGGGTAGGTGGTTTACGGAAAGGGAGATGTGGAGTTATGGAATTAAGGCTTGTGATTGCACGGAGATAAATTACCAATATTGGCTGTCAAATACTACTCAATTTCTGCCATGCGGAAGTCAAATTGCACCACATTATATTGTAAGAACCTGTCACTACATCACAACCAATGAATTATCTAAAAGGTGCTGTTGCCACTTACAGGCAGATATGATGTCTAACATTTCATAGACATCAATGAAAAGACTTTTGATTTTTTTTGTGCTTCTATGACTAAATATAGGCCAGGAGAACGTCTCTGTTCTTTATCAAACAGTGGATGAAATTGTCTAAGTTCATCCAAACAGGGTGGATGAGAATAATAGATGTGCTGAAATGGGTCTGGTGCTACTATCACCTGACCTAGAATCACATATAATAGTTGAATTAATCCAACAGGTTATAGTATAAAATAATATTTTGTGGATTAAAGTTAGGCACATGAATCAGGCTTCCAAAACACTACCACAAGCGAGGTTATTTAACACAAAAGGAAATTACGTACAGTTTTATTCTGGTAATAATTTATGAATTCAGTAAAATGCTGTACACATAGAAATATTAAGAACTTCGGGGAAAACATCTGGAAGAAAATCTAATGCTTGCAACCCGAAATGATAACCAAATGTTACTTGTCTTAATACACAACAATGCAAACACAAATTCAATTTAATATTCAACGGCTCGCTAAATTATACGAATCTGCTGCAGTAATAAATTTACCTTGGTTATTTTAATTACATCTGTGTCTTGCCTGTTAGTGTTAAAAGTTATATCCTTGATATAAGTCAATGCAACATCATCACCATCCACTTCTACATACATTTTCCATTTGGAATCCTGATTGAAAAAGGAAGAGATTGTTATAGGGTTTGCATGGGTATGCAATCCATCAGAGAATATTTCACTAACATTTACAATTCTGTCTTTATTTTCACAAAGCATAATAGTAAGCACAGAGTTGAAAGCAGATAACAGATAATAGGATGTTACACTAATCAGGATCATCACTCATAACGTTCACTTTCAAACTGTAACAATTCATTTAATCTTCCCAATTGTCATAGTTTAAAAAAATATTTTTGAGTGATTCAAAATTAATATTGAGATTATTTACAATCAGAAATGTGGTTAACTGAATTCATATTACATTATTTACCAAAAATATGGTCAAATAGGTTGATGATTAGAAATCTTTACTATGAAAACATGATTAAAAATCTTTTACCTGTGAGACTACTGCATGACAAGCGTGATTTAACAAAATTGATGTTTTCAATTAAATCTTATTTTAAAATCTGGAAGCAATACTTATTTGAAATTATTAAAAAATACTCTATGGCAATACATTTTGCATCAGTCAAAAGCCACAAAACATTATTCACCATGGTAAAGTTGATTCAACAGCACACTCTAGAGGCCACACATTTAAGTATGGACCATCAAAAATTAGATAAGGCTTCAGGGATCACTTTTATACAAAGCAATACACCATACTTGCGAAACATTTTCCATTAATAAACATTATTATTCCTCATTAGGCTGAAAAATGAACAAAAGATTTGTTTGCAATATAAGATTCCATTTAAAAGTTTCTAAACCGAACAACCTTACTGAAGTCCATTGGGCAAGTGATGCAGTAAATTATTCCTGAGTTTCCTAAGAATAGAGAATTCACCCTAAAAGACTAAATAAAGAAAATGGTTTTCCACTATGATGACGAATCATATATCAGCAAACTGAAAACAGAAGAAATATTTAATGCTCAGTCAACATTATATCCAAAATCTAAACTTGTGGCAAACTCTAAGATTTATTTGGACAATTTATGTGCCCTTGAGGGCTGTGATGAGTGTTACTTCAAAGGTCTCTTAAAAGGTACAAAACCCACGACTTGGCTGTAAAGTCGTGCAACCTAGCACAGACCAACCTTCACATGGCAAGCACATTGCAGACCTTCTAGCACAAATTAGGGAGGAAAGCTAATGCTGATTATTTTCCTCCTGAAATCAGAGCATGTCAAGGTCAACTATAAAACCTGGATGCTACCCTAGCATCAGCAAATCTGTACCGAACAAGGATCATGACTGATTTCGTAAGATTCAATACAATATTATTTGGCATTGAAAATGCTAAAATGAGACACATTACTAACAGATTTCAATACAGTCTTGATTTTCCTTGCAAGGCAAATATATCCATAAAATAATAACCATAAGGTATGACGGGATTAAGAATGTAATAATTTATGATGTCTAAATTCTAAGAACTACAATAAACAGTAACTTGACAGGTTCCCATCTTTAATTTACATCAGTTTATATACCTTGCGAATTTGTTTTACTTGCATATTAATCAATTTTATCTTCTTCCAAATCATAGGTTTGCATTTTTTGTTAAATATTAGAGTTGTACATCATCTACATGACCTGACATGGTCACAATTTAACATCCCATAATGTATGGGACAAAGACCCATCAATTATATATTTGCCTCAATATATACTGCACAATTTGAGATTTGTAATAGTAAAAAATTGTAATAGTAAAATATCACATGTGGTTAAAGTGAAGTGTGATTATGGTTAAAGTGCACATTGTCAGATTTTAATAAAAGCCATTTTTATACATTTTGGTTTCACCATATAGAAATTACCACTGTGTTTATACATAGTCCCCCATTTCAGGGCTCCATAATGTTTGGGGCACATGGCTTCACAGGTGTTTGTAATTGTTCAGGTGTGTTTAAATGCCTCCTTAATGCAGGTATAAGAGAGCTCTCAGCACCGTCTTTCCTGCAGTCTTTCCATCACCTTTGGAAACTTTTATTACTATTTATCAACATGAGGACCAAAGTTGTGCCAATGAAAGTCGAAGAATCCATTATAAGACTGAGAAACAAGAATAAAACTGTTGGAGACATCAGCCAAATCTTAGGCTTACCAAAATCAACTGTTTGGAACATCATTAAGAGAGCACTGGTGAGCTTACTAATCGCAAAGGGACTGTCAGGCGAAGGAAGACCTCCACAGCTGATGACAGTAGAATTCTCTCTATAATGAAGAAAAATCCGCCAAACACCTGTCCGACAGATCAGATCTGACTCTTCAGAAGTCAGGTATGGATTTGTCAATGACCACTGTCCGCAGACATCTTTTTGAACAGAAATACTGAGGCTATACTGCAAGATGCAAACCACTGGTTAGCCGCAAAAAATGGCCAGGTTACAGTTTGCCAAGAAGTACTTAAAAGAGCAACCACAGTTCTGAAAAAAGGTCTTGTGGACAGATGAGACGAAGATTAACATATCAGAGTGATGGCAAGAGCAAAGTATGTAGGAGAGAAGGAACTGCCCAAGATCCAAAGCATACCACCTCATCTGTGAAACACAGTGGCGGGGATGTTATGGCCTGGGCATGTATGGCTGCTGAAGGTACTGGCTCACTTATCTTCATTGATGATACAACTGCTGATGGTAGTAGCATAATGAATTCGGAAGTGTATAGACACATCCTATTTGCTCAAATGCAAACAAATGCCTCAAAATTCATTGGCCGGCAGTTCATTCTACAGCAAGACAATGATCCCAAACATACTGCTAAAGCAACAAAGGAGGTTTTCATAGCGAAAAAATTGTCAATTCTTGAGTGGCCAAGTCAATCACCTGATCTGAACCCAATTCAGCATGCCTTTTATATGCTGAAGGGAAAACTGAAGGGGACTAGCCCCCAAAACAGAGGGTAGTTGAGGCCAGTTCATTGGCTATATTTAAGAGGGAGTTAGATGTGGCCCTTGTGGCTAAGGGGATCAGGGGGTATGGAGAGAAGGCAGGTACGGGATACTGAGTTGGATGATCAGCCATGATCATATTGAATGGCGGTGCAGGCTCGAAGGGTCGAATGGCCTACTCCTGCACCTAATTTCTATGTTTCTATGTTTCTAAAACAAGCATAAGCTAAAGATGGCTGCAATACAGGCCAGGCAGTGCATCACCAGAGAAGACACCCAACAACTGGTGATGTCCATGAATCACAGACTTCAAGCAGTCATTGCATGCAAAGGATATGCAATAAAATACTAAACATGACTACTTTCATTTACATGACATTGCTGTGTCACAAACATTATTGTGCCCTAAAATGTATAAACACTGCTGGAATTTCTACGTGGTGAAACCAAAATGTATAAAAATGGCCTTTATTAAAATCTGACAATGTGCACTTTAACCATATGTGATTTTTTCCTATTACAGATTTCAAATTGTGGAGTACAGAGGCAAATAAATAAATGATGGGTCTTTCTCCCAAACATTATGGAGGGCACTGTATATGGAAGTACGTTCACTGTCTTTGCTTGCTGTAGCAACAAATACATTTGCTTTCAGTAAGAGCACTTTCAATTCTTATTCACAATGGACATCGAAATGCAAAGCTGAAGGAAAGGCGGGACAGGGTGACATATCCTTTGTTAGTCCCCGATGATTTCTGTTAGTTCACTATTGGCAACAGAGCGTGCACTTATGCAAGTAGAACTCTTGATCTCCTTGACCCTCATCTGAAAAGTTATTTCAATCTGTCTGACAACTTTAATTCTTGATGGGGACAGCCATTCTACATAAGCGCTAGCTGAAATGCTGTGGACTTTACACTGAATTCAAGAAACTGTATGAAAAAAATCAGGTTTGCAGAGGATAATATTTAGTTGCAGGACTCCTTACAAAGTAAATTCCTGATGTTAATTCAGCTGTTACGAGAAAAACAAAAAGTGGGAGAAATCACATTTGGCACCAGTGGATTTATAACCTATGATTTAAAACCCATCATGCAGTTAAATTCTCTGCCCCCACCTCAACAATCATCCAAACACTAGTGACCTCTGTTGTCACTGTGCTCAGCGTCAAATACTTCCAAATAAATGGGAAACATAGAAACAGGAGTACACTATTCAATCCCTTGAGAATATTTCAATACTGAATTAAACTACGGCTGACATGTTCCTCGAGTTCATTTAACCATACTTATTCCACTCTGTTGATACACTTACTATAAAAAAAATCTACCAATTATCAGTCTTTAATTTTTTTTAAATTCCTCCAATCAATAGTTTTTTTTCCATGGGAACCGATGAAGAACAGCTTTCTGATTTCAATTCTAATTAGTTCAGCTAAAGTTTTAAGAATTTCCCTCTTGATCTGGATTTTCCCTGCAAGAAAAAACTTCATTTTGTCCACTGTATTGAATACTTTAATTGTCGAAAGTTCTTTCATTAGATCGCTGAGCAATCTAAACTCAATGGAATATAACCCAAGTTTGTAAAAACTATCTTAAGAATTTATTCCTTTAAATCCCAATTTCATTCTGGTAAATTTATGTTGTATTTAAAAATCAATATAATTATTTCACACACACACAGCTGTCTTTTTTATTTCCTAACAATAATCATTTTAAAGTGGAGACAGATAGATATGTAAACAAGTCTCATCCCCAGCTTCATAATTACTGTAGGTGACAATGCAGGATGAAGAAGAAAGAGACGTGTATCAAAGTTCAGATGTATACACATTGTAAATCAAATTCTAGATATCAGATGTTACCTATAACATCCATATCCAAAACGATTGCCCAAAAAAGTTGATATTTTGAGAAATATACTGAGATATAATACATCTTTGTGTAGATATCAAAGTCAAGGCATTCTTGTAAGAGGTCATAATTACCAACTAAACTTTTTAACAATGATGTTCAGGAAGGGTTTTATTTATCATAATAGACTGATGAAAGTTCAGTAAACTTTGGGAATTACCAGTGTTAAGTGACATTCAAGTTGTAGTTGCATTGCTAGTTTGCATCATTATCCTGGTCTGTGGATCAGCAAATGTCATTGCTGTGGGTTTTAAGTGGAAATGAGGCCTGAGATCAGATAAGTATCTGTTAGTCTGTGTTACTCCATTCTGTTTACAATGTCATTGCCGACTGTTCTAATATCCCATGGGACATTTGTAAATAAAAAATGAATCAACAGGAAACTGCTCAGATAGAACTACACAAGTAGACCTCACTAGCATGTAGGGGTTACAACTAGGTCTTGAACAGAGGTTGTTTTTTTTTTAATCGCCTCATGAGAAACAATGTCCCATAATGATGTACAGAACTATTACTGCGCTAATGAAGAATCATACATAATTCAGCACCTTTCACTTGGCACCACTGTGATATACTCATTAGCACAGACACACAGTGGAAGTCAGATGGTGTCCATGCAATTGTAGGCATTATTTGCAGTGCAGCTGCTTTCATGACATTGCCAGTATATAAAAACATGATGCCAGTTTGTTTTATTTAGTGCTAAACCTTCTAGTTTGTAAAAACAAGCCTGACACCAACCTGACATGAGCAAGTGAAAATAATTAGCTCTCATTTTCTCAGCCTCCTATTTCCTCCTCCCTGCTGCGTTTTCTTCCCACTAAACCACCACATGTCATTGGAAATAGGAGGCAATTAGTACGCTCATTTCAGCCCCACAACTGCAGCAAGAAGAAAGTATTTATGATGGCACAATGAACAGCTGAAAGATTAAATAACATTTGTCTTTTGAAAAGAAAATGACTTCTGACTAAATGGGGCATTTTTGATTATATTCAACCAGCCTCAGAAGAACAGTTTTAAATGGAGCCTGCCTATGTGATATAGGATCCTTAGAGAACACAAAATGAGTCATTTACAGAAAAAGAGCATGAAAATAAATGTGACTTGCACAAGCAATTTGGTATTGCATTGAATATTATAATATACAAATATAGAGAACACTTTAAAAAATGAAATGGGCATTTATAAAGCTAATGAAGAAATGTAATATTGTAAATTCTTAGGGTGCAATGATATAAAAAAAATCAAGGTTCGTTCCAGAAACATCAATAAAACAGCATTGACAATTAATTGTTAACCAAGATTCTACCACATTAAAAAAAGCAAGCTTTATGTGGGTAGAGGCAGAAAAATAAGATTCATGTTTCACGAATCATGAACAATGGTTATTATCTCAGAAATCAAATTACCCATAAACCTTAAATAGTGGCTTCTATTCAATAGCCACTGTTTTGCAAAATTTACAAATAAGCAGCAGCTAAACCAAAAATCTATACTGTAATTCATTTGCCTTATAATTTGTATCAATTTCAATACAACTGCAGTTTTCACTTGTCGTGTTCAATGCATGAAAAATATCCCTAAGCACTTCATGGAAATTTATTGAACAAAAGTTGATTCTGAGCAACACATAAGGAGGTATTTAGGCAGCTTACTTACCAAGGAGGTAGGCTTATTAAGTTCATTAAGGATAGAACTAAAATGTGGGTGATCACTGGTCAGCGCAGACTCAGTAGGCCGAAGGGCCTGTTTCCACGCTATATGACTAAACTAAATTAAACTGGGAGAGTGGGGAGTCAAGAGAGGTGATATTAAGGCGTTTCCATATTTCCTTACAACATAAAACAAGTCAATTTTGAACCAGCAATCAAATCATCCAGCAATCTTCATCCCATAACAATACCCTACCAGTTATCTACACATTGGGGACAATTTACAGTTACTAATTTACCTACCAATACATCTTTTGGATACAAAAGAAACTGAAGCAACTGTGAGTCACTCACAGGGAGCGTTGAGAAATGCTGGAGTTAATAGTGTAAACTAGGAATAGGGGTCTGGCAATTCAATGGTTAGATTAAAAATTGAACCACCAGCTGGATGTAGTTAGAAGATGATGGTAAAGAAATGTTTGGGAAGTGCACCATAGTCTAGTGGATTCAAACTAGGACTTTGATCAGAGCCACTTCAGTCAGTGGCAATGGATGCATGTACGAAGGATTCAAACAAATTTGCTGATAAGGTGCACAACCTTTTATCCGGTGGTTCCGGAAACCGAAAAACTCAGAAGACCGGCCATTTTTTCTAGGATGTCGTCTGCACACCAAAGCTCGCGTTTGGCGCCAAACTTGACCCGAAACGACCCACGTTCAACCCAGGTCTGTACTACTGTAGCGGCTGCCTCCTCCCCGGAGACCGGGGAGACACTTAAACATCTGTAAATCATTGCTTAAATATTAGTCAGTTAGTTTGGAAGGCTTTTATGTGAAGGGGGGGTTGAAGGGGTAAACTTTAAGGATTGGCCCCTACCTGGTCATGGACGGGGAGCGGGAATGCCTTCAAAGTAAAGATTTGCTGATAATGCGGGCGGCGCCGGTTGTAGCTGCAACTCTACCCCTGGCTCCAAATCCAACATTTTGCGGCCGACGCCCCCCACCCCAGCTTAGAAATGTTGGGAAGCAGGAGAACCAGCGGGAAGCGGGCAATGCCTTTGCACTGTGCGGTCTTGCTGGGCGCGGAGCCGCCTTTAATTGAAAGTGGACTCATTGTCGGGCGTGTGGATTTGGAGCGCCTCGCAGCCAGGGGTCGAAACTGCGTAATAATTTCAGAGAGCCCCCAGCTCCGCGATGTTAGTCAGGTAGGGGACTAAGAATTAAAGTTTCCCCCTTCCCCCACCCACCCCCCCACCACCACCACCACCACCCAAAAACCTCCAAAATATGACTAACATTTATGCAATGATTTACTATGATCTAGGGAGGAGGCAGCCGCTCCAGACTTTTCAAGCTGCGCGCGCTACCTACCTAATCTACGCTAAAAATCTTCCATTCGGAAATCCGAAAATGTCCGAAATCCGACAAGTGTCTGGTCCCAAGGCTTTCGGATAAAAGGTTGTGCACCTGTAATAGCCTAAAATTTGAAGGCTAAAACATTTTGAAACAATTTAGAGAAGTTAAGGGAGAATAGGGATGTTAGTTTGCAAGGTCTTGCTGTGGCAGTGAATTAATTGAAAGTAGTCATTGTCAGTGTTGGGTTCAGAAATGGAAACTGCGTAATAATTTCAGAGCAGTTACGCAGAGTTGAATTCAAACAAAAAATAAAAAACAAAATATTTCTCAAAACTAGATCTAGAACATCAGTCAAACATGCTGCAAGAACTAGTTGTTTCAGAACATTATACTCAATTGGTAATATATTTCTTCTCATTTAACATTTTTACTTGTTGTCAGGATGCTAGCAAGAGTGAAAAAGTATTTTATCAGTCGAAAGCAATTTCAGTAGCTGTAATATACGCGCCATTTAGGAAAGGCTGAGTCAGTAATCAAAGAGCTAATTTAGGAAAGCTGCATAAACAATTCTAGGCAACGGTTTTATGAAAGACATGGTTTGACAAATTTATTAGAATTCTGTGAGGATGCGCTAGGGAAAGTTAATAGAGTGGAACCAGTAGATAGTGCATTTAGATTTTTGATAGACATTCGACAAGGTGCCGCATAGGATATATATGTATATATTAGTTGCCCAATGTATTGGAGGAACGGTGTTGCATGGATTGAAATCTAGTTGTCACATAGAAATCTAAGAAATTGAATAAATTTGTCCTTTTTCAGGCTGGAGAAATGTAAGTAATGCAGTAACCATCAACCATTCCTCAGCCCACCTGGCTAATCAATCATGATCCTGCTACAATTTTTTGAAACCATCTTCACTAACTACAAAACACCCACTTTTGTATCATCTGCTAATCTTGCTAATCTTGCCGTGTACGTTCTCATCCAAATCATTGATGTAGATGACAAACAGGTATGGGCCCAGCACCGAACCCTGAGGCACACCACCAGTCACAGGCCTCCAGTCTGACAAGCTGACAAGCAACCTTCCACAGGCCTCCAGTCTGACAAGCAACCTTCCACCATTACCATCAGCTTTCTTCCATGATGTCCATTTTATATCCATTCTTCTATCTCTTCTTGGATATCATGTGATCTAACCTTCTAGGGCAGCCGACCACGCGGAACCTTGTCAAATGCTTTGCTGAAGTCCATGTATACAACAGCAACCTTTTTGGTCACGTCTTCAAAAAACTCAGATTTGTGAGACACGACCTCCCACATACAAACCCATGCTGACTATCCCTAGGTACACAAAATTGCTGGAGAAAGCAGGTGCAGCAGCATCTATGGAGCAAAGAAAATTGGCGACGTTTCGGGCCGAAGCCCTTCTTCAGACTGATGGGGGGTGGGAGGGGAGAAGGAAGGAAAAAGGGAAGGAGGAGGAGCCCGAGGGCGGGGGGATGGGAGGAGGCAGCTCGTGGGTTAAGGAAGGGGAGGAGACAGCAAGGGCTAGCAAAAAGGGCTGACTATCCCTAATCAGCCCTTGTCAGTCTGAATCCCAATATATCCTATCCCTCAGAATACTCTCCAGTAACTTTCCAACCACAGATGTTATGCTCACTGGCCTCCAGTTCCCAGCATTTTCCCTGCAGCCCTTCTTGAATAGAGGCACATTTGTCACCCTTCGGTCCTCCGGCACCTCTCCTGTATTTAAAGGCAACTCGTAAATTTCAACCTGGGCTCCCGCAATTTCCTCTCTGGTTTCCCACAATGTCCTGGGATATATCTGGTGGAAGGATATCTGATCAGGCCCTGGAGATTTGTCTACCATCATCTCCAAATGGGGGGGGGGGGGGGGGGGGGGGGGGGGGGGGGGGGGGGGGGGGGCACCATCGGCTCCACAGTCAAAAAGGCCCAACAGAGGATGTACTTCATGCGGCAGCTGAGGAAGCACAATCTGCCCCAGGCATCGATGGTCCAATTCTAAACTGCCATCGTAGTCTGTCCTCACCTTCTCCATCATGGTCTGGTTTGGCTCAGCCACCAAGCATGATAACCGGAGGCTACAGCGAATCGTTCGATCAGCTGAGAAGGTTGTTGGCTGCAACCTTCCCCCCATTGATGAACTATACACTGCAAGGGTCAGGAAGCGAGCGGGTAAGATCATCTCTGACCCTAGCCACAAACTCTTTGAATCACTTCCCTCTGGAAGGCGACTCGGGACTGTCAAAGCTGCCACAGCCAAACATAAAAACAGCTTTTTCCCCACGAGCAGTAGCTCCATTCAACAACCAAATGTCTGTAGCCTCATTTTGTTCTGGTATTTTATTTCATTCACATGTTTAAACTATAATGCCTTATTCTTAATGTTTTAATGTTTTCTGTTCTATTCTTAATTGTCTAGTGTATGTCATGTGTTACTTGCGAGTAGGCACCAAGGCAAATTCCTTGTATGTGTACATACTTGGCCAATAAACTTATTAATTCATTTATTCTTCATACACGATAGTACCTTCAGCACCTCTTCGACTGTAACACTGACTGCTCTCAAGACACTTCCATTGCCTGCCCCAAATTCCTCTGTCCGGTACTCACTGAGAATCTTACCCATCTCCTGTGGCTCCACACAGAGTTGACTGCTTTGATTCCTGAGGGGTCCCACTTTCTCCCTAGTTACCCTTTTCCCCCTTAACATATCCATATATATATATATCTTATCTATACTATTCCTAAAACTCTCATCTTGACCATTTCCAGTCTGCGTTGTATTTATATTTGCGCAAAAGTGACCCCTCATAGCGCTACGTTTTCTCGCCACCTTACTCACCATTCTCCTCTGCTGCAAGTCAAATAAGTTTTGGTCCCATGGGGGAAATAGTACAAAAGTTCTGAAGGTTTAAAAATCGTAAAAACTGCACCTTCCGGAACCCGCTGGCAATAACGCGGCGAGGAGAATAAAAAGCTGAAGGGGTGCAGTGTGTTGAGCAGCTCGCAGAGAGTCAGCAGCTCGCGGAGAGTGTGCAGCCTGCGGGCCGATTCTGCGGCGACCAGCAGGAATAGCCGGAAGTTGCTGAGTTGAACCGGAAGCCTCTGAATGAAGCCGGAGTGGGACCAGGATCTGCTGCGTGAGGCCGAAAGCTGAAGGTGCGGGGTGAGCAGAGTGCGAGCCCCCTCCCCCACACACACTCTTCCCCCCCTCCCCCCCCTTCCGCCACCCCCCATTCCCCATACCCCCCTTTCCCCCACCCCCCCCCCCCCTCCCCCACATAGGGCAGGGATGGGGTAAAAGGAGCGAATGAATAATATAATATAATATCAATATGTGTGGGGGTGTGTGTGTGTGTGTGTGTCTGTGTGGGTGTGAGTTTGGGGGGGTGTGTGTATGTTCGTGTGTGTGTATGTATGTGTGTGTGTGTGTGTGTGTGTGTGTGTGTGTGTGTGTGTGTGTGTGTGTCACATCTGCTCGAAAAAAAAAAATCGCATATCCTGCAGCGTTTTTATCCCATTGAGTCAAAAATCGTTATTTCTCGAGCTATTTATGAAAATGTTCACAAATCTGAAATGACTGAAAATATTTATTTCTTTTCTTTTTTTCTATTATTTTTTATAGAAGCAATTGTACAAGAATAAAACATTCGGCATGTAAAATTATACAATTATTGTACAGCTTCAATTTTAACTTTTTAACCTGAAAATGAGGAGAAAAAAGAGAGAAAGAAAAAGAGAGGGAAAAAGTGAAAAGTGAAAAAATAAGACCCCTAAACTACCAAAGTAGTGTGGTCAAAGAGTGAATAAAGATATAAGAGAGAAGAAAAGGAAAAAAAAAGGAAAATGAAAAAGAAAAACGTGTAGATATACCTGCCCCTCATGTGTCCCCCACCCACCTCACCCAACCCAGAATCAGATTTAAATCCAAATTTGTGTTGCACCATACTATCCTTGTAAGAATTCGGTAAAGGGTGTCCATGTCTTGAAAAATTGATCTGGTTTTTCTGCAAAGACAAGCCTAATATTTTCCAAATGTAGTGTCTCGGACATGTTTGTGATCCACATCTTCACAGTAGGGACTGATGTGTGTTTCCAAATTTAAGTATTAGTTTTTTCGCCGTTATCAGGCCATAGTTAAGGAAACGTCTTTGAAATAACGTTAGCCCAGACAGGCTTCTGACGTACCTAGAGTAATCAATTCTGTGTCGGGGTCCAATTTTATTTTAAGTATTTTAGAAAAAAATTCCAAAATTCCCCTCTAGAAATTATGTAACTTTATGCAGGAGGCAAAAGAGTGGGTTATGGTTGCTGCCTGAAGGAGACATTTATCACAAATAGGGGAAACATTTGGGAAGATCTTCTTCAGTTTAGACTTTGAATAATAAAGTCTATGCAGTATTTTAAATTGTATTAACGAGTGCCTAACGATAAGAGAACAGTTGTGTATATATATAGAAGGTTTTCCTCCCATCTATCTTTTTAAATTGTTAGGCCCAATTCATCTTCCCAAGCTCGCCTAATCATTTCCGACGATGGGGTTTGTATATTTAAAAAGGTATTATAAAGGTGCGATAATGGTTAGTAATGGAGAGAGAAGATTGTTTGCCTTTTAATATAGGCGCGATCCTTCTCTCTCCAATAAATCTGAAGAAATCATTATATGAGAAAAATCCGATAATCCATAGCACCTTACGAGTCTGGAAACAAGTGAAATCAACCCTTAAATTGAGAAATGTATCTCTTCTCACTAATCGCCAACAATCCCTCGTTTAAGCCGTCTACATTAGACAAGCCGTGCATTCAATGGGAAAGCTTGGGAATTTTATAAAACTGGGAGATCTTTATGAGATGGGGACTCTCCTCTCATTTCAAGAATTACAGTCGAAATATCATCTGAAAGGTAGTCAATACTTTAGATATCTTCAAATACGAGACTATCTGAAATCACATACCCAAGACTGTCAATATATGGTTCCAGACATACTAGACGAATGCATGAATAACTTTGCAAATAAACCCACTCCTTCGCTGATGACATCACAATGGATCTGCTTGCTGCCGTCTTACTCACGCTGCGAGTGACGTCTCCCACCCCCCCTCTCCCCGTTATTCAAAAGACGCTCGGGCATTGCTTTCTCTCGGGGCTTTCTCTCGGCTCCTCAGTCGCCTCCTCCCTCTCCCCCCCGGGCTCTCTCTCCCCCCAGGCTCTCTCTCCCCCCGGGCTCTCTCCCCCCCCCCTCTCTCTCCCCCACCCCGTTATTCCCCAAAAGACGCTCTCTCGGGCGGGCTCTGCTCTCTCTCTCGGGGGCTTCTCCCCCCCCCCGGGCTCTCGGGCTCTCTCCTCAGTCGCTCCTCCTCCCACCCCGGGCTCTCTCTCCCCCCCCCGGGCTCTCTCCCGGGCTCTCTCCCCCACCCCGGGGGGCTCTCTCCCCACCCCGGGCTCTCTCCCCCACCCCGGGCTCCCCGGGCTCTCTCCCCCACCCCGGGCTCCTCCCTGGGCTTTGACCCCGGGCTCTCTCCCCCACCCCGGGCTCTCTCCCCCCCCCCGCTCTCTCTCCCCCAGACCCAGGCTCTCAAGTCGGGGCCCTGACTAGAACTCTCAGGTCCGTCTCTCCCCCCCGGGCTCTCTTGCGTCTCCCCCGGGCTCTCTCGACCCCGGGTGCGGAACCCGGGCTCTCTCGGGTCGGATAGAAACATAGAAATTCCCTGGGCTTTGCAGGCAAGTCGGGCCCCTAGAATCTCAGGTCCCCTGGTTCGAGCCGAGTGCGGAACCGTCTCGGGTCATTCATAGAAATAGGTGCAGGAGGCCATTCGGCCCTCGAGCCTCCGCCATTCAATATGATCATCCAACTCAGTATCCCGTACCTGCCTTCTCTCCATACCCTCTGATCCCCTTAGCCACAAGGGCCACATCTAACTCCCTCTCCCCCTCCTCCCCTCCCCCGGCCTTTCCCCCCCTCCCTTTTTCTCTCTCCCCCCTCCTCTTGACCCCACCCCCACTCCTCTCCCCTCTCTCAGTATCTCTCCCCCCCTCTCTCTCTTTGAACTTTGAAAATAAACTGGCTGCCTTCTTCCTTGCGCGGCGAGTGACATCACACCCCCCCCCCCCCCCCCCCGTCCACGCCCCCCGGTACTCGGGCTCTGCCTGGAGCAAGGGAGTATTGCATTCGGGAACCAGCCCTCCCCTGTGATGAGTCGTCCCCCCACCCCTCAAACTCTACCCCCCCTTCCCTCTCTGCCCCCCGCTCCCTCTCTGCCCCCCTCCCGCTTCCCCTCTGCCCCCCATGCCTCCTGTGGGGTCTATAGGTAGGGGACGGGTGCGTTGGGGGAGCAGACCCAATGGGGCTAGTGTATTTATAAAATCTTTTGGCAATGCCATGAATGTTATCTGCCAGAGCTATCTCCTGGCCTCTTTTTGGCCTTCTAATTTCCTTTTTTACTTTGCTCCTTAGTTCTAAAACTCCTCCAGGGATACACTTGGTCCCAGCTGCTTATACCTTGCATCTTTCTTATTCTTGACCTCAATTTCTCTCGTCAGCCAAGCTTCCTTACATTTGCCTGTCTTGCCCTTTGCTCTAATAGGGACGTGTATTTTCTGAGCTTTTGTCGGCACACTTTTAAAAACATCCCACTTGGCTGATGTTCCTTTCCCCTGAAACAAACTGCCGCAGTAGACTTGAGCGACTTTACCTCATACCCGCAAAGTTGGCATTTTCCAATGATCTATGATAAAGTTAGAGCACTACATTTTGTAGTTACAGCTCGTCTTAATCATAGTGAATGCATAAATGTGAATTAAAACAACAACAATTCTACCCATCTGAAGCACTGAATACTTCCTCCACCACACCCAGCAAGCTCCACAATTACTGACCACGGAATCTCCACTGAGCTGTTGAATGTGCTCTTTTCACTAAATCACAAAAGTTACAACTTCAAACAATTTTCCCATTTAGACAGCCCTCCAGCATTCTGCAGAACCAACCAACCTACAGGATCTATCAACGTTACCAAAACCAACGTGGCAACCTTCATCACAAGCACACAACCAACCATCATCAAAATTTTCATCATCTTTCATGAAACTCGGGATTATGCAAACATGAATTACAGACATTGCAACATCCTCCAACAAACTATACTAGCATCCTCTTGTACCAAGCTACAAAACACAAGGTTTCCTTTGCTGGAATCCTGAGCAAAACACAAAGTTCTGGAGGAACTCAGTGGACCAGACAGCCTCAGGACCCTTCTTTTAAAATGACCCTCTGCATTTTTTTATTTATATTCCATTTCCTAGCATTGTAGTTAAAAAAATATTCCAATACTGTTAGAAGGGGTGACAAATCAGGTCATGTAGTAGATTAACGAGGGAGATGGTTTGATTAGGAGTCGTGGACTTGGGGGGGAAGATTGTTGGGAATGTTATGGAATTCCATTGAGCAAATTACTTAAAGAGGTAAACTATCCAAGTCAGGATGCCAGCACCAGGTTGTAATTTACTCTGCACCATTTATTTAAAGTGACACTGAAGCAAGTTTCACAGATACTGTAAGCCTAGCCTGCCACCACATAAGTGACTCACAGCCGATGTGTTAGTGCAAGCTAATAACAGGTTTCATGGTCAGTTTATTGTCACATGTACCAATTAAGGTTCAGTGAAATACTTTTTCAAATGCAATAAAAACTAAATTTAGCTAACTTATTACCTCATTTGCCCTCATCACCCAGCACTTCCTACGGGGGCCTGAAGCGGGGGATGTCGGGTGGGGGGGGGGGGGAAGCGGGGGGGTGGGGGGGGGGGGGCTTGAAGCGGGGGATGTCGGGTGGGGGGGGGGGGGGCTTGGGGGGATGTCGGGGGGGGGGGGGGGGGGCTTGAGCGGGGGATGTCGGGGGGGGGGCTTGAAGCGGGGATGTCGGGGGGGGGGCTTGAAGGGGGATGTCGGGGGGGGGGCTTGAAGCGGGGATGTCGGGGGGGCTTGAAGCGGGGGATGTCGGGGGGGGGGCTTGAAGCGGGGGCTTGAATGTCGGGGGGGGGGGGGGGGGGCTTGAAGCGGGGGATGTCGGGGGGGGGGGGGGGCTTGAGCGGGGGATGCGGGTGGGGGGGGGGGGGGCTTGAAGCGGGGGATGTCGGGGGGGGGGCTTGAAAAATGAAGGCGGGGAATGAGACGTAAACGGGGGGGGGGCTTGAAGCGGGGGATGTCGGGGGGGGGGGCTTGAAGCGGGGGATTCGGGGGGGGGGGGCTTAGCGGGGGATGTCCGCTTGAAGCGGGTGATGTCGGGGGGGGGGCTTGAAGCGGGGGATGTCGGGGGGGGGGGGGGCTTGAAGATGGCGAAAATGTCTTCGGGGGGGAAAGGCCCCTTGAGGCGGGGAACGGGGGGGGGGGTGAAGCGGGGGATGTCGGGGGGGGGGGGGCACGGGGGGGCGGTGGGGGGGGGGCTTGGGATCATTTCGGGGGGGCTTGAAGTGGGGGCTGTTGGAGGGGGGCGGGGGGGGGGGCATAACTTTCTCTTCGAAAGGCCCCAACAACAGTGCAGGAAATGGTGTCTCATTTTCTCTTTCTCCACCCCCCCCCTCTTCTTCACCCTCCCTCATATTTCCCCTCTCCTCCTCCCCACCCCAATAACTCCCTCACTTCTCCCTCCCTCTCCTTTTCCCTACCCTCAGTCACGTCCTCCCTCCCTTCATAACTTCTCTCTCTCTCCCTACCCCCTCCTATCCCTCCATCCCCCACCCCCCCCCCACTATCCCTCCTCACCTCTCCCACTGCTCTCCTCTATTCCCCACTCCCTACCTCCCCCCGTCCTATCCCTCTATTCCCCCTCCTCCCCCACTGTCCCTCGGCCTCACCAGCGCCCGGCCCCAACTGCGCCCAGCTCCCTCAATCCCCCCACTCTCCTGGCGGTGAGGCACAAACTCAGCTCCTCCACTCCTTCAGATTTATTCTCAGTGCCAATCAGTGCGGCGATGGTGCGCCGGAAGGGGCATTGTGATCCCGGGTGACTGACAGGAGAGGAGACCAATCTGCGTGGCACTGACAGGAGAGGAGAGCAATTTGCGCATGTGCGTTTATTAAGATTTTTAAACATTAATAACTTTTACAGTATACCACGGATCGGAAAAAAACTTGGTGCACTTGAGCACAAGAACATGGTGAGTAAGGTGGTGAAGAATGGTAGCACTATCGTGTCCCCTTTTGGCGCATATAGAAAAAACACACAAACCGGAAAAGCACAAGATCAGAGTTTTTGTTATGTACTAGACCAAGTGCAGACCCATTGGGTCTGTTCCCCTCAACACGCATTTGCAGGGGGTGGGGGGGCGCCATGCGGCGTCACACACACTAACCACCTCCATACACACACTACTGTTATTGTAATGTCAGCAGCTGGGCAGCGGTCAGATTTTAAAAAAAAAGATCAGATTGGTCAACAATTTTAATAAAAAAAGTCAGGAAAATAATGTACCAAATGTACAGAGGAGTGGATTTCTAAATTCACGAGGAAAATCTCGACTGAAATATGTAAAAATATTCCCGTTTCGGCGTCTGGTTTTCGAGGAGATACGTTTCACATGCAAAATGACACACACACACACACCCACACAGTTTTTAAAGTATATAGATAGATAGTAGGAAGTGTAGTATAATTACTCTAGTATAGTCTAGCATAATATAATTTAATATTCTAATACAGAAATTCAAAGTCTTGAAGAGCTGCAAGCTGCACATCAGAGGAGCCATATGTGGCGTGGTTGCGATTGGGACAATGTTTGAGTATAGATTTCATTAGTTTCTAGAGCAGTGGTTCTTAACCTTTTTGGCATACGTATGCGCATACGGGAACAAAATACTGTATGTGGCATGTACCTTTGTTAGGTTCCTAAAAATGGGCTCAACAAATTAATGTTATTTATGACCCCTTCATGTCCCCCGGTAAAACCCCAAGCGACCCCCCCCCCCCACCCCCCATGGGGGTCCCAACCCCCAGGTTGAGAATCACTGTTCTAGAGGTTGCTAGATTTTTCACTCTTTCTTAAAGGCTGATAGTGCAAAATTACCATAAATAACCACACCTTTCAACTGAGAGTGGAGAATTAGCCATGCCATCTTATTACATTACTGTCGGATATCCCACAGCAAAACAGCACAGATCTCTCAACTGGAATAGTGCCATTGAATAAAATGTTAGTGGGCTTCATTGGTGATCCCGGCAACTGCCAACCTTTTGTTGGGATTAAACCCACTCTGGAAATTTTGTAAAATTGGAATTCTAGCAGCATTGTGCAGTCCTACTATACATACCAAAACACCGAGATAAAAAAGGCACCCAGAGGCCATTTACCTGACATGCTTTCCCTGGCTTTAAATGATAACCAAAAATCAGATCAAGATGCAGTATCTTTTCTCCAAATTCCTCTTCTTCTTTGGAATCATCTCCCTTCAAAGAAAACATTCAGTGATTTCTATTTGGCTTTTATATTGTAAGTACATTTGCAGGTAACACAAAAATAAGTGATATAGTTATTAGTAAAGAAGGTTATCAATGTTTACTTCAAGGTCTGGGACAGTTGGGAAGATGAGGCAAGGAATGGCAAACAGAATTTAACCCTGGCATTTATGAGGTGTTTTAACAATAACGGTTATGCCAAACCGGGGCAGGATTTACACAGTAAATGATAGAGCCCTGGAGAATGTTGCATAATAGAGTTATCTGGGCGTATAGGTACATGGTTCCTTAAAAGTGGCAAGCCAAGTGGACAGGGTGTTGAAGAAGGCGTTTTGGCATGCTTGTCTTCATTGGGAAGGGTATGTAGTACAAACATTGGCACATCATAATGCAGCTGTACACGTCCTTGACGAGACCACAATTGGAGTAATGTGCGCGGTTAGAACATAGAACAGTACAACACAGGTATGGGCTCTTCGGCTCAATGTTTATGCTGAACATGATGCCAGGCTAATCTGATTTAATCTGCCTGTACATGATCCATAGACCTCTATTCTCTGCCTCTCATGTGCCTATCTAGATGCCTCTTAACCACAATCTTATCTGCCTCCACCATTACCCCTGGCAATGCGTTCCAGGCCCCCACGATTCTTTATGTAAAAAACTTGCCCTGCGCATCTCCATTCAACTTGCTCCATCTCACTTCATTGCAATGCCCTCTAGTGTTGGACATTTCCACCCAGATTCCATATTATCAAAATATTTTGATTATCTCTGATGTTCATGGGCAATCTTAACTAAAATACACCAATTAAAACATATAAAACGTTAAACACCATTAAACATCATTTAAGCACCAAAAATACAAAGCTGATAGCTTTTAAATCAATATTACATATATGTTAACTCAACTAATTCAGAACAGGATAAATTAGCTGAAACTTGTCTTTCCCCCTCAGTGACATTTCTTCACGACTGAACTGAATGGAGTCATTGAACCCTCCTGTTCAGGGGTCAGAATTTGCAGCATGTTGCAAGTACTGTCCAACATCAGTGCATCACAGATACTAAAGGGCCTGTCCCACGAGCATGTGACCTGCATGCGGCAAGCGCGACCTAAAGGGCTTGTCCCACCAGCATGCGCCTGCATGCGGCAAGCGCGACCAAACCAGAAGCGGGAGCCGCGCGGAGGTTGAGTGAGTGACACAGCGTGGAGGCAGCTGCGTATGCCCGTCGAGGCGGTGCGTATGGCGTCGAGGCGGCTGCGGGCAGGCAGGCGGAATTTGTAAACACGGTCAGTTTTTCGGAGCCCCAAGCGATGTCGGGACCAGCTCCGCACAACTCCATACAGCTCTGGCGATCGAAGTGGGACCGGGCCCCGCGAGGCCGTATGGCTCAAGTGACATGCTGGTGGGACTGGCCCTTTAGGTCGCGCTTGCCACATGCAGGCGCATGCTGGTGGGACTGGCCCTTTAGGTCGCGCTTGCTGCATGGAGTCGCATGCTCGTGGGACAGGCCCTTTAGGCATGTTCTGCTATTCTTGAGGCACTTTCATGAATTAGCAGGAAAACACTGAATCCATTCACAGCCTGAAAAAATACAAACAGCATAGTTTACCTGCTAATATCATTGAAATAGGTATGGATTCATCCTAGTACTTAAAGACCGTAAACAATTCCTGGAAGAACAGATCCTGAGAATTAACATTTCTCAATGGTGTGCCCTAAAATGTTAATGTAAATAATTTTGTTTGCTGTTAATAGATTCTCCAGTGGCAAATGTGTCTGACAACATCCCGCCTGATGAGAAACTGCAGCAGAATTTTGAACAATGCACTACCATTGCATTCAGGCTATGTTCAATGATTTTAATCTGGAGAGTCTCAGGCTAAGTGTGGTAAATCTAATGTTAATCCATCTGAAGGCAAGCACCCAGTGTAAAGAGCGGAAGCAGCAAAGAGCACCTGCCTACAGCCAGAATTATTTAACGGCCCAGATGCCCAAGAAGGAAAAAAGCAGATCAAAAATATAACTATTTTTATAGGATGCTATTGGATTAAATGCAATTATTATCTGATCAGTGGAGTAATGGAAGATATGTCATAAACCACAGCTGAGTCGGAGGCAATGAGTACTGGGGAATAAATGAACCACAGTAAAAAGGACTGGCTGTAGCAGCCTATAATTTTGTCCAACAGAATAGAATTATTGTCTTATTTCACTGGTTGCTGATTTAGTACTCAGGTTCATTATGGATCTTTACAAATCGTAAACTGTTGACAAGAGCTGTGCATTCTCTGACTTACAAGATCAAACAATCGCCATGAGTTAACAAAATATAAAATTCTTCACAGTTTAGATACAATAATTCCAAATACATTTATAGCTTATCAGCAGGAGCTTAATAGATCTATGTTGTGTACAAATCTTCTGCATCTGCTTATTAATATTTAAAATCACTAGCCTGTTTTACTTTCTGAGCAAATAAATACAAAAAGAATCACAAATTATGCTGATTTCATCAAAAACACCAATGCTCGAAACCAAAAATTAGCAGAGTTCATAAATTACATTATATGTGGTGTGGTTGAAAAGATATATATATATATATATATATATATATATATATATATATATATATAACTTTTCTTTACTAACCTTAATTAAGGGAGGAAAGTGAAAGAGGTTCAAGTAGTCAAGGGTCAGTTTTTCAATTTCAGTCTGAAAGAGAACAGATGGGTTTGTTAACAGCAGGTAATTATTTTCATCTTTTCACTAACTTCCATATACATACTGTAACATTTGTCAATTTCTGGAAAATATTGTAGATTGTCTATTGGAGCTGCTTAACCGTCATTAGATTTTTTTAACAACTATTTTCTTCGTTTTAGTTTTTTCCTTTGATACATAGGAACAGTAGTAGGCCATTTAGCCTTTCAAGTCTTTTCTGCCAATCTTTCAGTTAACCATATACATCTGCAGCAAAATATCTATCCATTATTCACCTTGATATGAACATATTACTTTTGTGTTCCAAATTGGTATTGATTTTGTCCTAAAACATTCTCAGAGTTTATTTCTTTCCTGTTAAGAACAAAGGGGCAAAAGCAAAACGTTTCACTATTTGTAGGAATCTTGAAATCACATTAAATATGCAAGCATAAAATAAACTGATCACAAATATCTTAAATAGTAAATGGTATACAAAATAAAACTTGGAAATACCCTCAGGAGTTTAGTGGCACAAGATGTGAAAATAGGAACCTTGCTGCATGCAACATTCCACGAATGTAAATTAAAATGCTAGCAGTTCGTTTCTAAGCCACCTTTCATTTTAGCTTCTTTCTTCATACCTTTAAATGAATGATATGTCCTTTGGATTGTATTCCTATGTCTTTCATGTCCTGTTCTGTCAGCAAGAGTAACCTTTGGCCCGTGATGTGGTGATTTTTGAACAGTTCAGCGTAGCCTTTCATGTCACAATCTCTGTCACCTATAATCATAAAGTTACAGAAAATCATCATATTTGCAATGTACAGAAACTCCAGTAATTCACAGAACTGTCATCAATCTCTATTACCTTTATCTAATAATTGTTTGATCCAAAAGTACTGGAAAAGAGAAATAAGAAAAGGATTAAAATACAATGTTGAGTAAAGAATTATCTCTAATGTCCATTATGTCCAAAGTATTGTGATCAGAAATAATACATTACTTTTTTTTTTTAATTGCTAATGACAATGGAAAGGCTTACATTAGCAAAATATTTATTATGAAATTTAGAAACATACGACATAAGCTGCTATAATTTAGTGCAGCCATATTCAAATAAGCTTGGATTTTCCAGGGGACAGACTTTCAACTGATGTCTACTACAAACCTGCCGACTCCCCCAGTTATCTGGACTACACCTCCTCCTACCCTGCCTCTTGCAAAGAGACTATCCCCTACTCTCAATTCCACTGTCTCTGCCGCATCTGCTCCCAAGCTGTGACTTTCCATTCTAAGACATCTGAGATGTCCTTGTACCTTAGTAAATGCCGTTTCCCCCCCTGCTGACTGATGGATCCCTCATCCAAATCTGCTCTATGTCCCGTAGTTCTGCTCTCACTTCCCCTCCCCCTAGACGGGACAAGGATAGAGTTCCCCTACTCCTCACCAGCCTCCACATCCAAACATCATCCTCAGACATTTCCGGCATCTCAATCGTGATTCTACTACCAGTTACATATTCCCATCTCCATCCATTTCTGTCTTCCACAGAGACCACTCACTCTGCAACTCCTTGGTTCACTCATCCCTTCCCAACCAAACCACCTCCTCCCCAGGTACTTTCTCGTGCAACCGCAGGAGATGTCACACCTGTCCATATACCTCCTCCCTCGTCTTCTTCCATGCACCCCACGGTCCTTCCAGAAGAGAGAGATGTTCATGTGCACCTCCTTGAACCTAATCTCCTGTATATCGCAAGACCAAACGTAGACTCGGTGACTGCTTCGCTAAACACTTACATTCGGTCCAACAAGGCCTATTGGATCTTCCGGTTGCTAATAATTTTAACTCCCATTCCCTTACTGACCTTGCTCTCCTGAGCCTCCTCCATGGCCATAGTGAGGCCACATGCAAACTGGAGGTACAGAATCTCACATTCCCCTTGGGTAGCTGACAACTCAATGGTATGAACACTGAATTCTCAAATTTTAGGCAACCTCTAACAACTTCTCCCCCACATCCCTGTTACGCTTTGTCCTGCCCCTCTTCTCTCCCAGCTTTCTTTCCTCACCCCTCCAATTGGTCTGAAGAAGCACCAACCTGAAACGTCACCAATTCCTGTTCTCCATAGATGCGGCTTGACCCACTGTGTTACTCCAGCACTTTGCGTCTTTTTATGTAATTCAGCATCTGCAGTTCCTTGTTTCTATAAAAATTTACCTCACAAGTGATAACTGCAGAACAATTCAATATTAACCCTACCATCTTTTATGATTTGATTTACCAGCTCTATGGTATTATTCAGTTCGTTAATTTAAAGGAGATTTATATGCTTACCACATCCTCCTCAGTCCAAGAGTATATATCTAAGGATGGCAGCAACTGCGTAAAAGAGAGTATAAACATTACTACATAATCGTGATGGCTTAAAAAAGATCTACATGTAAGATCTTCTATGTAGGCATACAAAAATGATTTGTTCTGACATCTCGAACAAACTAATGCTTAGTTGTATATTTCATGGTGTGGTTACCTTGTTAAGAGTATTAGTCAGCTTACTGCATTGCAATTGGTAGCCAGTTTCAGTTTGTTTTACATACACTGAATAAAACCACTACAGCTGTTTGCAATTTAAATTTAGCCATGGAGATAGAATTTCACACCACAGATATTTACTTCAGCAACACAGTTGATGCCTATTTTGTGAAGCATTCTAATGAATAGCACTGCGGCTTGTCATCCTTTTCTCCATTTTCAGCTTCCCTAGTTTCACGCCTTCCTCTTTAAAATTAGATGCACTGTTTAGATTTGAAATTCCTCAGGACAGCTTTCAACATTATTTTTCTATCAGTAAGAGAAATGGATTGTAGAACACGAGAAGTCAACAGGATTCCTTTAATGTGGAATGGAATGGTCTGATGCAGAGAGAGAATAGTGGAGTTAGACTGAGCTCTGGGTAATTTTGCACATTACCTCGCTGGTTCAGAATGTCTGGAACTTGAATCCCATACATGAATCGAATGCTACATTTTAAATAGAGGGCCAGGCCACCTCAGATAGTAAATTTTTAAACCATTTTCTAAACAGCAAGGTTACACAATCCTTATGAATAGAAATAGAAAATATCTACTGGATTTTCAATTGACAGCACACTTACCTCTATAGTTGCCTGATTACATTTAAAAGACAGTCACTCATTTAGATTTCTGTTTAACATTTGAGTGATAAATTCTATTTGTGTTAACATTTTTTTTACAGACATTGCTTGGCTTGACAACTCCAACAATTCATCCGGACCAGTGTGATGTATGCTTTGCAGTAACACCAGCATTAAAAAAAATACATCCTCATTTAGATGAAGCCACGAGCAATCTTTATTACTAGTTCATCAGATTACAATCATTACATGTTATTCAGTGATATATTCCTCATACACTTATATATTTTAATCCTATGTTTTCCATTTGTAATTTATCGTGCTCCAGCACTGTGACATTCACATATCTTGCTGAATTTCACTTGTTTAGATTAAACAAATATATTAAATAACTTTACATTTAAGGAAATGCGATAATTCCAAATAACTACTGCTAATACTCATAGCACTACAACCAAATATGAAAAAAACATTTTTGGAGCAACATTTTTGTCCCATGTCAGAAGAATTACACGCCAGTATCAATTATGATTTTTTAAATGGCTGTATGAAAACTACTGAAAACCTGGTTATTTAGAAAATGGTCTGAAAAAGTTTCAGCAGTTATTTTATTTGAAGTTTAGTGTATTAATTTTGACTGTACAGAACTTTTTACAATGTTTAATCAGAATTACCAGAAAATATAGAATTGATTTTAATCAATACAGTGCTTTGGTGAGCTGATTGAATATTTCATAAATCAATGGTCTGTTAGCAGGAAAGAAATACTGAAATGTCATCAATTTTAAAGTTTAACTTTCTCTCTGCAGTTTTTTTTTTAACCTTCAGAATATTTCCAGAATTGTTTGTATTTACCGTATTTCCCGGCAATGAAGAAGACGCACCCCCAGTAGCTACCAGCCAACCAACACCTCTACTGGTTGCGCCTGTGCCAAAGGACACCGTGGCTAGCTGGTGGACGGGCCGGCAGAAGGTGCTGAGGTGGCGGCTGGTTCCCCTGTCCAGTCCCGGTGTCCCCTCGCTGCCACCCGAGCTACTGAGTGAGTTGCTGGCATGATCCCCTACCCCCTCCTTCTCAACGCTCCTGCCCTCCCCGCAACTTTACCCCTGGTGGCCCAGTCAAGTTTGCTAGTTTGTGCTGACCCGGGCCAGACTCCCCACACGCTGTGAAAGGAACTACCCCCCCCCAGCGGCGCTGCCCTTTTAAATCAGCTGCCAGCAATGAGGGATAGACTTGGCTATCCCTTAGTACAGCAACATAATTCTTGATGTTGCTGCACTGATGGATAGCTAAGTCTATTCTTCTTGGCTAACAATCTAACCTTTGGGCCTTATTTGAGGGTGAAAAATAGCATCTTCATTGCCGGGAAATACGGGTATATAAGATTTCCACCATTCACAGTATTTTATCCTAATTCACTTGGAGAATGGCCTCCCAACTCATTATGGGTGACTGCAACTTATGCCAGTCATAGAGTCCACCTTTCCATTAAAATAAAGACACAGTACTGTGGCAACATTTTACAAGCACCTTAACAGGATAGGATTAAATTTAACAGTTCTGAACTGCTATGGATAAAATAATTTTACCAGCTAAATCACAAACTGTCTTGGTTACACTAGGGACTTCGGGTTTTTGTTTTATATATATATTTTTTAATTTATTGGACTTTTTGTTTATAACGTTATCTATAGATACTGTATTTACACACCTGTTATGCTACTTCAACTAAGAATTTAATTGTTCCTTTTTGGTAAGTACTATACACTTGATAACTCCATTCCGAGCTAGCCTTTTTTGCCTGCATTTGGCCCAAATCGTTCTAGACCTTTCCTATCCAAGCACATGTCCAAATGTCTTTTAAATGTTGCTCTTGTACCCGACTCAACTACCTCTAGTAACTCATTCCATAAACCCTCCACAAGCTGTGTGTTAAAGATACCCTTGGCTTCCTCGTAAATCTATCTCTTCTCACATGTTTAATACTTAATATATAATCTAACCTTCCAGACTAATCTACCATGAGGAACTCTGTCAAAGGCTCAAAGTTTGTTTAGACTGCCCTCAGGTGATTTCTCCAAAATTTGAAAGACACTATTTCCGAAGCACAAAGCTATGTCGACTATCCCTAATTAGCCTGAGCCTACCCAAATCCTGTCCCTCGGAATGCCCTCCAACAACTTTCCCACCACTAATGTCAGGCTCACCGGCTTATAGTGCCGACTTTTCACACAGAGAGTGGTGAATCTCTGGAACTCTCTGCCAGAGGGTAGTTGAGGCCAGTTCATTGGCTATATTTAAGAGGGAGTTAGATGTGGCCCTTGTGGCTAAGGGGATCAGAGGGTATGGCGAGAAGGCAGGTACGGGATACTGAGTTGGATGATCAGCCATGAGCATATTAAATGGCGGTGCAGGCTCGAAGGGCCGAATGGCCTACTCCTGCACCTAATTTCTATGTTTCTATGACTTGTACCCACTATCCTTCTTAAACAAGAGCCACAAAATGTGCCACCTTCTTATCCTGCGGAACTTCAGTTGCGGCTCAGGATAATGCAAATATCTTTGCAAGGGCCTTCCCAATTTTTGCTATCCACATGATCTGAGGATGCACTTGGTCAGGCCCTGGGGATTTAACCACTTTTATGTGCTTTAAAACCAGCAATACCTCCGCTTTGTTGATTTGTATATGATCTAAGACATCACAACTCCTATGTCTGAATTGCTTTCTTCCATTTGTTTTATCTTCAGTAAAAACAAATGAGAAGCATTTATTTAATATCTTCCCCATCTCTGTGGCACTACACAAATAATGCCATGTAAATCTTTAAGGGGACCTCGTCTTTCCTTAGCTACTGTTTGCTCTTAACGTACCAGGAGAATCTCTTTTCTGTTACTTTGTCTTCCAGATTCATTTCATGTCCTCTTTTAGCCCTCCTGATTGCCTTCTTAAATGTACTCCTAGACTACTTATACTCAGATACTTATTAATTCAGATAAATGTGAGGTGTTACAATTTGGAAAGTCAAACCAGGTCAGAACCTTCAAATGAACAGGGACTGTTGAAGAGAAAAACTATCTAGGAGTACATAGTTCCCTGAAAATGGTGTCACATGTAGGGTGATGAAGAAGGCTTTGGCATGCTGGCCTTCATCAGTCAGGAACTGTGTATAGAAGATGTATATAGCAGAGGGATTTGCTTGATCCTGAATGCCTATATCTGAAGTATGCCTCCCTTTTCCTGCCCAGAGGCTCAACATTTCTTTTCAACCAGGGTTTCCTTAACTTGCCAGCCTTGTCATCCACCCTGACAAGGACAAGCTGCCCTTGTACTCTTGCCATCCCACGTTTGAAAGCCTCTCACTTGCCAGCCCTCCCCTTACTTGCAAACTGACTTACCCAATCGATCTCTGCAAGTTTCTGCCCAATGCCTCCCAAATCAGCCTTGCTCCAATTTTGTACATTAATTTGTGGGACAGTACTATCGTTCTGCATAACTACTTTAAAACATATGGAATTATGCTTTCTGGTCCCAAAGTGCTCCCCCAATGGTACTTCATTCACTTGCTCTACCTCGTTCCCGAAGAGGAGTCCCTGTATTACACCCTCTATATAATTAAGAAAGCTTTCTTTGATACATTGATCAAATGTCCTCCCATCTAAGTCCTTTACACCATGGGATACCCAGTCAATATTAAGGAAATTGAAATCTCGAAACTATTACTATTATTTTTTACATCTAACTGTAAAGTCGAGCCATCTTCTCGCATTGAGTTGAACAGAATGAGAGATGATCTGATGTACACAAAATGTTGAGGGCACATAACAGTGGCAAATGACAGAATGAATTGTAGAACATTTCTCCAAGTGATTGTATGTAGAACCATGGAGCAGAGTTTCATAATAAGGAGTCAGCCATGTAGGACAAAGGGAAAGAGCAATTTCTTCACCCAGCAAGCAATGGAGGCAGGTTCACTGAACATATTCAAGGTAGAAAATCATAGTTATTATTTGGACAAAAGGGAGTCATGAATCTGAGAAAAGAACAGGGAGGTGGTGTTGATACCTGGGTGGGACCAGCTGCGATCTTACTAAACGGCGCTGTAACTTGAGGAGGTGATTGGCCTGTTCCTGCCTTCTTACCTCCTTACGTTGATTCTTAACTGTGGAATATTTTAAATATAATTTATGTAGTATCTGCATTTAGAGTGATTCACTTAAAGAAATGGAAAGCAGAGATGGTACAAGAGAAATTGGCATGGGCTAATCTTTCTGCATCAAATCTTGGAAATAATAATTATTTTTATGGTCTTTTTACTTCGATGATGTGCAATTTTTTTACATCATACGTGTAGAATTTTTTGATGGAGAAATTGCTGAACTCATAAGGAATGGTACAAGTTGCAACAAAGGATAGTTTGACTGTTTTCCATAAAAGGCAGTAATTGTGAGTCATGATCTTGTATATGTCTGTGCCACCCACATGCACAATTTAAACATTCCTCCCACACATTAACATCTCAACATGCCCCTAAGCAAGTGGGAAATCAACTCCCCTGTCAAACATGTGGTTATACAAGTGGTTTGAAGTTTGGTGAAATAACTTCAGTGCACCTAGCAGAAATGCAATATATTATCTTAAATAAAATATCTAAACTCCAGATATATAAATAAATGCATCGTCTTTTTTTTTACAAAATTACTTGCTAACACATTCCAAACACCTTTAAAATATTTAATTAAAAAAATCCAGAAATACTTAACATCACAGACAAACATTTAAATAATGAAACATCTGTGAAAAATTAATTATTATGTAACACTACGATTATAACCCTGAAATGTTAAGAATATTTGCATTTTATTGAGAGTACCTACACACGGCAGGTAATGTGTAGCAAAAAGCAGATTGCTGGAGGAACTCAGTGGACAGGTTAAGAAGGGGGAAATCCTTTAAAACCGAGATGAGAAGAATTTTTTTCACACAGAGAGTGGTGAATCTCTGGAACTCTCTGCCGCAGAGGGTAGTCGAGGCCAGTTCATTGGCTATATTTAAGAGGGAGTTGGATGTGGCCCTTGTGGCTAAGGGGATCAGAGGGTATGGAGAGAAGGCAGGTACGGGATACTGAGTTGGATGATCAGCCATGATCATATTGAATGGCGGTGCAGGCTCGAAGGGCCGAATGGCCTACACCTGCACCTAATTTCTATGTTTCTATGACAGGGAGCATCCTTGGAGAGAAATGGACAGGCTGCATTTCGGGTTGGACCCTTCTTCAGACCGAAGCTGGTGAAAGAGGCAAGGGGAAAGATGTCAAGTGGGTGGTGGATCCAGATAAAGGGGCTGATTGGCAGATAAATCAAGTGGTGGAAGAGAAGGATAATGTGTAGCATATTTTCTGAAAAGTTGTATGAGTATGTCATCTGCTTTGCTTCAACTTTCCATGTAAGATCCAAATTTGTGTTTTGATGAAATAAAATTAAGAGGAGCTGGCCAATCATGGTGCACTGTAGTGGTATGCAATTTGGTAAAGCCAAGGGTCTTCACCAAAAATAGCAATGTTTCTCCAATAGCTGAAGCTGAAGGCAGAATCTACTTGTAACAATAATCTACAATAAGATGGACAGCAGTGCTCATGAGTAGTTAATGTGAATGTTTATCTGCCTTCATCATTTTAAACAGCAGATTGTGAGATTAAATAGCAATTACAACCAACATTTTCACTGGTGACAATACAAGTGCTCCTGGCGATAATCTTACATTTGTAACAAGTTTTCCTAGACTTGCATACAAGGAAATGTTACTTAGGAATAATAAATATTTGTGATTTGGGCAGTTTCCCTCTGAAACCAAGTTCATTATTTTTCACTTCATTTAATGGAAATGTTTAATATTTAAAATAAAATTGCAAGATCTGGTTAAATGGTAACCCTTATTAGCTGAAATGAATGGATGCCAAGACAGAGAATCCAGTATTTACCTTTTTATTCCCCTATTAAACTCTCTGCAGCTTCTTGATGTGTTGATCACAAATCTCTAATTGCTCGTTTAATGCTCCAAATCATCATGTTTTAATTTTCTCTTAAAATTTAAAGTAGGATGATAGCACAGAGAATTTTTACTTGCACCATAAAACATCAACTTAATGACATCTACACTCGTTTAGGGCAACCATGACACAGGAAGGTGTTTCAGACAAAGTGCAGAGGACGGAAATAAGGAATGGATGTTATGCGTTATATACTTAATTTGGGTTTAGATGCCCTCAAAGATGTTAAACAATAACTGAATCCAATCAAAATTAGGTCTTGGAATCATACTTCCATCTGTATCTACACATGACAGTAATAGACACATCTTGTTAAATTATGCAAGGATTATTTCTAAATCTTAGATTATTTCAGTTTGTGTCCATATCTATGACAAAGATATCTTTCCAAAAATCAATGTTAAATGACTATTGTTCAGTTAGCAATTAATAGATTGTCATGTATTTGCCATTCAATTAAAATAAATATGCAGACAAGGGATAATGTCACTAATTAATAATATCAGGAAACCATTGCAAATTAACTTTCAACAGTGGTTGAAATTCTAACCTATCAAAAATTCAGGAAAATAACTTCATCCTGTGTGACTAGGGTTAAACACCATAGCACAGGCTATCTGTTCATTTTTTTACAATTTGGCTAATGTCACAGAAACCAAGTTTTGTAAGCAGTATAGTAATCACCATACAGAATTACTTATTCAGCACGTCTCCCAGCAACTGAGCTTGGAAAGTAGTTAAACTCTAGTTGGAGGAGAATCAGGAAACGAAGCATCTATTCAAAAGCATGGAATTGCAAACAAAAGCAACAGTTAACAAACAGTTTAGGAAGGGAGGCATACACAAGCATTCGCCTCCCACCTTCTCCCAAATTTGTACACAGAAGGAAAGAGAACCCAGACAAAAGTAGATATGCTTCTATATCAAGTTTATTGAAAAAGAAGAAATAGAAAATAGGTGAAACTCAACAAGGAAAAGCAGAACATCAAAACAGCATTAATAATGTGAATATTCCCAAAAGTTGTATAAATAGATTTTGGATCTATAAAAATATGTTTAGTAATGAAAATTCAAATGTTCACATATTTTACTTTCCATATCCAAGATTTATCTTTTTGTGCTTTTTTACTAAAGTTGCAGTTCCTCAGTGTTTCGTCTGATAATGTAACAAAATAACAATGCTTCAATCGATGCCATGCATAGAAATACCAATTGGAATAATACAATCACGCATAAAGCAGTGGTCTACATATATTAATAACTTTGAACAACTTTGCCGTTGCAGAAAATGAACAATTGATTTGCTCATTTTAATACTTTTGTTGCTTTAATAACTTGTATAAGCTCTAAGTATTTAGATTTAATCGCTATCAATATCATGTGACCAGTGACCAAAATCCATTGTCATATTAATTTTTTTCCCTTTCCTTACAGAGGTGGATTTAGATGAATTCTGTTTTGCTTGCATATTTATCTGAATCCCAGACTGCATGACAGGTCCTGATAGGTTCATAGGCAGGATATTTTGAAAACCTTTCATCATTTGCTGCAGACTTGCGTTCATGCCATCTACCTCCCCGTTATTGGTAGCTGTGATCTGACATGACATCTCTGAACTGTTTGATTCCTCTGTCTTAGACTCATAGAAACACTCTTCAGAAAACTTTGCACGAATAGGTAAGAAAGGCTGAGTAAAGAAAGGAAAAATATCATAGATGAACATAAAAGCAATAAAAGGTTAAATAACAATATTGAGAAATTTGGAAAGAATACAAAGTTGACAAGCTTTACCATTCTGTGGTTGCTTACCAAATAATTCTATATAGTTCTATGTAGTTCCTCTTTATGTAGTATAAGCAATTCTTTCAGCCAATGTATTGGAAACTTTTTTAAGATAATCAAACCTTTAACTGCACACTTTTCCTCGTTATGCCCTTAACAATTTTTCAATTGTTTTGTTCCAGCAAAGCTAATACAGCTTTTATTTTATTTACTATAATTAGCTGACTTTTTCTTAATTTCGTATTAATTACCTAACACAATACAAATATGCAAAGCAGACATTCATTCCCACCTCATACATGTGCATGTGACAGTGTGTACTGTTTCCTAATATGGCTGCTTTTAAGAGAACTCTCACTTTGAAGAGGTGGTACCTCCTATTTTCTTCCCCAGGATATGTTGGAGAAACAATATGAGCAAAGACAATGCAATAACTATTTGTGTCAGTCTGTAATAAGGAACTTTCTGGAATATAGCAAAATTATGAAACTACCACACTATATCGTTCGTTTCTTCACATTCCTAAATCAGCAAAACGGCAACTCAATTTTACATGTGATAAATATGAATGATAATTAAATTTCTTTGGTAGAAAATAATACAGATCAATTTGAAAAAACCTTATAATCTGTACTCTAAAGCACAGGTATCACAAAGTTTCCATTGCTATGTTCATAATGTTACTTATCAAAATGAAGACTTAACCACCTTGTCCTATATTATTGGTAGATTACCCATCTTACCTGCAGAACAATATATTAAGAGTGAGTGCAAATTCAGTGATTTTTTTTAAACCAGAGTTAAATGTGAATAATAATTTTAGCATTAATATTATATAGTCAAAATAATAAAATGTTACAATAATGTAGGACACTTACAGGAGCACTGGACTGTTCCAGCAGGTTTTGCTCCCACATTTTCAAGCGTTTTTCTCGTTCCTTCAGCTCTTGTTCTTTTGTGCTCAGATCTCGTTCAAGTTTCTTTAGTCGTTCCAGAGTAGCCTCTATTTCACATCTGTTGGAGACAATCATGGGACTCATTAACAGATATGAACTGTTCTAGACTCCCAGTAATGCAAGATTATTATTTTTTTTTAAGCTGGTCTAAGAATCATAACCTTTAGGAATTTGGAGAATAGTTTTATATTTTACTAGACCAAGTGCAGACCCGTTGGATCTGTTCCCCTAACGTGCGGGTGGAGGGTGTGGAGGGGAGGAGGGTTTAGGGAAAACGTTTTTCCTCATCTCCGTTCTAAATGGTTTACCACTTATTTTTAAACTATGGCCCCTGGTTCTGGACTCCCCCTTCATTGGGAATATGTTTCCTGCCTCTAGCATGTCCAAAACTTAATACTCTTATATGTTTCAATAAGATCCCCTCTCCCATCCTTCTAAATTCCAGAGTATATAGGCACAGCTGCTCCAATCTATCAACATATGACAGTCCCGCCATCCCGGGAATTAACATGGTGAACCTACGCTGCACTCCTTCAAGTTTGGAGACCAAAACTGCACACAATACTCCAGGTGTGGTCTCACGAGGGTCCTGTACAACTACAGGAGGACCTCATTGCTCCTATGCTCAACTCCAAATGGTATGAAGGCCAACATATCATTCGCTTTCTTCACTGCCTGCTGTACCTGCATGCTAAGCACCTCATAATTCACTTAGGTAGATTACACCCCAGCGGTATGGACGTTGACTTCTCTAATTTCAAATAGAAACATAGAAAATAGGTGCAGGAGTAGGCCATTCGGCCCTTCGAGCCTGCACCGCCATTCAATATGATCATGGCTGATAATCCAACTCAGAATCCTGTACCTGCCTTCTCTCCATACCCCCTGATCCCTTTAGCCACAAGGGCCACATCTAACTACCTCTTAAATATAGCCAATGAACAGGCCTTGCTTTCTCCCTCCTTCGCCATCCCAGCTCTCCCACAAGCCTACTGAGTCCTTCGCAGCAAATGTCCTTCAGGGAAAGAATCTGCCAGCTTAACCCAGCGCAGCAAAGTTTAATGATTAGATCTGTGTAACAAAAGGGAAGTATCTTCCAGCCTAACTCAGCACAGCAAAGTTCAGTGATTAGATTTAGATAACAAAAGATGGTCACTTGACCTTGTCGGTGGCACCTACATCACATTAAATCTTAGTGCAATTGCACTTTTTTTAAAGTTTAAAATTATGGAGGATGAAAAAATGAGCTGACCTGCACAGTTGGGGCTATGTGTGAGTGGTGGAATATAGCATTGGGGGAGTGGGCTGCGTTGGGGGAACGGGAGAGTGGTGGAATCTTACGTTGGGGAACGGGTTGCGTTGGGGGACCAGGCCTCCCGTGTGACAGGGACCCAACTGATCCCACTTGGTCTAGTATATCTATATAATTAAAAGTCTCATCTTGACCACTTCCTGTTTGCACTGCATATTGATTTTAGAAAAAACGCTACCACTTGCGGCTGTGATTTTTGGCCCCCTCCGCCGCGCAGGACAAGAGGATTTTTCCCATTGATGAAAAATAAAAGACTTATTAATGTTTAAAAAATGTTGAGATTCTCTCCCGTCAATCATGCCATGAAGGCCACGCCCCTTCCGGGTTGGAGGGGGAGGAGCTATAAAACCAGGAAGCGTGGGCGTAGCCCAGTCTCTGCAAGATGGGGGGAGGGAGAGGGTCACGACTCTCCGTCTGAGCTGGAAATCTACAGAACACTGAGAATACTGACCTGTGAGTGCCCTTTACGTGTTTTGAAACTGTGGCTTTTGCAACTGTGTGGTTATTAAAATGTGTGCCTTTTGTAACCGTGTGGATTTTGCAACCGTAAATAAAGATGAAAATGTCTAAAATTGATTGTCCACCCTCTCCCCCTTCTCTCTCCCACAGTCTCTCATCTGTTTTCGGGAGAATTTCTGGCAGTTTCTGAGCTGCCAGCCCAAGAATCCATTTAGCCCACAATGTCTATACTAGCCCTCTGGAAACCAGTCCCTTCGGCCCACAACACCCATGTTAGCACTCCAGAAAGCCCCCCCCCCACCCCACACTGGCCAGCAATCTTGGAATTGATGGAGAGGTGGAATATTGTACTGGGGGACCAGCCTGACCATGTGAAGCTGGGACCCAACAGGTCCCACTAAGTCTAGATTACTAAAACTCTCATCTTGTTTTTATGTATGCGTGGATGTGCATGAGATCCCAAAACCTCGCCAAAACGGTACACGATAGCGCTACAATTTTGGCCCACCTTACTCACCATTGTCCTGTGATGTGCTGTAGCAAGTTTCGTTCAGATTGATATTATATTTTACAAGTTATTGCAATTTAACACATAAAATAACTTGTAACTGCGCCACACTTGCCGGCTGCGCCTGCGCAACTGGGGATGTCTGTCAGCCCTGCACGTGCGCAGTGGGCCCGGTATCCGCGCTACGGCGGATTCGGGGGCGGGGAGAGGCCACCCCTGGGACCTGGGGGCAGTGGCACTGCTGCTCCGGGCCCTTGGGGAGGGAGAGGAGCTGGACCCGGGGCAAGGACTAGACCGCAGCCTAGGCCGCTCCCTCCCCTGGCTCCAGGCTGCTACCCCCACCCGCACAGCCCCCGCCTCAAGTACAACTTCATCACCAACGTTGTGTACAACACGGGGCTGGCGGTGATTTACATCGAGATCCTGGGGAGGTGAGGGAGAGTGGGGGGGATGGAGGGAGAGGAGGGGTAGGTAGGGAGAGGGAGGGGAAAGTGGCGGAGGTGAGGAGGAAGAGTGGGGGTGGGATAGGGGAGGTGAGGAGTGGCGAAGGTGAGAAGTGGGGGAAGTCAAGTCCAGTCACTTTTATTTAAATAGCACATTTAAAAAACAACTCTCGTTGGCCAAAGTGCTTTACATTGGTGGAGATACTAACGTTATACAACATTGGTTCATAGATTAAGTACATACATAAATACATACATATAGCCCTCCCTCAGAGGACGTCAAGAAGGGGTTGAGAGTAAAGATGAGTTTTAAGTCTCGACTTAAAAGAGTCAATGGAGGGGGCAATTTTGATGGGAAGAGGGATGCTGTTCCACAGTCTAGGAGCTGCAACCGCAAAGGCGCGGTCGCCCCTGAGCTTATGCCTAGACCGCGGGGTGTTCAGTAACCCCAAGTCGGCCGATCTGAGGGACCTGGAGGTGGTGTGGTGGGTAAGCAGACTTTTGATGTAGGTGGGGGCAAGCCTGTTGAGGGATTTGTAGACATAAAGGAGGATCTTGAAATTTATTTGGAACCGCACAGGGAGACAGTGGAGAGAGGCCAGGATCGGGGTGATGTGGTCCCCTTTTCAGGTGCCCGTCAGGAGCCTCGTTATGGCGTTTTGGACCAGTTGCAGGCGGGACAGGGAAAATTGGCTGATGCCAGTGTAGAGGGAGTTGCAGTAATCTAGGCGGGAGGAGATAAACGTGTGGATGATCTTTTCGAGGTCATCAAACTGGAGGAATTGTTTTATTTTAGCTATCGTCCGAAGCTGGAAGAAGCTAGCTTTTACCACTGCATTGACTTGTTTGTCAAATTTCAATGCCGAGTCAAATGTCACACCAAGGTTTTTGACGTGAGGTTTGAGTAATGGGAGGAGAAAGAGTTGCCTATGTTAGTAGAGAAACTCCTACCTTTGAGGTAGGAGATGAACCAGCTCAGGGCAGTGCAATCAATACCAACCCTGTACCGGAGAAGGTCAATTAGGATGGTGTGGTCAACAGTATCAAATGCTGCGTTGAGGTCGAAAGAGCAGGATTGCACAGTCGCCGGAGTCAACAGTGAGCAGTAGGTCATTATGTACCTTCAACAAGGCAGACTCTGTGCTATGGTGAGCCCTGAAACCTGATTGGAATGTTTCCAAGATAGTATTTTGGTGAAGGTAAGGCATAAGTTGACTTAAAATTACATTTTCAAGGGCTTTTGAAAGGAAAGGCAGTTTTGAAAATGGGTCTGTAGTTGCTTGGCAAGGTGGGGTCGAGGTTAGGTTTTTTCAGGAGGGGCTGGACCACCGCATGCTTGAACCAGGTAGGAACAGTGCCAGTGGCCAGAGAGCTGTTGAAGATGGCGAGGATGCTGGGACCAGCTATTGTAATGACATCCTTTAGAAGGGCAGAGGGGACAGTGTTGAGGGGACAGGTGGTAGGTTTCACGGTGGTCACCAGTTTTACAAGGGAGGGTAGAGTAACGGGTCGGGAAAAGTCTAATTTTGAAGAACAGACCAATGAGTTAGTCAGGCCACGGATGGGAGGGGAAATATTAGTTCTGATGTTCTTTACTTTGCTGGTGAAAAATGTAGTAAATTCCTCGCACTTAGCAGGGGACCCAGTTAAGCTGGTGTTGGGGGCAGGACATATGATGGAGGTGATGGTACTAAAAAGGACCTTGGAGTTATGAGTATTTTTGGAAATAAGGGTGGAAAAGTATTTTGTTCTTGCAGATTTTACTGCTTCCTGGTATTTGTGAAGATTGTTTTTCAGGAGTTCAAAGGAAATTTGAAGCTTATCAGATTTGTACTTCCGTTCTGATTTACTGCATTCTCTTCTTAGGGCTCTGGTGGTGTCATTGAGCCAGGGCCAGCCTTTAGGCTTAGGCCTTTTCATTTTAAGAGGAGCAACAGAATCCAGGATGGAAGAGCAGGTATTATTGAATAAAGAAATTAGGTGCTGAGATGGAGGGGAGACGCCTCAATAGTGCAGATGTCGGGAGCGGCTATTGAGAGCCTTAGGGAACTTACTGGCCGTCGTGGAGTTTACGTAGCGGGAGCAACGAGCAGGGAGATGGGATTTTCAGGGAGAGAAAGGCCGAGATGCATCAAATATAATTGCACTATGATCTGACAGACAGGCATTAATAATTTCTGTGTTACAAATTGGGAGACCAGACGAAAGCACGAGGTCTAGTGTATGGCCGAGCTTGTGCGTGGGTCCAGTGGTGAGTGGAGACAGATTGAAGGACTCAACCAGGTTCATATATTCACTTGCAAGAGGTTTTGTGGGACAGCAGACATGAAGGCTAAAGTCACCCAGAATCAGGACCCAGTTAAATTTGGGCAACAAGCTAGCGATAAGATCACCAAATTGTGAGGTAAAGTCCTTATTAGTTTTTGGTGGGCGATACACAAGAACAATTAAAAGCGGACAGATTAGTCCAACTATGATTAGTTGATGTTCAAAACAGGAGATGTGATCAGCGTTCAGAAGGCGGCAGTTGAAATGCTTCTTAAACACAGTGGCTAGGGGTAGAGGGAGAGGTGAAGGAGGGAGTGGAGGAGGGAAGGAAGAGATGGGAAAGAATCGAGAGGAGGGTGAACAGAGAGGAGGGGATGGAGGGGGTGAGTGGAGGAAGTAGAGGAGAGATGGGAGAGGGAGGATAATGGAGGAGGAGAATAGGGGTCTGAAGAGGGAGTGTGAGATGCGTTCACGTTAATCTTATATTTTACAAGTTATTGCCATTCTAAACTTTAAAAATGTTGCAGTCGCGCTCCCACCTGCCGGCTGTGTCTGCGCAGTTGGGGGAGGCTTGCCATAACTCGCATCACAACAGGGATCTGTCGTCACAACGGAAACCCGTCAGCCGCACCTGCGCAAATGGGGGGCTTTGGATGAGTGGTGGAATATTGATGGGGCCCAACGGGTCCGCACTTGGTCTAGTATATATATATATTACTAAAATTCTCATCTTGTTTGTTTGTATGCATGCGTGCGTGAGATCCCGAAGCCCCGCTAAAACGGTACACGATAGCGCTCCAATGTTTGGCCCACCTTACTCACCATTGTCTTGTGATGTAAATGAAACAAGGTGCGTTCACATTGATGGTATATTTTTCAAGTTATTGACATTTTAAACTTTACAAAATCCACTTTACAATACCACTTTTCCACTTGCCCTGCCCATCAGCCACGTTTGATGTTACAATGACGTCACAATGGGATCCCGAATCTCATTTACATTAAAAAAAAAAATCGTGATTTTCAAATAAAATACAATTTAATCAAATTCTTCCGTTTTCATTCACAGCAAACATTGTGTTTAGGTTATTTAAAAGAAAAAACGCGATTTTCATTAAAAAAAAACATTGCGATTTTTATTTGGGGTGGGAGTGGGATAGGGGGAGGCTTCATTAAAAAAACCCAGTGATTTTCATTGGATGGGGGAGATTTCATTTTCATTGTGGGGAGGTGGGATAGTGGGAGGTGAGGAGTGGGGGATAGAGGGATAGAGGAGAGGATGGGGGTAGGGAGGGAGAGTAAAGTGGGGGAGGTGAGGAAGTGGAGGATAGAGGGGGAGGAGGGCAGTAGGGGAGGTGAGGAGGGAGAGTGGAGGGAAGTGGGTAGTGGGGGAGCAGGGGGATAGAGAGCGAGGAGAGGGTAGGGAGGGGAGAGAGTTATGGAGGGAGAGGTGAGGGAGTGTGCGGGGGAGGGGAGGGAAACAAGTGGGAGGGTGAAGAGGAGGGGGATGGTGTGCTGGGGTAGGAAGAGGTATGGCGGGGTAATGAAGGAGGGGAGGGAGGGGGTGAGGAAAGGAAGCAGAGGAGGGTTGGTGGAGGGTGGGGAATTGGAGTATAATGGAGGAGGAGAATAGGGGACTGAAGAGAGAGAGTGAGATGCGTTCACATTGATCTTATTTTTTTTACAAGTTATTGCCATTGCAGTCACGCTCCCACTTGCCGGCTGTGCCAGCGCAGTTGAGGGGAGAGTTGCTGTGACTCGCGTCACAACGGGGATCTCTGGTGTCACAACGGGAACCCGTCAGTTGCGCCTGCACAGTTGAGGGTCTATGGTCCAGTGGTGGAATATTGCCTTCCAGGCCCAACGGGTCAAAAGAAAATCGACATGTTTTTTTGCATGTACTTGCCTGGCCTCACAACGGGGGCCCTTTCCAAATTCTCAGATTGCCATCTTTTTTCCCTTTCGCCTGGCCTCACAACGAATCCACAGATAAGTTTCCTATTTTACAAATGCCTCCACGGATCCTCTCTTCAATTTATTAACATTAACTTAATTTCAGCCGACAATGGCACAACTTTGAACGCGGCAGTTGCGCATGCGCAGTTTGGTGGAATATTGCGTTGGGGGAGCGGGCCCAATGGGTCCGCACTTGGTCTAGTACTATCTATACCTCTCATAATTTTATATACTTCTATCAGGTCACCCTTCCAACCTCAGACAATTAAGGAAAAATAATCCAAGTTTGCCCAACTTCAGCCAGGGAAGTGGTCTGGTGGAAGCCGCTGATTGGTGGAAGTGGACCAGAGGAAGCAGCTGATTGGGAGCAACCCCAGGTTTGCATTTCTGCTTTCAGGTTAAGAGTCAGTGAGTTGAGGGTTCAGTGAGTTGAGGGTCCAGTATTTATTAGTAAAGGTACAGTTTAAGGGATAATGATTTTTATAGTGTAAGGGAGTTGATTTAATTTGGTGGTCAGACATGTCAGTGGAGATCGGCCCCATGGTTTGCTCATCCTGCAACATGTGAGAGATCAGGGATACGGTCGGTGTCCCTGGTCACTACGTTTGCAGGAAGTGTGTCCAGCTGTCGGGGAGGATAAAAACTAATGTGGCAGGGGGATGGGTGCAAGAGCAGAGAGACAGAGGGGTATAAAATTAGGGTAGAAGCAATAGGTAGCAAGGTGAAAAGTAAAAGTGGCAGGCAGACAAATCTAGGGCAAAAATCAAAAAGGGCCACTTTTCAACATAATTGTATAAGGGGTAAGAGTGTGGTAAAAACAAGCCTTGCATTGAAAGGAGCATTCATAATAAGGTGGATGAGTTGAATGTGCAGATATTTATTAATGAATATGACATAGTTGGGATCACAGAGACATGGCTCCAGGGTGACCAAGGCTGGGAGCTGAACATCCAGGGATATTCAATATTCAGGAGGGATAGACAGAAAGGAAAAGGAGGTGGGGTAGCGTTGCTGGTTAGAGAGGAGATTCACGCAATAGAAAGGAAGGACATTAGCTTGGAGGATGTGGAATCGATATGGGTGGGGATGCGAAACACTAAGGGGCAGAAAACGCTAGTGGGAGTTGTGTACAGGCCACCTAACAGTAGTAGTGGAGTTGGGGATGGCATCAAACAGGAAATTAGAATTGCATGCAACAAAGGTAAAACAGTTGGGTGACTTCAACCTACATATAGATTGGGTGAATCAAATTGGCAGGGGTGCTGAGGAATAGGATTTCTTGGAATGTATGCGGGATAGTTTTCGGAACCAACGAGAGAGCAGGCTATTCTAGACTAGGTATTGAGTAATGAGGAAGGGTTAGCAGTTTTGTTGTGCGTGGCCCCTTGTGCAAGAGTAACCATAATATGGTTGAGTTCTTCATTAGGATGGAGAGTGACATTGTTAATTCAGAAACAAGGGTCCGGAACTTAAAGAAAGGTGACTTTGAGGGTATGAGACGTGAATTGGCCAAGATAAACTGGCAATTGATTCTAAAGGATTGACGGTGGATATGCAATGGAAGGCATTTAAAGACTGCATGGATGAACTACAACAATTGTTCATCCCAGTTCGGCAAAAGAATAAATCAGGGAAGGTAGTGCATCCGTGGATAACAAGGGAAATAAGGGATAGTATCAAAACAAAAGATACTATTGTATGAAGCATACAAATTAACCAGAAAAAGCAGCCTACCGGGGGACTGGGAGAAATTCAGTCCAGCAGAGGAGGACAAATGGCTTAATTAGGAAAGGGAAAATTATGAAAGAAAACTGTCAGGGAACATAAAAACTGACTGCAAAAGTTTTTATAGATATGTGAAGAGGAAAAGATTAGTTAAAACAAATGTAGGTCCCTTGCAGTCAGAAACAGGCGAATTGATCATGGGGAACAAGGACATGGCAGACCAATTGAATAACTACTTTGGTTCTGTCTTCACTAAGGAAGACATAAATAATCTGCCGGAAATAGCAAGGGACCGGGGGTTAAATGAGATGGAGGAACTGAGTGAAATCCAGGTTAGCCGGGAAATGGTGTTAGGTAAATAGAATGGATTAAAGGCCGATAAATCCCCAGGGCCAGATAAGTTGCATCCCAGAGTACTGAAGGAAGTAGTCTCAGAAATAGTGGATGCATTAGTAATAATTTTTCAAAACTCTTTAAATTCTGTAGTAGTTCCTGAGGATTGGAGGGTAGCTAATGTAACCCCACTTTTTAAAAAGGGAGGGAGAGAGAAAACGGGGAATTACAGACCAATTAGTCTAACATCGGTAGTGGGGAAACTGCTAGAGTCAGTTATTAAAGATGGGATAGCAGCACATTTGGAAAGTGGTGAAATCATTGAACAATGTCAGCATGGATTTATGAAAGGTAAATCATGTCTGACGAATCTTATAGAATTTTTTGAGGATGTAACTAGTAGAATGGAAAAGGGAGAACCAGTGGATGTGTTATATCTGGACTTTCAGAAGGCTTTCGACAAGGTCCCACATAAGAGATTAGTATGCAAACTTAAAGCACACGGTATTGGGGGTTCAGTGTTGATGTGGATAGAGAACTGGCTGGCAGACAGGAAGCAAAGAGTAGGAGTAAATGGGTCCTTTTCAGAATAACAGGCAGTGACTAGTGGGGTACCGCAAGGCTCAGTGCTGGGACCCCAGCTATTTACAATATATATTAATGATCTGGATGCAACATCTCCAAGTTTGCGGATGACACGAAGTTGGGGGGCAGTGTTAGCTGTGGGAAGGATGCTAGGAGGCTGCAAGGTGACTTGGATAGGTTGGGTGAGTGGGAAAATGTATGGCAGATGCAGTATAATGTGGATAAATGTGAGGTTATCGACTTTGGTGGCAAAAACAGGGAAAGTAGACTATTATCTGAATGGTGGCCGATTAGGAAAAGGGGAGATGCAACGAGACCTGGGTGTCATGGTACACCAGTCATTGAAAGCAGGCATGCAGGTGCAGCAGGAAGTGAAGAGAGCGAATGGTATGTTAGCATTCATAGCAAAAGGATTTGAGTATAAGAGCAGGGAGGTTCTACTGCAGTTGTACAGGGTCTTGGTGAGACCACACCTGGAGTATTGCGTACAGTTTTGGTCTCCTAATCTGAGGAAAGACATTCTTGCCATAGAGGGAGTACAGAGAAGGTTTACCAGACTGATTCCTGGGATGGCAGGACTTTCATATGAAGAAAGACTGGATAGACTCGGCTTGTACACGCTAGAATTTAGAAGATTGAGGGGGGATCTTATAGAAACGTACAAAATTCCTAAGGGGTTGGACAGGCTAGATGCAGGAAGATTATTCCCGATGTTGGGGAAGTCCAGAACAAGGGGTCACAGTTTAAGGATAAGAGGGAAGTATTTTAGGACCGAGATGAGAAAATCATTTTTTACAGAGAGTGGTGAATCTGTGGAATTCTCTGCCACAGAAGGTAGTTGAAGCCAGTTCATTGGCTAGATTTAAGAGGGAGTTAGATGTGGCCCTTGTGGCTAAAGGGATCAGGTGGTATGGAGAGAAGGCAGGTATGGGATATTGATTTGGAAAGAGCTTTGTGTCATCCGCAAATTTGGAGATGTTGCATTCAATTCCCTCATCCAAATCATTAATATATCGTAAATAGCTGGGGTCCCAGCACTGAGCCTTGCGGTATCCCACTAGTTACTGCCTGCCATTGTGAAAAGGACCCGTTTACTCCTACTCTTTGCTTCCTGTCTGCCAGCCAGACCCTATATTCCTGGCAACATCTCTGTAAATCTTCTCTGTACCATTTCGAGCTTGACAACTTATTTCCTGTAACATGGTGCCAAGAATTGAACACAATACTCTAAATGTGGCCTCACCAACATCTTATACAACTGCAACACGACCTCCTAGCTATACTCAATACTCTGACTGATGAAGGACAATGTACCAAAAGCCTTTTGACCACCTTATCTAACCTGCGACTTGACCTTCAAAGAACTGTGCACTTGCACTCCTCGATTCCTCTGCTCTACAGCACTCCCCAGAGCCCTACCATTCACGGTGCAGGGCCACTTCCCAAGATGTAACCGCTCACATTTTTCTGTATTAAATTCCATCAACCCACATCGCCATTCGATCAAGATCCTGCTGCAATTTTTCACAATTCTTCACTATCTGCAAAACCACCCACTTTTGTATCATCTGCAAATCTTGCCGTGTATGTTCTCACCCAAATTATTGATATAGATGACAAACAGTAACGGGCCCAGCACTGGACCCTGAGGCACAACACTAGTCACAGGCCTCCAGTCTGAGAAGCAACCTTCCACCATCACACTCTGCTTCCTTCCATGAAGCCAATTTTCTGCAGGTCTCGACCTAAAACGTCACCGAGATCTGATGGTCTGCATCCCAGGGTACTTAAGGAAGTGGCTCTAGAAATTGTGGATGCATTGGTGATAATTTTCCAATGTTCTATAGATTCAGGATCAGTTCCTGTGGATTGGAGGGTAGCTAATGTTATCCCACTTGTTAAGAAAGGCGGGAGAGAGAAAACAGGGAATTATAGACCAGTAGGGAAGATGCAGGAGTCAATTGGGGTGGAAGATTGCAACCTTCACGTGGTCCGCCCTGTTTCGACTAATGCAATCAACTCGACGTGCACAAACGGAAGATCAAATAGAACAAGTTGTCCAACAACTTTAGGCTGTGCACGCCACACGAAAGAAGGAGTCAATTATAAAAGATGAAATAACGGCACATTTGGATAGCAGTAGTAGGTTACGATGGTTGACTAATACTTGACTAATCTTCTGGAATTCTTTGAGGATGTAACTAGGGAAATGGACAAGAATTAGCCAGTGGATGAAGTGTACCTGGACTTTCAGAAAGCATTTGATAAGGTCCCACATAGGAGATTAGTGGGCAAAATTAGAGCACATGGTATTGGGGGTAGGGTACTGACATGGATAGAAAAAACAGGAAACAAAGAGTAGGGATAAATGGGTCCTTCAGAATGGCAGGCAGTGGGGTACCGCAAAGCTCGGTGCTAGGGCCGCAGCTATTTACAATATACATTAATGATTTAGATGAAGGGATTAAAAGTAACATTAGCAAATTTGCAGATGACACAAAGCTGGGTGGCAGTGTGAACTATGAGGATGATGCTATGAGGATGCAGAGTGACTAGGACAGGTAGGGTGAGTGGGTAGAATGCATGGCAGATGCAGCTTAATGTGGATAAATGTGAGGTTACCCACTTTGGTGGCAAAAACAGGAAGGCAGATTATTATCTAAATGGTGTCAAATTGAGAAAAGGAGAACTACAACGAGATCTGGGGGTCATTGTTCATCAGTCACTGAAAGTAAGCATGGAGGTACAGCAGGCAGTGAAGAAAGCGAATGGCATGTTGGCCTTAACAAGAGGAGTTGAGTATAGGAGCAAGGAGGCCCTTCTGCAGTTGTATAGGGCCCTAGTGAGACCACACCTGGAGTATTGTGTGCAGTTTTTGTTTTGTCCAATTGAGGAAGGACATTCCTGCTATTGAGGGAGTGCAGCGTAGGTTCACCAGGTTAATTCCCGGGATGGCGAGGCTGTCATATGTTGATAGAATGGAGCGGCTGGGCTTGTATACTCTGGGATTTTATAATTTAGGATGAGATGGGATCTTATTGAAACATATAAGATTATTAAGGATTTGGACACGCTAAAGGCAGGAAACATGTTCCCGATGTTGGGAGAGTCCAGAACCAGGGGCCACAGTTTAAGAATAAGGGGGAAGCCATTTAGAAATGAGATGAGGAAAAACCTTTTCACACAGTTGTGAATCTGTGGAATTCTCTGCCTCAGATGGCAGTCGATGGGATATGGGGAGAAGGCAGGAACGGGGTACTGATTGTGGATGATCAACCACGATCGCAGTGAATGGCGGTGCTGGCTCGAAGGGCCGAATGGCCTACTCCTGCACCTATTTTCTATTGTCTCTCCAGAGATGCTGCCTGTCCCGATGAGCTACTCCAGCTTTTTGTGTCTTTCTATCCATTCAGCTATCGCTCCTTGGATCCCATGCAATCTAACCTTCCAGAGCAGCCTACCATGCGGAACCTTGTCGAATGCTTTGCTGAAGTCCATGTATGTAACATCTATAGCTCTGCCCTTATCGACCTTTTTGCTCACGTCTTCAAAAAACTCAATCAGATTTGTGAGACACGACCGCCCACGTACAAAACTATGCTGACTATCCCTAATCAGCCCTTGTCCATCCAAATGGCTAGATATCCTATTCCTCAGAATACCCTCTAGTAACTTTCCAACTACAGGTTAAGCTCATTGGCCTATAGTTCCCAGCATTTTCCCTGCAGTCCTTCTTGAATAGAGGCACAACATTTGCCACCCTCCATTCTTCCAGTCTCTCCTAAATTTTGCATAGACCTCAAAACCTCTACATCCTTCCTGTAACGGAGTGACCAGAACTATACACAACGCTCCAAATACGCCTGGCTATAGTTCTATAAAGCTGCAACATGACCTCTGGACACTTATACTCAATGAAAGACAAAGTGTTGGGGTAATTTAGCAGGTCAGGCAGCATCTCTGGAGAACATGGATTGGGTCAGGATCTATCTTCAGGTTCTCTCTTATACACATTGTCCCGGCCTTCAAAGAAGGCATATGGTATGCCTGCCTTCATCACACTATCTACTTGTGTTGCCACTTTCAGGAAGCTATGGACCCCAAGATCCCTCTGTACATCAATACTACTAAGGGTCTTGCTGTTAACTGTATATGTTCCCCTTAATTTGACCTCCCAAATTGCAACACCTCACACTTGCTCGGATTAAATTGCATCTGCCATTCCTCTACCCATTTCTGTAGCTAATTTACATCCCACTTTCCTCACTGTCCGCAACTACAGCAACTTGTCTCCAAACTTACTAACCAACCCATCTACATTTATGTCCATGTCGTTTATATATATCACAAACAACAGAGGTCCCAGCATATTCACTACAAATCCTCTGTGTGCATTATGTACAGAGTCTACAGTGATTTTAAAGGTGATGTCAAACCTAGATATTGAACAGTGCACAACACATGTTCTAACACTAGTTGCACCACTTGCATGTTCAGGTCCATGAATAGCATGAGATCTTGAAACTTAAACAGGGGAGCCGACATGTGCTTTGGTGTTGGTTAAAGGGTTTTTGCCCTTTCAGGTCCACAGGAATCTTCTGCAGGCAGAAATGAAGATTTTTTTTTGGAGGAAGACCTTTGTTCTGGTATGCCCAACCATGACTGTAACTTGAAATGCTTAACATCTGAACTAGTTCCTTATGCCTTTGGCATTGTGCATGTTGCCTTGGCAGTCCTACACAAAACTAACTCCATCCCCTCTTCAGTGCCAACATAATCTGCCTTTTTATAGGTTAAACAATCTCAAGATGAACATAATTTGAAAGCAATTGGCTGTCCCCTGGTATCCAAGGCTTAATAATTATTTTTTACAGCTGCTAAATCTATCATTACAATTTATCTGCATAAAAGGAACTGAATTAAAATGCAAGGTGCTGGCATACGGGTGACCAAACAAATAATTGCTTCTTTGAATACATACATGGTATGAGATAACTGCAGTTTGTCATCTGCCCATTGTTCCTGGATTCTGCTATACTGAAAGCTTTACTGTAGTTCTTGCAAATAGTTGGAATTTAGAAAAGAACAATCCATCAGATTTGTGATACGATTAAAAGATCCTGCCATTTTCAGTTAAGTGTCAAACAATTTCATTCAAGCAGCATCTCTAAAACTGAAATATTTCTATGGACTATACTTCTGCATATAACTAAAATAGTCAGTATTCCTTACCTATCACAATCCTTCAAATTTGTCATTTGCTAATCTGCCTTGCCAATCACAATCACCATCTAGAAGGCTCATTAATCTCCATTCTGTGCCCCATCAAACGTGCTTTTCCTCTATTATTCTTCCTTTATTTCCTTATTACTACCTTATCTTGGTACTGGTACATCTATCAACATCTTATGAATATTTTGAGCTTAATGCGTCTACAATTTCAATTTCCCACCACCCTCTCAGTTTAGAGTTCGTACAGTAATTGATCTGTACTGTCCAGATGACTACTTTACCCACTATTTCTCAAGAATTACCCTGTCCTGCTTAACCCTGCAGGATTAAGGTCTTTTTCAGTCTTGTTGCTAGAATAATAAAACGCAGCATAAAAACAAGAGGACTTTCTGATCTCAATCAGGTTGTCATGGAAAAGTGTTAAGTGGGAAGGGAAAATAGTTGTCCCTTCTGCACCTTTTAACATCACTTGACAAATGTTGCATAAACTTGTCAGACCAGACAGGATTCCAAATGCTCAAGTCAGAGGGTAGAACATTTTCCAAGCAAAACAAAGGAGTGAATGATCATTTTGTTGCTTAATTACTTAATTTGCATGTCAATTATAAATAACATTTAACTATAAGACATTATTTTTAAGGCTGCTTGCTCACAAAGCCAGAATATTTCAACAATATTTTGGCTGTGATTTTTACCAGTCCTTTAAGGATCAAATTGCACAGTTAAATCAATTTTAATTTGTTAAATCCAAAACGCTTTTTGTTTCTTCCAATGAGCCTCTTATCTAAAGCTTTTAATTGACACAGGACTATATTACTTAAGTTATAAATATTACAAGAATAATTTTGGATCAATTATTCTTTTAAAACTTGAATTAAAGTTGTGAATTTCTAATTTAACTATTATCCGCATCTCAGCGCTGGCATTATTTAAAAATAAAGATTTCATATTAGTGGGCATGATGTAGATATTGTACAGTATTCAGTTTCAATACGTAACTCTTATAACATTCATTAGCCTCTGCTGAGTCACTGCCAATATGTTTTCAGGGGAGATCAATGCTATTTATACGATCTCATGTGACACTTAAAAATAATGCTTTACCTCACGCTTATGCTCACTTTTTCCATTCTGTCAACATTTGTCATACTTGATTTTCTTGAGGTCATAATTTGATTAAAAAACATTTGCGGAATTTATTACATCCATTTGCGTTCTATTTTTGCGTGAACATTTTTTTTTTGTCTGGTTTTTTTCTACTTTGGCCATGCTGCAGTCAGAACATAGTCTTGAATCAACGTCACCACTTCCAAGAATAAAACTGGCAATTACTCAATATAGACCAGAGTAAAAACCATTTCCAACAATATTTATTTACAACAATCCATAAAAAGTTGATGCTGGCTTCCAACATATTTATAATCAGAGCTAACTAATCACAGATCCCAGCAATATCTTAACATTTTATTTAAATGACAAACAAATGAATCACTCCATTAAATTACTGAATTTTTCAAGCAGTTGAAAATGAGTTGATGAGAGCAATAAGCTTGATTTAATCCACATGGATTTCAGCAAATCTTTTGTTAAGATCCCACAGGGAAGGCTGATCTAAACAGCAACGGTGCACGAGATACAAAGGACAGTGGGAACCTGGAACTAAAACTGTCTCAAAGGTAGGAGATAAAGGGTATTGATTTACAGGACTTTGTATAACTGAAGGCCTTTCCAGTGGAATTCTATAATGCTCAGTATTTGGTTTTCTACTTTTTCAAATAGAATAATGATTTAGTCTTAAGGATAGGAAGTGTGATGATGCAAAAACTGTGTTTCATATTGAGGAGGAAAGCTTTTGATTTCGGAGGCAAGTAAGGTTGTCTGGTCAGTTCAGCAGAAATGTGGAAACATAACTTTAATCCCAAGATGTGTGCGATGATGCATCTGGGAGGTGCAACATAGCAGCTGAGAGTGCATTACCACAAATTCTTAAAGGCAGCAGATAAAGTAGTTAAAATGTGCATTTTCCTTCATTGATTCGTGCATAGAGCACTAGATTATGTGAATACTACCACACAATACTTGTTAGTTCGGAATAGTTTTAGTGTTATACTAGACCAAGTGCAGACCCGTTGGGTCTGTTTCCCCAACGGTGTTTGCAGGTGGGGGGGGGGGGGGGGGGGGGGGGGGGGGGGGGGGGTTTGGGGGGGGGCTGCAGCATCACACTCACATTAACCACACCCCAAACACACAGGTGGGGGGAGGGGGGGGGGGGGGGTGAGAAGAGGGGAATGAGGGGAGAGGAGGAGGAGGAAACACAGGTCAGATTTGGGAGGGAAATGAGAGTGGGGTAGGGGGTGAGAGAGGGGGATGGGGAGAGAGATGTGTGGGGAGGGGAGGAGGGAGGGAGGGAGGGGTGGGGGGGGGAGAGAGGGGAAAGAGTGGGGTGGGAGGGGTAGGGGGGAGTGGTGGAAGAGGGACAGAGGGATAGGGGAAGGGGGGCGGGGGGGAGAGGGAAGGGGGTGGGGTAGAGAGTGAAGGGGGGGGGGGAGAGAGAGGGATGGGTGGGGGAGCGGGAGAGGGGCGAGGAGAAGGAAACATAGAAACATAAGATTCTATAAGATCACCCCTCAATCTTCTAAATTCTAGTGAGTACAAGCCGAGTCTATCCAGTCTTTCTTCATATGAAAGTCCTGACATCCTAGGAATCAGTCTGGTTATCTTTTCTGTACTCCCTCTATGGCAAGAATGTCTTTGGGCATTGGGCATTGTGACATCACACGATGACACGGTCACCAGGGGCTGGGGCTGGGGCTGGTGCAAAGGCATATGTAAATGGATCCATCCCGATTGGACATCTGCGAGCATTGGGCATTGTGACATCACATGATGGGAACGAATCAAAAGGCAGACAGGCAGCCGGACGGACGGCAGGCGGCAGCCACAGACTTTTATATAATAACTAGACCAAGTGCAGACCCGTTTGGTCTGTTTCCCCAAAGGCGTTTGCGGGGTGGGGGAGGGGGGGCTGAGGCATCACACTCACACTAACCACCCCCCAAACACACACAGTGGGGGGGGAGGGGGGGTGAGAAGAGGGGAGGGAGGGGAAAGGAGGAGGAGGAAACGGGACAGATTTGGGAGGGAAAGAGAGAGCGGGGTAGGGGGCGAGAGAGGGGGGGATGGGGAGAGAGATGGGGGGGGGGGGGGGGGGGATGGGGAGGAGGGAGGGAAGGGGGAGAGGGGTGGGTGGGAGAGAGGGGAAAAAGTGAAGAGGGGAGAGTGGAGGGGGGGGGAGGGGAGAGAAGTGATGTGGGGGAGAGAGGGGATGGGGGGGGGGAGAGAGATGTGGGGGGGGAGGGATGGGGACGGAGAGGAGGAGAGAGAGGGGTAAGAGTGTGGAGGGAGGGGGAAAAAGAGTGTGGAGGGAGGGGGAGAGAGGTGGGGGGGGGAAAAAAGAGTGGGGAGGGATAGTGGGAGGGGGAGAGGTGGAAGAGTGGGGAGGGTCAGAGGGGTAGGGGGAAGGGCTTGGGGGTGGAGAGGGGAGGGAGAGGGGGAGAGAGGGGTGGGGGAGGGAATGGGGTGGGGTGAGGAAGAGAAGTGGAAGAGTGGGGAGGGAGGGAGGGGTAGGGGGAGTGGTGGAAGAGGGACAGAGGGGTAGGGGGAAGGGGGACGGGGGGGGGGAGAGAGGGGAAGGGGATAGGGTAGAGAGTGAAGGGGGGTGGGGGAGAGAAGGATGGGTGGGAGAGGGAGAGGGGTGAGAAGAGGGAAACTTAGAAACATAGAAATCAGGTGCAGGAGTAGGCCATTCGGCCCTTCAAGCCTGCACCTCCAGTCAATATGATCTTGGCTGATCATCCAACTCAGTATCCTGTACCTGCCTTCTCTCCACAACCCCTGATCCCTTTAGCCACAAGGGCCACATCTAACTCCCTCTTAAATATAGCCAATGAACTTGCCTCAACTACCTTCTGTGGCAGTGAATTCTGTGCCTGGATGATTTAAGCTATAAGGATGTTGGACAGGAGATTTTGTTATTCCCTGGAGCATAGAAGGCTGAGGGGTGACCTTATAGATGTCTATAAAATGATAAAGGCTATCGATAAAATGGATCTTTATTTTCCCCCAAAGGTACAGATTTCTAAAACTAGAGGGCAAATGTTTAAGGGAAAAGGGGAAGATTTAAAGGTGACCGGGGAATAGCTCAAGCGAGCACCTTGTCTGGCATGGCCAATTGAGCCACAAGGCTGTTTCTATGCCATTTCACTCAAAGACTTCAGCCACAAATGACTTAAATAATTCACATTTTGCACCTGGTTGCATTACCATATCTCATCTGTGAAGAAGGGTTCTTTACCTTCTGCTGACCTAATAAAACAATAATTTATGGACTCAAGAATGAATATAATCTTTGATCATGTTGCACATGCAAGTGGGATCAGCATATTGAGGCAAGTTGGTCAGCACGGATGAATTTGGCCTAAGGGCCTGTTTCCATGGTGATGTATCGCTCCGTAACTCTGTATAAACAGTTCCTGTGTATATTCTGTCCACGGGGTGGAGGTTTTTATAGTGGTCTACAGGTGGAAGGATGTAGCCCTTGGAATCCTCTTCAAACATAGACAAGGCAATTTCCTCCACATTATCAACGGATATTCTTCCATAGGTGAATAATATATGGAAGAAGAACAAAGTAACAAATGCGCAGAACATTTGATGATTAAGGGTTACCATTACTCATCAGGAGGAGGGGGGAGGGGGGGGGGGGGGAGGGGAGGAGGGGCAGAGAGAGAGGGAGGAGAGAGGAGGGGGGGGGAGGGTGGGAGGGCAGAGAGAGGGGGGGAGGAGAGGGGGGGAGAGGAGAGAGAGAGGAGGGGAGCGGAGGAGGGGGGGAGAGAGAGAAGAGGGGGGGGAGAGGGGGGGAGAGAGGGGGAGAGAGGGAGAGGGAGACGAGAGGGAGAGGGAGAGAGTGTAGTGAGAGGGGGGAGAGAGAGAGGGGGGAGAGAGAGAGAGAGGGAGAGAGAGAGAGAGAGGGGGGGAGAGAGGGAGAGAGAGAGAGAGAGAGAGAGGGAGAGAGAGAGAGGGAGAGAGAGAGAGAGAGAGAGAGAGAGAGAGAGAGAGAGAGAGAGAGGGAGAGAGAGAGGGGGGGAGAGAGAGAGAGAGAGAGACAGAGAGAGAGAGAGAGAGGGGGAGAGAGGGGGGAGAGAGAGGAGGAGGAGAGAGAGAGGAGAGAGGGGGGGGAGGGAGGGGGGGGAGGAGGGAGGAGAGAGAGAGAGAGAGAGAGAGAGGGAGAGAGAGAGAGAGAGAGAGAGGAGAGAGAGAGAGAAGGAGGGAGGGAGGTGATATGGGTAGGGGGTGGGTGTGGGGGGGGGGGGAGTGGGGGTGTATGTGGGAGGGGAGAGGGGTTGGGGGGGGGGTGGGTTGTAGGTGAGAGGGGGTGCGTGGGGTTGTGGGGGAGAGGGTGTGTGTGTGTGTGTGTGTGGCGAGGGGGTGTGTGGCGAGGGATGGAGGGGGTGTGAGGTGGGGTGTGAGGTATGGGAGGGGGTGTAGCGAGGGTGGGTGTGTACGTGGGAAGGGTGTGGGTTGTAGGAGGGAGTGTGAGGGGAGGGGTGTATGTGGGAGGGGAGAGAGGTGTGTGTGGTGGGGGCAGTGTTGAGGAAGGGGGGTGCAGGGCAGGTTTCAAAGTGAAAAGTTTGATTTTTTTGTGGTAAGTGATTTTTTTTAAATGTTTCAACTGTGAATAACTTGTAAAATATAACATCAATCTGAATGGAATGCTCCTGTGTTTTTGAAAACTGAGTTTTTTTTTAAAAACATGTAAATGAGATCCCATTGTGATGTCATTGTGGTGTGGAACACTGCTGACGGCCAGTTTATGTAAATTAGATCCGATTGTGACGTCATATGCTGCTAACTGCCCGTGCAAGTTCATGTGATTTTAGTCAAACTGGATTTTGTAAAGTTTAAAATGTGAATACCTTGTAATTTCAATTTAATTTCAGGTCATTATAGGCAGACAAAGAAACAAACAAGATGAGAGTTTCAGTAATATATAGATAGATAACTGTCAACTGTAAATGAATTCCAATATTGTATTTATAGGCTCGCACTGGTAGACTAAAAAATAGTTTATACCCATGTGCGGTAAAATAACTTAACTCTAACAGAGAACACTGGGGGAAGCACAATATAATTTGGGGTGCAAGATAATGCGCAATATTCTTTTTAAATGTTTTTAATACCGATTTATTATTTCTTTACTGATCTTGTGTATATGGTAGTCAATGGCTGGTGTGTTTTGTTCTTTTTTAATTTTTATCCTGTACACTATCTTTTATGTACACACCGAAGGAGTTGCAATGGAATTTCGTTGCACAGATGTTTGTGCAATGACAATAAACGTATTCTATTCTAGTTTGTGCCCCAATATGTATTATGGAATTATTTGGACTATAACCAAGTTAATTATACATTAAACAATTAAAAAATCTAGGCTTATCACATAGTAGTAATAACTTTTCAGCATTCAAGACTATTATCTGCTGTGCTCACTGGTTGATCCCAATAGCCATTAATAGTGGAAAACATAACAAAAAATGGAAAGATGATTTGGAATTTTTTAATGAAAAAAAATTATATGTTTTAAAACAAACTGATTATCTCCACAAAAACGAATCATTAGAAGACAAATTGCTATTACTTAGTACTGTTACTTATTTAGGTTATATAATTGCAATGTAACGTTTTTTTATAATGAAAATACACGCAGGAGTGTTCAACACTCCAATTGCTGACAGCACATCATAAATATAAAGGAGGCAAAAATCACCTTTTCTGCTAAATTAGAAACTAGTGCAAAATGTAATCCATTGCTCTACGGATCTTCCAATGACATTTTATCCTGGCCCTAGGAGTTTGCTAGTCTTTGTGTGCTGCTATCCTTACCTCGTATCAATAAAAATAAATATCCAAATCTGATATTGCACCACCTTCTATATTTCACCCCAACATTTAAAATATTTATAGAATAAGCCACATATTTTGCATATTAAATTAGGATTCAGGCCTACCTCCACTGAGCCTTGTTGTGCAAGAAGGAGTTGCACTGGTCTGGAAGTTTGCTGTCATGGGACATAACCTCAAGGGACCCCAAGATCTGCTTGAAATTTGGCCTTTTCTATAGAAATTAAAAAAAGTAAATATTAATGCTATAATCAAATTATTTCTTATTCAGTATAATGTTTTCCAGAAGTTTAGTTTAAGCGAAAGTTGCAGGACAGCAACATTTGAGGAAAATCCATTGACCCGATTGAAATATCCAAACAGCGATTATAATGCTTCATACAGCAATGAATGGTGGTATAAGAAGTACTGTTAAAATAAAGCATAACATTACATGGATAAATTAAGTGAGCAGGTAAAACTGTAGCAGATGGATTTCTGAGCAGGTCAGAGTGAAGTCATCTATTTTGGACCAAAGCAGATGTATTGTTCGAACAGCGAGAACAAAAATAATGGAGATTCAAACAGATTTTGGATTATGCTGATCATTAATATGTATTAGAAAGATACTAAGAAAAAATTGAAAAGGCTTTACTATGAAAATATACTATTTTCAACAGTGTTTACAGATGAGTCAACATAATTCCAGTTGTTCTTTTTAATAGTATCAATCACAGTGACCAATGCTAGAACGTTAATTCATTTCTTATCTGTTAATTACAAAAATGGGGCTAATAAGATTCACTGTACTAGTTTCAATATGAATGTGCCAGGAACACAATTTGCTTCAACTGTCATCTGGCAAATATAAAAGCTGCAAATACAGAATATCAGAGGTTTATAATTTATTTGGCATAGTCCACTGAGTTCAAAGGTTCTATAGATTTTTTTGTATTAAAAGAGCACAGTTGATGTTAAATGCACTCTCCTGTTAGCAGCTGCACTCATAAATATGACCTTCATTATTCTGACAGCAGTAGACCAGGGTTTTGTCCATCTTGCAAGCTGCTGCCAGATTTTGCTGGCTACACTTCTGGCCTAATAAATGCAAGTCACAACATCCATGTCAGCATCAAGAGAACACTAATGCCACTAAATGCCAAAGACCTTGTTAGCAATTTTCTGCAAGAATACCACTTGATTTTTCAGATAATTGATGCTGATTGTATTTCTACAGGAGGGAAGTGTACAATTCTATTTAGTAATATTGGCCTTGAGAAAGATAGTGGCAGCTTCAAGATGTGGCATACTGCTGGTAGTGGCAAGCTGCCCAATTAGAAACTGACAGAAACAAAGGCCCAGGGTGACATCACTGTGTAGAAAACATGCAGAGGAAAGCAGACCAGCAATCTTAAAACAGCTTCCTATTTTTCATGCAGCCACAATATACGAAGAATATGAATTTAGACAGCAATTTGAAACGTTTATTGTGGTAAACAACAGCTCATAAAAGAGGCACACATTTGAAAGTAATATTATTTTCTCTGATTTACATTTATACAGTACATTGCTCTGGCTCACAATTTGTAATGTTACATTAGGTGGTTCAGCCTGCAGGGAGGATTCATAAAGGTTACAAGTGATTAATTTGTTTACACTTGGGAGACACTAAAGGGCCTGTCCCACGAGCATGCGACTGCATGCGGTGAGCGCGACCAAACCGGATGCGGGGGCCACGCGGAGGTTGAGTGATCCCGTACGAGTTGACGTGAAGTTCGAGCGAAGGCGTACGCCGTCAAGACGCTGCGTACAGTGTCGAGACGCTGTCCACGCCTGTTGAGGTGGTGCATACGGCCTCAATGTGGCTGCGGGCCAGCAGGACGTTGCCGCGCGGAATTTCTGGACAGTGTCAGTTTTTCGGACCCCTGCGCGATGTCGGGATCAGCTTCGCACAACTCCATATGGCTCCGGCGATCGAAGTGGGACTGGCCCCACTAGGCCGTACGGCTCAAGCGACCACGTTAGGTTGCGCTTGCCGCATGCAGTCGCATGCTCGTGGGACAGGCCCTTTACAAACTGAGGGAATAGATGAAAGTGGACATACTATAGTACTTTGCAAATAAACACTTAAAGCAGGCAACCCTGCATTAGTCGTATGCGTAACCAAAACTCAGAATTCACAAATTATTACCCAGAAATATGAAATAAGGGATCAAGTTTGTTTTCATGGAGTTTATGTTAACAGTAAGTAAATCATCAAACTTCTTTCAACGTGCGTTTCTTACCATCTGCACAGATAATATGGCTTTGCATCAAGAAAATCGCAGAACCAACTTTTTTCTAGGAATGCAACCACCCCCAGTCTGGTCACAAGACAGGGCTCCCAAACAGCGATCCATGACAACTGGGTTAAGCTTTACATTTTTTATTAATAGAATATATGGACAAATGAAGACTGGTGGTAGCTTTTGCAATCCATGTAAAAGTGTTTCCAAAACCTTCACTAGATGCACTGGATAACACCACAGATTGAGGATGTGCCCTACAGCAATGACCATCCACAACCAACTCTACCCGTCAAAAGCATCTCTCAAGAAGAATGACCTCAGTACTTACCCTGGGATCTGTTTCCCAACACTGATGCAGTATTTCTGCAAAACTGGCAGGACAGCTCCTTGGAATGGTCAACCTCTGAAGTAAGAAAAGCAATACATTAACAAATGAGAGTAAGAAAATATCTAACATATATTCACACGAGCCAGTGCTTTCCCTCCTGGTTGCGATATGGTGTCTGCAACCATGTAGTTTATCATTCAACCATGAATGTTTTCATAACATGGCAAATGCTGAGAGAAATAGTACTGTACTAAATTGTCTTGCGTGCACACCTGAAATCAAATAATGTGACATTTAGAGGGATTCACTAAAAACGAATAAAGACCAAATAACATGGCTGATTTTTCCATGGGAAAAAACCTAATGGGAACAAGCACATTTAATCATATTTGTACCTAGAATAGTAGAGAAATAGATGTAGGAAAATGCAGGAACATAGCAGCTTGACTTCCCCTTGTTGCTCTGCTATTTGATATTCCTTTTAAGTTCTTTCTTTTTCCCACTCCCTCCCTCTCTGATTTGAATATAATGAATGACAGAAATCACAGTTCAAAGATAAACCATTTCAAAGATTTGTGACACTGCAAGCAGTAAATTTTCCTTGTCTCAGTCTGAAGTAGTTAGCCCGTAGACATGGACACGATCTGACACTCCCAATTTTACTAAGCTTATTCTCCTCTCCCTTATGCTCACTGGGTAAAGTTCAAAATTGGATTGTTGCCACTTGCATGTCAAAGATTCCGAGACAGAGCACAGAAATATTATTTTCCCCCATCCAACTCTCAAATGGTTCAATAGCAGTTTCTGTATTAAATATTTTCCTGGATTCAGTTACTGATGGTCTCTATAAGTTGACTCGCTGTTCACTTCAACCTCTGTTTTTTTTTCCAGTCAAGTCAAGTGAGTTTATTATCATATGCACAGATACAGTGAGGTAAAAGTGCAATAGAAGTCTTACAGCAGCATTACAGCCACATAGATGTAGAGAACACATAAAACAAGAATTGCATATAAATTCCCCAAGACAGTGGAAAGAAAGAGAAAGTGGAAAAAAAAACAAGACAATAGTGCAAAAATACACGATTAGAAAACAAATCCATGTTCATGCATCAGGTGGTTTGTGGTATTCCACTGCCGAGGTAGGATTAGGCTGTGCAGGTCGGTTCAAGAACCTGATGGGACTTCAGGCTTCAGCAATTTTTGCCCAACAGTAGCAGTGAGAAGAAGGCACTGAAAGGAATGTACACATTTTCCTCTGATCAAAATAAACTAACCAAGACAAGTTGCTTAGCTGCAATGTTTTCATGTGCAAATTAATTTCCTATGGTCTTCAACTGAACAACAAAATGCCTAATGCTCTGCACACAATCTCACTTGAAATCTGTTACTGCAAAACAAACCAAATGTCAATCTACAGCCTACATGGATTCACACTAGACACAAGTCATGCAAGCTGGGGGGAGGAAAGGCGTAGAAAAGAGTTGAGGGAAGGGAGAGAGATTGGCTTTAATGATTTTAACTTTTAATTCAATTATTACTGCTGAAGTACAATGATCAATTGCAATAATAATGTCAACACCTTTGACTGATTCCATGGATTTTAGCATCTATTCGAACATCTGATCAAATGTCCACATTTTTCATGACACTTAGTACTTCAGAAGTAACATCTAAATTAGTAAATAATGAGCCTTGTTTTATTTAACAAAAATCCAAGTGTAAACCTGTATAAGACTGCAAAAGGAATCAGTCATTGAAAGAAAAATAACTGCAAATAACTCAAAATTAAGTAAGGATATTTAACGGTCAACTAAAAAGATATGGGTTAATATATCCAGTGGTCACTCTTCCACAGATCTACATGTTAATTAATAGCCGAGTTTTACTGTTTTTATGATGGACCATTATTCTGTCTATAATCCCAGGTAAGTAGCAATGGTGACTGTCCATGCAGATTTACGTTCAACTATTGGATCCTCTGCTCATGAATTATTAGAATAGAAAATGTGATGTGGATGATAGGGGGACTGAAATGTTGCTGATAATATTAATCTAGGGCTGAATATGGCAGTGAACAATGGTCCCATGTTGACTGAAAGCTTAAACTGAATCAAGATAACTGACCATGAACAACCATCTTTCTTTGAGCCAGGTATGACTTCATCCAATGAATAGTTTTTCCTAAAAAAAAAAATCAGTTTTTGGTTTTACTAGCTCTTCTTAGTATTGCCAGCTGCCTTAATAACAAGGACAAAGATTCTCAACTAATTTCTGTAATTCAGCTCACATCCAAGTTTGAACTATGGCTGAAAACACATTTGGGAATAAGTGATCTTGGTAAAATCTAAATTGGGCATTAGTGTACTAGGTTAATGGTAAAAGCTTAGACCCAGAGAGTCCTAGAATAATAGTGTGGAAACAGGCCATTCTGCCCACTTGACCACACCGACCAACATGCCCCATCCACATTGGTCCTACTTGTCTGCGTTTGTCCCACACCTCTTTAAACTACGTCCAAATGTTTTTTAAATACGTGATAGTACCTGCCTCAACTACCTCCTCTGGCAGATCGTTCCATATGGCTATTTGTAAAAATAGTTGCTCTTCAGGTTCCTGTTAATTTTTCCCCCTTCATCTTAAACCTATGTCTTCCGGTTCTTGATTCACCTACTCTTGAGTAAAATACTCTCTAAGATCATCACCCCTCATCCTTCTGTGTGTCAAGGAATAACGTCCTAGCCTGCTCAACCTCTCCCTATAGCTCAGGCATTCAAATCCTGGCAAAATCCGAGTAGATCTTCTCTGCATCCTTTCCAGTTTAACAACATCTTTCCTTTATCAGGGTGATCAAAACGGAACACTATAGTCTAAATGTGGTCTCACCAATCTCCTGTACAACTGTAACATGACCTGCCAACTTCTTCACTCAATACTCTGACTGATGAAGGCGAATGTGCTGAAAGCTTGCTTGACCACCTTATCTACCTGCAAAGTCATTTTCAAGGAGCTATGAGCAGGAGCTATCCCTCTGCTCTACAACACACCCCAGAGTCTGCCATTCACTGTGTAGGTCCTGCCCTAGTGAGACTTCCCAAAACACAATGTCTCTCGTTTCTCTGGAATAAATTCCATTTCTCAGCTGACCTGCCCAACCGCTCAAGATCCTGCTGCAATTTTTGCCAACCATCTTTGCTATCTACAATACCACCTACTTTAGTGTCATCTGCAAAATTACTAATCATGCCTTGTATGTCCTCATCCAATTCATTGATATAAATGATGAACAGCAATGGGCCCAACTCCTGTGGCACAGCACTTGTCATTGGCCTCCACTCCGATAAAACAAACTTCCACCATCACCTTCAGCTTCCTGCCGCAAAGCCAATTGTCTACAGTCAGCTGGCTCTCATTGGATCCCATGAGATTTAACCTTCTGGAGCAGCCTACCATGCAGAACCTTGTCAAACACCCTGCTGAAATCCTTATATACAATGTCTACAACTCTAGTCTCGTCAACCTTTTTGGTCCCATCTTCAATAACTTAAATCAGATTCATGATTCTTGATCAAAATAATCAGTGAAAGGACTAGAGCTTTAACCTAATTATACAGTACAGGATACAGTTCGCCCCATAAGCCCTCGGTCAGCTTCCAGTATGGCAATTACATAGCTTCCATTCCCATCTCTCTCATTTCCCCTTTAGATTCTTGTGCCACTGACCTAAACTAAAGGCTAATTTATAGACAATAATGATCCTAGCACACAACTCTTGGATTCGAGAAGAAACTGAAGCACCCAGTAGAAACCCACATGGCCTCAGAATGTTCAAACTCCACCAGATAGCAGAGCCACACAGCGTGCAAAAAAAAAGGCCACTGGCAGTCTTCACCAGTGACAATGCACATGTCAAGAACTTAAACCAGTAGAAACATCTATAAAAAGTATGAAAAATAATTTAAAGATAATTTTCAAGAATATACTATACCTCATTTTTTTCCACAACTAGCCAGGCCACCTGTAGGCCTTCGAGGCCTTTGAATGGGATTTCACGTGTCAGCATTTCCCAAAGAACCTGAATAAAAGTGAGCCTCTTAACATCTGTGTAAACTTAACAATACATTTTCTATTTATACAAACACCTAGTGATGCCATCTTGGGTGTGGTTACCAATTTACCAGTGTAATCCTTGCAGAAATTATGAACATAAAACAGGTGACACTCATTTTGATATGAATATAGATATTGCAAAGAGCTTTCTTTAAGGTAGATCTATTCCATAAAATCACCCAGAAGTTAACCAAGTTATGATCTCCAGAAGACTGAACTAGATACAATTTACCATACTTATGATATACTGTCTGGCAATTTGCATCCATCCGCTCAAAAGTAACATTCGAAAGGATATTGCATAAATACTCGAGGAGAAATACTGAGTGGCGGAGCTGCCAGCCCACCAGCCCTGAGTGGCGGAGCTGCCAGCACACCAGCCCTGAGTGACTGAGCTGCCAGCCCAAAAGGCCCGAGTGACTGAGCTGCCAGGCCAAGAATCCATTTGGTCCATAATGTCCATACTAGCCCTCTGGAAACCAGTCCCTTCAGCCCACTACACCCATACTAGCGCTCCAGAAAGCCCCCCCCCCCCATGGCAACCAATATTGGAATTGGTGGAGAGGTGGAATATTGCGTTGGGGGACCAGCCTCCCGTGTGAACATGGGACCCAACGGGTCCCACTTAGTCTAGTATAATTTGAATTATATAGGCAGAACTAATTTGAGCCAAAGAATTTAAAATTCTGAATACATTTTTTATAACTACCAATGATGATATCGTGAGGTTTCTTTGTGTTAAAATCTCTGCACAGTGACCAACTAGCCTGTTCATAGTTTACTCACTATTTAAGTAAAATTCACATTTGTCCTATCCCTTTAATCACATATCCAATGCAATCTGAGTGTTGATAGCTATTACTGCAACCCATGGACGACACAGTGCACAGCTAGTAGGGTGGCTGCCCCACAGTTCGTGGCCCTGGTTCAATCCTGACCTTGAGTGCCCTCGGCGTGTAGTTAGCGCGCTCTTCCTAGGACCACATGAGTTTCCTCCCAAATATGTGGAGATTGAGAGGTTTCTTAACTACTATAAATTGATCCAGTAGTAGAATCAACTGGGGTAGTCAATGGGAATGTGGGGAGAATAAAATGGGATGAACTTAGTGTTAGTGTAAATGGGTAGATAGTTGGCATGGAATTAACAGCCAAAGGGTCTGTTCCTGTGCTGCATCTTTCTATAACACTATCATTAGTACCAGAGAAGGCAGATTTAGGCTGATGGTAAAATAGGCAGAATAGATCCAATCAAATGTTTTTTGATTTGTTAGTATGAAAAAACATATGGCTTTGAAGAAAGAGACAGAAAGTGGGATTCATTGGATGAACATATTAAAAGGCTAGTTGGTGGGCTGAATGACAGTTTCAACATAGATTATCCAATAATCTAACAAAATTCAATTCAATTCAATTTATTTGTCATTTGGACCCCTTGAGGTCCAAACGAAATGACGTTTCTGCAGCCATACATTACAAACAAATAGACCCAAGACACAACATAATTTACATAAACATCCATCACATTGATTCAGATTCAATTTTAATTGTCATTGTCAGTGTACAGTACAGAGACAACGAAATGCATTTAGCATCTCCCTGGAAGAGCGACATAGCAAACGATTTGAATAAATAATAATAAGTGTGGGGGGGGGGGGGGGGGGGGGTGGTGATTGGCAGTCACCGAGGTACGTTCTGAGTAGAGTGACAGCCGCCGGAATTGCTGTGATGGAAGGCCAAAAAACTTATCTCTCCACTGCCCCTCCCCCCCCCCCCCCCCCCTCCCCGATGTCAAAGTCAAAGTCAAAGTAAAAGCATCATTTCATTCAGGTTTGTGATGACTGCCATTTTAAAAACAACTTATTTACTACAATATACTTCATGATTTGTTCCACAAAGTCTGCAAGCTACGCATAGGCTCTAGAGGGAAAGACAGAAATTCTTTAATGTGAATTTTGATTGCTTAAGACAATAATCTTCTTCTTTCCATTTAATTATTCCAAATAGACATTTGACCAGCTGGAAATGAACAAGTGTGTTGTGTTGGCTGTCAAAATCTGACAAACCTTCCCACGGAAACTCCTGGATCGGAAGACTACAGATTTCCTCTGGCTTACAACCCAGGAATTAAAAAAAAACATCTATTGTCCTCAAGGACGAATTAATCAAACCATCGCATGGGTCTATTGAATCACAACTGTGGCTTTCAAATCATGCGTAAAGTTGAAGCACGCACTCATCCCCCACACAAAATATCAATATGTATGTTTTTTAAATATCTTCAGTACAGTTTTTAACTTTATCAAGAAATTAGCCATACCAACAAATTTAATGAACAGTGCATACTTTGAAGAAAGTCCGTTTCAGTTTTCTAAATACTTGTTTCTTATAGATTTTGGACTATACCCCATCGGATTTGCTTATTGTTGATAAACCCCTTGCCACCAATTTTCATAAACTGTGCTGTTAAACATATTAAACAGTATAATTTTAAGTGAACTTTTAAAAAAATGATGATTCATGTTGCTACTAAATTCTACTGGCTCCAACCACATTATAGATGATGCTTAAATTTGAAGCTAACAAAGTTTTGAGCATAATCTGTGGCAAAATTTCCAAGTTAAAACCTAAAACTTGAGGCCAAAAGGTTTAGGGTTTTAGCTATCGGTTCTGTGCCTACACTAGCTCCATTTCTAAATGTGAAAACTGCATTCAGGATTCTTGCAGCGTTAAAGTATATTTGAAAGCATGCATTTGCAGAGCAAAACCTAGATGTGATGAGTACATTTTGAAAGTTTTCCTTGTCAGAGACTAAAAATATTGACAGGGATTTAGAAAAATTATATAAAAGTTAATATATCAAATAAAATATTATTTTTGCCACAGAATATCAAGAATAAAATAAATATTTTTAGTTGTAAATCACTTTGATAAGAAAATTGCAGATAAATAACATGTGGCATGTTTAGTGCAGCACCTACCACACCATAGGAGTATGTATCACAGGTTTCAGCCACAGGCAAGCTCTGTATAACTTCTGGTGCCATCCATGGGAAGGTCCCCACCAGGCTCATGTGTGTCGTATGGGAGTGAAACCTTGATGCACCAAAATCACATATCTAGGAGAAAATATACAGGCATCCGATAATCATTTTCTTTTCAACTTGCTAAGTTTTAAAACAACCTCAGGTAAAACTTTGACTGCTCACCTTTAAAATGTTATCTGCAGCAAGCACCACTAGATAAAACAAAAGATTAAATATTAGTTAGTTCAAATGCATATGATATCAAGCATAATAAACAATCTGCAATATATCAGCCACTGATCCGGGGACAGAAGATTTTTCAAAATCGATATACGATTAAAAGCCTCAGTGTGTGTGTGTGTGTGTGTGTGTGTGTGTGTGTGTGTGTGTGTGTGTGTGTGTGTGTGTGTGTGTGTGTGTGTGTGTGTTTTTTTTTCTATCTTCACCAAAACACCATGTGGTAGTGCTTACATGTTTACATATTCTGGCTCACATTTTCCCCTCCACGCAGTAATCAGGTTCACAAGATTTCATCCTACATTTCACAGGTTATTGATGATTCAAGTTTTTTAAAAAAGGCAAAAAATGGTTCTCACACACAGCCTTTTTCCAGGACTTTCCACTGATGATGTCACAATGCCACTCACAGTGCACCAATCACAATGGGGTCTCAAGCTGCTGAGTGCCACAATGACATCACAATGGGACGTTGCCAACGGTAACGACAGCTTCTCACAGCAGCCTTTTTTCCAGGAGCGTCCAGTAATGATAATCACAATGGGCTCTTAAGCTGCCGAGTGCCACACCCCCCTTCCCTTCCCTATTATTCACAACCCCCGCCCCCTCCCACCCACGGGTTATTCACACCCCCAGCCCCAGAGGTGAGGGAAGGAGAGGAGGAGGAGAGGGGAGTGAAGAGGGAGGGTGAAGAGGAGGGGAAGGAATGTTGGGGGATGAAGGGGGAATGGAGGTTAGGGATAGGAAGAGGGATGGCGAGGCGCAGTTGGGCGTGTTGCCGTGACTTGCGTCACAATGGGGATCTCTGGCGTCAAAACGGGAACCCGTCAGCCACGCCTGCGCAGTTGGGGGCTATGGGTGAGTGGTGGAATATTGCGTTTGGGGACCAGCCCTCCGTGTAACAGGGACCCAACGGTTCCCACTTGGTCTAGTATTACTAAAAATATCAAAATAGTCTAATTGACAATTTGGCCCCCAATTACTCAATCGGAATTAGTAGAGCAAATATGCCAGGAGAATGGGGCAGAATTGGTCAAATGTGTTCAGGAAAGTTTCCTACGGAAATATGTAGTGGGCACGACACAGGAGAGGGCAACGTTTGGCCTAGTCTTAGGAAATTGGGACAGGCAAGAGGATGAAGTGTTTATGTATTGTGAGCAATTTTGGGCACCATATTTGAGGAAGGATGTGCTGGCCCTGGAGAGGGTCCAGAGGAGGATTATAAGAATGATCCCAGGAACGAGTGAGGTAACATATGTTGAGCATTTGACGGCACTAGGCCTGTACTCACTGGAGTTTAGAGAATGAGGGGAGGACCACTTTTAAATGTACCGAATAGTGAAAGGCTTGGATAGAGATGATGGTTCCACTAATGGGAGTCTAGGACTAGAGGTCATAGCTTCAGAATTAAAGGGCATTCCTTTTGGATGAGAAATAATTTCTTTAGTCGGTGATGAATCTGTGGAATTATTTACCACAGAATGCTGTGCAAGCCAAGTCAATGGATATTTTTAAAGCAGAGATAGATAGATCTTGATTAGTACAGGTGTCTGGGGTTATGGGGAGAAGGCAGGAGAATGGGGTTAGGATGGAGAGATAGATCAGCCATGATTGAATGGCAGTGTAGACAGAGAGTGATACAGTGTGGAAACAGGCCCTTTGGTCCAACTTGCCCACACCAGCCAACATGTCCCAGCTACACTAGTCCCACCTGCCTGCGCTTTGTCCATATCCCTCCAAACTTGTCCTATCCATGTACCTGTCTAACTGTTTCTTAAACGTTGGGATAGTCCCAGCCTCAACTACCTCCTCGGGCAGCTTGTTCCATACACTCACTATCCTTTGTGTGAAAAAGCTACCCCCGATTCCTATTCAATCTTTTCCCCTTCACCTTGAATCTATGTCCTCTGATCCTCGATTACCCTATTCTGGGCAAGAGATTCTGTGCATCTACCCGATGCACCTCTATAAGATCACCCCTCATCCTCCTGCACTCCAAGGAATAGAGACCCAGCCTACTCAACCTCTCCCTATAGCTCAGACCCTCTAGTCCTAGCAACATCCTCATAAATCTTAACTTAACCCTTTCAAGCTTGACAATTTCTTTCCTATAACATGGTACCCAGAACTGAACACAATACTCTAAATACCAACATCTTATACAACTGCAACATAACCTCCCAATTTCTATACACAATACTCTGACTGATGAAGGTCAATGTGCCAAAAGCCTTTTTGGCCACCTTTTATCCGCCTGCAACTCGACCTTCAAGGAACCATGCACCTGCACTCCTGGATCCCTCTGCTCTACAACATTCCCCAGAGGCCTACTATTCACTGTTTAGGCCCTGCCCTTGTTAGACATCCCAAAATGCAACACCTAACATTTTCTGTAATGGGCCGAATGGCCTAAATCTGCTCCTATCACTTATGACCTTATGGATGAGTCTTTTGGGACCAGTGACCACCGTACTATTAGGTTTAAGATAGGTATGGATAGTCAGTTTGGGTCCACGAGTTAAAATTATAAATTAGAACAAGGTCAACTTTGAAGGTATTAGACAGAAACTCGCTCAAATTGATTGCAGCAGGTGGTTTGAAGGAAAAGTAACAGCCGGAAAATGGGATATTTTTTAAAAGTGTGTTGACAAGAGTCAAGGACATGCATGTTCCTAATAGCGCGAAGGGCAAGGCAGATAGGTGTAAGGAAGTTTGAATGATGAGAGAAATTGAGGCACTGTTCAAGAATAAGGAGGAGGAATGAGGCAGGTAAAGGCAGCTAGGATCAAGTGTAACCCTGGAGGCTTCGGAAATTGAGGAGTACACTAAAAAAGGAAATTGAGGGCATAAAAAGTACAGATAATATTAAGGATAATCCCGAGATTTTAAAAGTACATTAAAGCAAAAAGGGAAACCGGAGAGAGAAACACACAATGAAATTATTTTCTAGGCTGGGCGATTAAGAAGGCTTTCAGCACATTGGCCTTCATCAGTCAGAGTATTGTGTATAGAAGTTGGGAGGTTATGTTACAGTTACACAAGACATTGGTGATACCAGGTTTAGAGTCTTTGGTTTTGGTCACCTTGTTATCAAAATGATGTTGTTAAGGATGTAGAGAAGGTTTACGAGGATGTTGCCAGGACTTGAGAGCCAATGCTATAGGGAGCATTTGAGCAGGCTAGGACTTTATTCCTTGGAGCGGAGTGAATAGAGGTGCAGAGGATCATGAAAGGAATAGATAATGTTTAATAAATGTACGGAGTCTTTTATCCAGAGTATGAGAATCAAGAACCAGAGGACATAGGTTTAAAGTGAGGGGAAAAATATTTAATCGGAACATGAGGGACAACCTATTTTTTTACACATTGGATGGTAGGTATATGGAACAAGCTGCTAGAGGAGGTAATTGAGGCAGGGAATATCACAATGTTTTAAAAACATTTGCTCAGGTACATGGATAGGATTGGTTTTGAAGGATATGGGCCAAACGCAGGCAGGTGGGACTAGTGCAGATGGGGCATGTTGGTCGGTGTGGACAAGTTGGGTAGAAGGGACTGTTTCATGTTGTATTATTCTATGACTCTACAAAAGGAATAAAGTGCAGCCTTGCAGCAATTTGCGGTTGAAAAATATAATAACACTTGCATGATTTTCTAAAGGTGAATTTCCTATTTTGCTCACCTACGCATTAATCTGCTCTAAACAAGCTTATGTCCGGCACAGGAGAGTGTACGGAACACAGTGCAACTTTGACTGGATTATAGTATTCAGAGTAGTTTTCAGCTTTTGCACACCAACTGAAGAGGATTTTTTAAGGTAGGGGGCAGTTCGTGCACCAGACATATCCATGTTTATTTGTGAAAAATTGCTAAATGTTAAATCAGCAGCAGCACCTTGTATTATGTCACCCATGTTGTCAGCTGCTTTGGTTTGGTGGACTTCCCATACAGTCCAGTGGGCAGTATCAAGGGCAGAAATCCCAGGGGGGACAAGTCCCCCCCGCATGTTTTGAGAGGCGGGGGACAATCCGCCCCCTCCTTTGATTCGTAATCCGTATTTTAAAACTCAGTAAAAAAAAGTTATTAAAAATCTCCGCTTTCTGCAAGACATTGGGGGTGGGACTGATGATCGAGGGCGCCGATTGGACTAGAGAGACGTCGGTCAGCAGGCAGTTGGGGGGCCCCCATGATGATTCAGAGCGATCATTGGAGGAGGGAAGTGTTGGTCAGAGGCGGAAGTGGGGGGGTGGGACTGAGGATAGAGCACGGTGATTGAAGGAGGGAGACGTCCGTGGAGAAAAGATCATAGAGGGAGTTTGAATCGGCCTGTTCGCGGGCTTTTCATCGCCCGGCACAAGGCGATTTCCGTGCCTAGGCAGTATGATCCTCTGCAAACCTCCAACTCAGGCAGAAAAATCTGCCCGTACTCCTGCACTACAGCGCACCCACACTGAAATCAATAGGGAGATATGACTGTCGGGAACATAGTAACTTAGTAGTATCTGCAGTTCTTTGTATCCACATAGTCACTAATCTTTTTTTAAAAGAGCAATACAGCACAGAAAGAGGCTGATCAGCCCAACTCATTCAAACCGATCAAGATGCCCCATCTAGGTTTGTCCCATTTGCCCGCATGCAGGACTCTCACTTAACTTTTTTTCTCTGATGCCAGCCGGGCAACCTCGGCAGCTTTTTAGGTTACCAAAAATTACAGTTTAGGTGATCATTTAAGATGGCTTGCATGACACGTGCGATAATGTGCTCGGACGAAGTGCGTAGTTACCAGTCGGAATTATGGTCCATGAAGCATTCACATATTATTTCTTCTTCAAATAAAGTCACAAACTAAACATATTCACCAATCAAGACATGATATATACAACAATGACATACAGCAAAATTACAATACAGTATCTCATCTCTTTTTACACGTTGCAATGAATGCAATTTCTATTATATCTTTCCAATTCCAAATAAAAATCTTGGTTGGATTATTCAGCGTATGATGAACCTCGGTGAGACCAAGTGCAGGCTTCGCGATCGCTTCGCCAAACACCTCCGCTCGGTTCGCAATAACCAACCTGATCTCCCGGTGACTCAGCACTTCAAATCTCCCTCCCATTCCGAATCCGACCTTTCTGTCCTGGGCCTCCTCCATGGCCATAGTGAGGCCCACTATAAATTGGAGGAGCACCACCTCATATTTTGCCTGGGCAGTTTACACCCCAGCGGTATGAACATTGACTTTTCCAATTTCAAGTTGTCCCTGCTTTCTCCTCCGCTTCCCAGCTCTCTCTCAGCCCACTGTCTCCCTTCTTCCTTTCTTCTTCACCCCCCCCCACAACCCTCACATCAGTCTGAAGAAGGGTCTCGACCCGAAACGTCGCCTATTTCCTTTGCTCCATAAATGCTGCCTCACCCGCTGAGTTTCTCCAGCATTTTTGTCTACCCATTCACACAAGTTCTGTTATCCCACTTTCCTCACCCACTCCCTACACATTAGGGGCAATTTTACAGACAGGTTAACCTACAAAGCCAATGCGTCTTTGGGATGTGGGAGGAAACCTACACGCTTGCAGGGAGAATGTGCAAATTCAACACAGACAGTGCCCGAGGACAGGATCGAACACAGATCTCTAGCGTGTGAGGCAGCAAGTCCACCAGCTGTGCCACTATATTTTATTTTCCAACACGCAAAAAATTATACATTGATAACTTTGGTTACTAATAAAAAAAGAAACTATCCATTTTCAGTCTTAAATCTCTAAATGACGCTATGTCCCCCTTTACAGCCACTGTATGTTTTAATTTAGTTCAAGACTATGGGGCAGTACATTGGCCATAAAGTTACTGCCTAAAATTGCTAGAGAAAATTGATCCTGAATATGGGTGCTGTCTGTATGGAGTTTGCTCCTTTTCCCTTTGATCGCATGGGTATTACCCCGGGTGCTCTTGTTTCCTTTCACATTCCAAACGTGTGCAGGAACCTTTTTCAGACCCAACCCAAAACGTAATCTTTTCCTTTTGTCCAGAGATTCTGTCTGACCTGTTGAGTTACTCCTGCTTTTTGTGTCTATCTTCAGTTTAAACCAGCATCTGCAGTTCCTTCCTGGCAGATGATGAGTGAGCCGAGAGCGGAGACCCGGCGGCCTGGACACGGATACGGATGGCGGGCAGAGACGGAGAGTGACAGAGAGAGAGAGAGAGAGAGATAGAGAGGGGGCCCCGCTCAGAGTTGAACAATAGGTGTCCCGGGTGCTTGCCAAGCCGGACAAAATGGCATGGCATTTAGGTTGCCCGGCGGGACTTTAGGTCGCCGTTGACACCCATTAATTTCGAGCATTGCGCATACAGCCCATATCACTCTAAACCTTTCCTATCCATGAACCTGTCCAAGTGTCTTTTAAATGTTGTTTTAGCACCTGTTTCAACCACCACGTAACTTCCTCTGGCTCCTCGTTCTACATACTACTTATTTTATTTGATTTAATTCATTTATTTCAAATAGACAATTGTTTAAGTATGTGCAAGTACTTTTGAATTTTAATATTTTTTAAAATAAATCAGTATTTTTGGTAAACTGTAGCGATACCAAACGTGGTGAACAAACAGTTGCTTTATTCAGACATTACATGGCTGGTGTACATGCAAGTTTGGTCCTCTAACATATTGATTCATTCAGTTATTGCTGCTGCAGCTGAGTGAGGGTGTTGCCTCGAGCTCAGTTACCTGTACACTCATGATCTCAAGGTGAGATCTGCTTATATAGCAGGACACTCCCCTTAACCCATGATGTCACGTGACAGCCCTCGTAACCACTGACGAGGGTTCGACCGTAAGTGGTCTGACCATCAGCTAACGCCACAGGCCCAAACCCCCCCCCCCCCCCATTGACCATTTTTGAATTTCAGTGACAGCTTTAACAGCTGGTGAGCCTGGAGGTGGGGGTCTCACTGTCCCAAATGTCATCGGCACAACAGGTTGGCAATAATGGGAAAGCTTCTGTGCTGCATTACTCTGCATCTCAATATGGACCTATCACCCAGGATTAAAGTGGAAGGAACAGCGAGCCAAGAACAGGCATCTGTTGAACAACATTAGGATACAATTTTGCCAGCAGCAGGACAAATCGCACCTCGTGTATTTATCATTGTCATTCCCCAAGATTTCAACCTAAAGCTATCCTCCTTGCAGAATTCATACTTTATTTTACTGCTTATGCTATCATTTTCCTTTACAGCAAAGTTAAGAAAGCATATGACATGTTGGTCTGCTTACCATTTCGTGATTTGAGGTCCCGGTGGATTACTTTTATGGGAGCATCCATGTGTAAGTAATGCAAACCTGTAAGAAGACAAATGAACTAAACTTTCATAAGATGCCATCACAATAAATTCAATTGCAACAACTCAACAAAATGTAAGAATAAGCTTTAGGACCTACAATGAAAGAAAACATCAGACAGTTATGTTTACGTTCAACACACGGAAAATGGTTCCGATTCCCAGGGCACGAATGACTGCAGAAATCAATACAGAGGGAATAATGTATCAGGAAACAAGATTGTTGGAAATACAAGATTTGGCCAAATGCTGGAGGAGCTGGAAGCATGGGGAACGTGGTTATGAAGGGCTCATAGGTCAATGTGTTTATGTTTTAGAAGAGCAAACTTAAATGGAATGAAGATAATGAGTACAAGGTCGAGTTGGGTGTAATTTGAATTGATATTTGATGGGGTAAGGATGTTAAAGAGTATGATTGGGGTTAAAGGGAGAGTTGCTAATTTTAACCAAAGTGACCACAAATATATGTGCTGTCACATAATTCTTTTCAAAAAAAGCCACCAGCAGAAAATAGCAGAAACTCCTAGCAGATTTGGCACAAGAGAGAGATTTCAAGTATTTAATTGTCATTTGCATCTGGAACAGATTAATCAGTACCTGTTACAGGTACATTAAAGCAACACAACAAATAATGTACAATAACAAATAATACAATAAATTATCAGTAATTCTGAGTAACCAGAACATAATAGGGTAATCAGTAATACGAGGTAACCAGACCATAATAGTGCTCTCTAACCCAGGAGACAACTTTTATAAATTACCCGATCTGCGCAATGAGCTAATATGATAATCCAGCTGAGTTCACCCAGTCTTTCCCTTGTCAATACTGTGTCATGAAACATATTTCTTCAGTGCTTTTAGAAGAACAGGTCATATCCCTGTACAACAGGTGACATTTTCAATTGGCAAGCCACATAGTTCCTACCTTTTTTTGACATCACTTAACATTACAGAGCTAACCAACAACACCAGGAAAAAGTGACACCCTGCAATTTCCTCATAAAATATTGCAAATTAAGATTAGAAAAGTCAGCTGCTCCAATTGCAAAAAATCTTTTGTATTTTAAAGCTGTCATTAGAAGACAAATTGTTTATTAATAGAAATAGCCAATAGGTGCAGGAATAGGCCATTTGGCCCTTTGAGCCAGCACCGCCATTCAATGTGATCATGGCTGATCATCCACAACCAGTACCCCGTTCCTGCCTTCTCCCCATATCCCTTGACTCCAATATCTTTAAGAGCTCTATCTACATATAGGATTATTTTTTATCATATCAACCATTTTCAGTTTTAGATTTGTTTGGGAAACAATTAGTTCCACAATCTATTTTTCTTTACAATTTATTCTTTTGATCCTATGCAGCCCATGCAGAGAATAAAAAAGTAACAGCACAAATAGAAGCAATGTAGTCCATCATCCCCATGATTGGCCAAATATTCAGCCTAATCCAACTTTTTAGCTATTGTCCAGAACCTTGTAGATTACAGCACATCAAGTAACTTCAAAAACAACAATGAGACTCTGTCTCCACCATATTTTGAGGCACTGAGTTCCAGGCCTCTCCAACGTCCCTCTAATCTTTCATCTTTCTAAAATCTATATTTCCTGGTTAGAGAACTATCCTTTAAGAAAAATGGGTTCTTTCCATTTGCCCAGTCATAGATGTTTAGCTTAGTTTAAAACAAAAAGCATGGAAACAGGCCCTTCAGCCCATCTAGTCTATGCTGACCATCGATCACCCACTCACACTAGTTCTGTGTTAACCCACTTTCTCATCCACTCTACACATTAGGGACAATTTTACTGGGGCCAATTAACCTGCAAATCCACGTTTTTGTGATGTGGGAGAAAAGCTGAGCACCCGGAGAACACCCATGGGGTCACAGGGATGACGTACAAACTGCAGCGATGCTGGTTCGAAGGGCCAAATGGCCTCCTGCACCAATTTTCTACTAGATTAAGCGTGGACCCGTTGGGTCCCAGTCCCCCAACGCAATATTCCACCACTCACCCATACACGACACGATGTTCAGCCAAAATGGCGATTTCGGCCCAGCAAGCCTTCCGCAACTGCGCACGTGCGGATACAGGGTCCACTACGAATGCACGGGGAGACAGCGTCATTTTGCGTCTCTGCCACGTCACCGGCGCCATTGCAAATTGTGATGCGGCTGACGGGCCTCCCCCAACTGCGCAGGCGTGGCCGGCAAGTGGGGGCACTGTTTCTAGTTAATTTAAGTTTTAAATGGCAATAACTTCTAAAATATCACATCAATCTGAACGAAACTTATTTAATTTACATCGCGGGGCAATGGCGAGTAAGGTGGGCCAAAAATTGTAGCGCTATCATGTACCGTTTTGGCAGAGTTTCTGGAGCATACATACAAACAAACAAGATGAGAGTTTTAGTAATATAATAATAATAATAATATAGATGCTTCACACAGACAGCACCCGACATCATGATCAAAACTATGTTTCTGGCGCTTCCAGCTGCGCCATTATGTTGCACAGTGAAATCTTCCTTTGGTGTATATTTGTTCCAAATAAAACGACTTCAGACAAGCCAATAATTTCTCATAACTCTGGTGCTATCACAATCTTCCTGTAACGTGCTGACCAGAAACAAACCAAGTTGCCCATGCTTACCGAGCAGTTGCTTTACATAGTTTTCGCACAATCTCCCTGCACTCACATTATATGTCTTGCCCAAAATGGAAAATAAACTGTGAATTTACACTCCACTCTTACAATACAGTTGTCAGAACATACCATTTATTCCAAATTTACTTGTTCTGATCATCTAACATTTTTTCCAATATGCATTGTTGTTTCATGTACGATTTATTACAGGATGTTTTTAGTCTTAGGCGGGACACTGGGTGAAGTTGTCATATTGAGTTGATATTTATAAAATAAGTTTTTAATTTGCAAGACTAGATTGCATGAGATCTGGGAACACAGATCCTCGGATTCAGGAAATGAAACGTAGTGCAGTGCAACTGAACAGAGAAAATTCCAACAAATGATTGTACAAACTGTGAAACACCACAAAACAGATTAACAGAATTGATATTGAACTTCTGGAATAATAATATAATTAGGATTTATAAATCTGATTGCTGCATGCTAGCTAACATCTAATTTTTCTACTTGACAATTTAATACTGCAATAAATTCTTCTCAAACTAGCAAGAATGGAAATGTACAATTTACATTGTACAGTTGGTAAAACATACAATGTTTTAATAGTCCAGTCTCTCTCTGTCTTCTAATTTCATAGAGAACAGCTGTTCCCCAGTCCCTTGGGAATTAGAAATTCTAGATGATGGTATCAAGTAAAAGGATTCGGATAGAATATGTCTGCTGGGATGTCATACATTAAATGCCCTCAGTGCTTGATGCTTTCAATCATATATCTAGCTATCTGTATACTTTTAAAAGTGTGTGTGTGTGTGTGCGTGCGTGTGCATGCGTGTGTGTGCGCGAGATTTTGCTTTTGAAACGCATCTCCTCGAAAACCACACGCAAAAATTGGGAGATTTTTATATATCTCGGTAGGGATTTATCTTTTTATCTTATGATTTCAGAAATCCACTCTTCTCTAAATTTGGTCAATTATTTCCCCAGATTTTAATAACCATATAACAATTACAGCACAGAAACAGGCCATCTCAACCCTTCTAGTCCGTGCCGAACACGTATTCTCCCCTAGTCCCATATAACTGCGCTCAGACCATAACCCTCCATTCCTTTCCCGTCCATATAACTATCCAATTTATTTTTAAATGATAAAAACGAACCTGCCTCCACCACCTTCACTGGAAGCTCATTCCACACAGCCACCACTCTCTGAGTAAAGAAGTTCCCCCTCATGTTACCCCTAAACTTCTGTCCCTTAATTCTCAAGTCATGTCCCCTTGTTTGAATCTTCCCTGCTCTCAGTGGGAAAAGCTTATCCACGTCAACTCTGTCTATCCCTCTCATCATTTTAAAGACCTCTATCAAGTCCCCCCTTAAACTTCTGCGCTCCAAAGAATAAAGCCCTAACGTTCAACCTTTCTCTGTAACTTAGTTGCTGAAACCCAGGCAACATTCTAGTAAATCTCTTCTGTACTCTCTCTATTTTGTTGACATCCTTCCTATAATTAGGCGGCCAAAATTGTACACCATACTCCAGAATTGGCCTCACCAATGCCTTGTACAATTTTAACATTACATCCCAACTTCTATACTCAATACTCTGATTTATAAAGGCCAGCACACCAAAAGCTTTCTTTACCACCCTATCTACATGAGATTCCACTTTCAGGGAACTGTGCACAGCTCCCAGTTCCCAGATCTCTCTGTTCACCTGCATTCTTCAATTCCCTACCATTTACCATGTACGTCCTATTTTGATTTGTCCTGCCAAGATGTAGCACCTCACACTTTTCAGCATTAAACTCCATCTGCCATCTTTCAGCCCACTCTTCCAACTGGCATAAATCTCTCTGTAGACTTTGAAAATCTACTTCATTATCCACAACCCCACCTATCTTAGTATCATCTGCATACTTACTAATCCAATTTATCACACCATCATCCAGATCATTGATGTACATGACAAACAACAGTGGACCCAACACAGATCCCTGTGGCACCCCACTAGTCACTGGCCTCCAACCTGACAAACAACCATCCACCATTACTCTCTGGCATCTCCCATTCAGCCACTGTTGAATCCATCTTGCTACTCCACCATTAATACCCAACCATTGAACCTTCTTAACCAACCTTCCATGAGGAACCTTGTCAAAGGCCTTACTGAAGTCCACATATACAACATCCACCGCTTTACCCTCGTCAATTTCCCGAGTAACCTCTTCAAAAAATTCAAGAAGATTAGTCAAACATGACCTTCCAGGCACAAATCCAGGTTGACTGTTCCTAATCAGACCCTGTTTATCCAGATGCATATATATATATTATCTCTAAGTATCCTTTCCATTAATTTGCCCACCACTGACGTCAAACTAACAGGCCTATAATTGCTAGGTTTACTCTTAGACTCCTTTTTAAACAATGGAACAACATGCGCAGTACGCCAATCCTCCGGCACTATTCCCGTTTCAGATTCAGATTCAGATTCAATTTTAATTGTCATTGTCAGTGTACAGTACAGAGACAACGAAATGCAACGTTTCTAATGACATTTGAAATATTTCTGTCATAGCCCCTGCTATTTCTACACTAATTTCCCTCAACGTCCTTGGGAATATCCTGTCCGGACCTGGAGACTTGTCCACTTTTATATTTCTCAAAAGTGTCAGTACTTCCTCTTCTTTGATCCTCATAGTTTCCATAGCTACTCTACTTGTTTCCCTTACCTCACATAATTTAATATCCTTCTCCTTGGTGAATACCGAAGAAAAGAAATTGTTCAATATCTTCCCCATCTCTTTTGGCTCTGCAGATAGCTGTCCACTCTGACTCTCTAATGGACCAATTCTATCCCTCGTTATCCTTTTGCTATTAATATAGCTGTAGAAACCCTTTGGATTTACTTTCACCTTACTTGCCAAAGCAACCTCATATCTTCTTTTGGCTTTTCTAATTTCTTTCTTAAGATTCTTTTTACATTCTTTATACTCCTCAAGCACCTCATTTACTCCATGCTGCCTATAATTATTGTAGATCTCCCTCTTTTTCCGAACCGTGTCCAATTTCCCTTGAAAACCAGGGCTCTTTCCAATTTTTACTATTTCCTTTCAACCGAACAGGGACATAAAGATTCTGTACTCTTAAAATTTCACCTTTAAATGTACTCCATTTCTCTTCCACATCTTTCCCATAAAACAAACTGTCCAAATTTACTCCTTTTAAATACTTTCGCATCTCCTTAAAGTTAGCCTTTCTCCAATCAAAAATCTCAACCCTAGGTCCAGTTCTGACCCTCTCCATAATTATATTGAAACTAATGGTATTTTGAATAACATTTTTTACAAAACTCACTTTAAAAAAAAATAATCGCCACTTGCCAGCTGCTGATGTCACAATGCCCACATGCCCAGCAATCTAAGCGTACCTGCCTCCCCCCCCCCCCCCCCCCCCCCATGGATTAATGCAGCTGCTGTCAACGCGCAAGCGCAGATTTCCATGAGGTACGTTACCACTCTTTCCCTCGTTCTTCAAAACGAGCAGAAAGAACGAGCGTTCTGCAGATCCGGAGGTCACAGCAGGCCACACTCGGCTTGCTTCTGAATCCTCTCCGTCTCCCCCGCCCGATGGTAAAACATGGCGGCCGTTATCGTCGCGCGGGGCACGCGATGAGAAGGTGGCCCCCGCAGCCATTACTCCCTTGGGGAAACCTGCCCCCGGCACAGCGAATAAAGTCACGCCCCTCCCTCCTCTGCAAACCGAACGTGCTGATAGTCGCGCCGCCCAGAAGTCCTTTGAAAAAAACCTTGCGAGCGGGTAAGCGGGCTTTGAAAAAAACCTTGCGAGCCCCCCCCCCTCTCCCTATCTATCTATCTCCCCCCTCTCTCTCTCTCCCTCTCCTCTCCCCTCCTCTCTCTCTCCCCCCTCTCTTCCCTTCTGCCTTCCACTCCCTCCCCTACCCCCCCCTCCCCTCTCAAACCCCCTCTCTCTCTCTCCCCTCCTCCCCCACCTACCCCCTCACCCACCCTACGTCTCCTCCTCCCCTCCATGCCCCCTCCCTCTGTCTCTTGCCCCTCTCACTGTCTCTGCCCCCCACCACCCCCCCCTCCCTCTCTAGACGTGCCTGGGAGTTGGGGGCTATGCATCAGTAGATAGGGCGGTTATGGGGTAAAAGGAGCAAATTAATAATATAAATATAATATCAAGGGGGGGGGTTGGCGTGCGTGCGGGGTGTGGGACTGTGGGGTGAAGCCGCAGTTAGTGTGTGTGGGTGAATCAGCAGCCCCAATCCCCCCCCCCCCCCCCACCGCACGTTAGGGAAAGAGACCCAACGGGTCTGCACTTCGTCTAATACTTATTAAAACTGTGTGTGTGTGTGTGTGTGTGTGTGTGTGTGTGTGTGTGTGTGTGTGTGTGTGTGTGTGTGTGTGTGTGTGATTTTGATTTTTGATTCACATCTCCTCGAAAACCCGATGCCGAAACAGTAGAGATTTACCTCATGATTTCAAAAATCCCATCATCTGTAGATTTGGTTAATTGTTTCCCGAGCTTTTCACTAAAATTGTTCACAAATCTGATTTTTTGTTCAAATCCAACCGCTGACCAGCTGATGACGTCACAATGCCTTTGCTCGTGACCCACCTGGCTCTTGGCCCAGCCCCCCGCACCCCCCGGCTCCGGATTATAGCCGTAGGTGGGTCGCCAGGAATTGCCGGGAGGTCGAAGGTTCTCTTAGGTTCTCGTAGGTTGTAGCCGGTGCTGGTCAGTGAATTTCATTGGCTCATTGGGGAAAAAAACGTAAGCAGTAGTTTTCAGAACCAAGGATAACAGACTGGTAATGTTAAATGTCTGCCGAGTTTCACAGCCATGTATCTCTGGCTTCTTGAAAGTCGTCTCCACTCCTTCTCCCCACTCTCCCCCTTTTAAAGGACTTACCGTACACTGTGCTTTAGCCATCTTAATTACAGCGCCAACCTTCCTGGTCAGCGCGGTATCACCTTGGCTTTGCACCGTGTGAATTTCACTCAGACAGTGCTCCCCCCACTTGCCCTGTCCCCTGCCAGCATAACGCGCTGGTGAAGGAAGCTGTGTGTGTGTGTGTATGTGTATATGTGTGTGTATGTGTGTGTGTGTGTGTGTGTGTGTGTGTGTGTGTGTGTGTGTGTGTGTGTGTGTGTGTGTGTGTGTGTGTGTGTGTGTGTGTGTGTGTTGTGTGTATATCGTTGTGTGTTTGTGTGGTACCGGTGTGTGTGGCAGTCGCCTGTGTGTGTGTGTAGTGCTATTGTGTGTAGTGTGCACCAATTTACTGGATTTGTACACATCATTCAATGTGTGTGTGTGTGTGTGTGTGTGTGTGTGTGTGTGTACCAGGTACAATTGTGTGTGTGTGTTGTGTGTAAAGTGTGTGTGAAAGTGTGGTGTGTGTGTGAGGAAAGGTCAGGTTCCACTCTGACAGTCATCGTTCCAGTTGCCAGTTTTTCTGGCGACTACCGACAACTTGATAGTCGCCGGCAGTCGCCTGAAAAATCGCTTGTGGGACAGGCCCATTAGACAGCTATTGCTATGGAACCAAGATAGTCTGTACCAATTTACTGGATTTCTACACATCACTTCAATACTTCATTAAGATTACTTTCCTCTCTCAATTCCTATCCTCTCTACTTTTGAATACCAGGTACAAATTTCGCTTGGGCGATGACACAAAATAGGCATGACCAGTCCAGTTGTCCATTAAACTGAATATTAAAGAAAGGGGAGGGGAAAGTATGTGGATGTTTCAGATGAGAGGAAAGGATCAGGTCAGAATGTAGCGTAGAACATTAGAACATAAGGACACGCCCTTTACCCCATGATGTCTATGTTGAGCATGGTATTCAAATTAAACTAAACTCAATTGCCAGCATGTTGTGCTCCTGTCTAAATTTCCTCTTATCACATCTGCTTCAATCACCCTATCTGGCAGCACATTCTAGGCAATTGCCACTCCGTGTAAACAAAAACTACTGTAAACTTTCCCTCTCTAACCTTAAAAGATATGCATTCTGGTATCTGAATTTTTACTCTGGGAAAAAGATTCTGTCTACCTTATTGTGTTTCTCATAAGTTCATACATTTCTATCAGATTTTCCCTTCAGCTTCCATGCTTCAGAGAAAGCAAACCAAATTTGTCCTCTCCTTATAGCTAATATTCTCTAATCCAGACAACATTCTGGCAAACCTCTTCATCATCTCCCAAACCTACACATCCTTCCTGTAATGTAATCTCCAGAATGGCACTCAATACACCAAAAAGATTTATATGCAGCTGCACGATGACTTCCTGACTTTTATACAATATCCCGACTGATATAAGCAAGCATACCGTATGCCTTCTTTAACATTTTATGTACTTGTGTAGCCACTTTTAGGAAGCTATGGACTTGCACCCCAAGATTCTTCTTTACATCATGTTCCTAAGGGTTCTGCAATTTACTTGCATATTTTCCACATATTCGATCTCCCAAAGTGCAACACTTCGCACTGGCTTGAATTTAACTTAATCTGCCGTTCCACCAAGCCCATATCTCCATCTGTTTTATCCTGCTATATCCATTGACAACTTTCCTCATTATCCACCAACTCCTGTCATCTGTCATCCTGTCATCTGCCAACTTACTAATCAGCCCTTCTACATTTTTGATTGAGTCATTTATATATAATCACAAACAGCAGAGATGCCAACACTGATTTCTGTGGAACATCATTGGTCCCAGCCCTCCATTAAGAGCAACATCTCAACACCACTATCAGAGTACAAAACAATGTTAAAGGGAACTAAATTAACGGTTCTTTACCTGAATGCATGCAGCATTCACAATAGGATACCACAAATAGAAATAAATAAGTATGATCTGACATCCATTATAGAGATAGGGTTGCACGAAGACCAAAGCTAGAAACTGAATATTCCAGTATACTACCATTTTAGTTTACTTTAGAGACACAGCATGGAAACAGGCCCTTCACCCACCGAGTGCACGTTGACCACTGATCACCAATTCACACTACTTCTATGTTATTCCACTTTCACATCCATTCCTTACAGACTAGGGGCGGTTTACAGAACCCAATACAAACCCACTCGTCTTTGGGATTGGGAAGGATACCAGAGCCCCTGGAAGAAACCATGCAGTCACAGTGAGAAACTCCACAAAGACAGCATCCAAGGTCAGGTTCGAAACCGGATCTCTGGCACTGTGAGACAGCAGCCCTACCAGCTGCGTCGGTGTTCTGCCATGGTTTTGAAAGGGTGCAGGAAGGAATATGGCATAGCTGTGTGAATAGAGAAATGAATTTGGGTTGTTTAATCAAGGTACAGAATCAGTTTGAGTAGAGATAAGAAATAGAAAGGGAAAAAAAGTCTGTTGTGAAAGTACTTTATAGGCTCCCTAACAGTAGCTAAACCAAAGAACAGAGTATAAATCAAAAAAGTAATGGAGGCTTCAAAGATACTGTATTAATCGTAGATGACTTATTGCCACATAAACGGAACAAATTGTAGATGACTTATTACCACAATCGTAGATGACGTTGCCACATAAATGGAACAAATCACATTGGCAAGGATGGCTTGAAGATGAGTTCATAAAATGAATTCAGGATAATTTCTCAGAACAATATATGGTGGAGCCAAGTAAGGACTAGGCTATTTTAGATTTGGTCAGGTGTAATGAAACATAATTAATTAATGACCTAATGGTAAAGGATCCTCTGATGATCATGACATAATTGAACCATATTCGGCTGGAGAATGGAATCAACTTAAATAAAGCCAATTGCAGTAGCAGAAAGACAGAAATGGCCAGGAACATCGATTTAAAAAGGCAAGAAAAACAATTGACGATATTAAAGGAGATAATTAATTACTCTCAACAAGAGATATGGTTCTAAGAAAAGAATGATTCATTAATGGATAACTAAGGAAATCAGTTCCCTCATCTTTACTATGGACGTTCAGTCACTCTACACCTCCATCCCCCACCAGGAAGGCCTGAAAGCCCTCCGTTTCTTCCTCGATCGCAGAACCAGCCAATTTCCCTCGACTAACACTCTCCTCTGCCTAGCGGAGCTAGTCCTCACCCTTAACAACTTCTCCTTCGACTCCTCCCATTTCCTCCAAATCTAACGCGTAGCTATGGGCATTTGCATGGGCCCCAGCTATGCCTGCTGCTTTGTAGGGTACGTTGAACAATCCCTGTTCCAGGCGTACACTGGCCCTATCCCCGAACTCTATCTCCATTACATTGATGACTGCATCGGTGCTACCCATGCAGAACTCATGGACTTCATTAACTTCACCTCCAATTTCCATCCTGCACTCAAATTCATTTAGACCATCTCCCTCCCCTTTCTTGATCTCACCGTCTCCATCACAGGAGATAGAGTATCAACTGATGTATATTACAAACCCATTAACTCCCACAACTATCTCGATTACACTTCTTCCCACCCTGCTTCCTGCAAGGACTCTATCTCCTACTCCCAATTCCTCCGTCTACGCTGCATCAGCACCCAAGATATCTTCCATACCAGGACATCCGAGATGTCCTCATTCTTTAGAGAACGGAGACTTGATCTCACCCTCTTCCATCACAGAGGAGGCCCTCACATGCGTCTTCTCGGTGCCCCTTGGCTCTGTCATTGCTCTCCCTCCCCCCAATCGCGGAGTTACTCCAGAATTTTTTGTCTAAATCAGGTATGGTCTCAAATTGAAAGAAAAAGGCATACAATGATTGAGATTGATTTAGAAATCAGCAAAGGATGACTAAAAAGTCCAGGAGAAAATAGATATGAGCATAAGCTACCAAAAATATGAAATCAGATAGTAATAGAAACATAGAAAATATGTGCAGGAGTAGGCAATTCGGCCCTTCGAGCCTGCACCGCCATTTGATATGATCATGGCTGATCATCCAACTCAATATCCCATTCCTGCCTTCTCTCCATACCCCCTAATCCCTTTAGCCACAAGGGCCACATCTAACTCCCTCTTAAATATAGCCAATGAACTGGCCTCAACTACCTTCTGTGGCAGAGAATTACACAGATTCACCACTCTCTGTGTAAAAAATGTTTTTCTCATCTCGGTCCTAAAAGACTTCCCTCTTATCCTTAAACTGTGACTCCTAGTTCTGGACTTCCCCAACATCGGGAATAATCTTCCTGCATCTAGCCTGTTCAACCCCTTAAAAATTTTGTAAGTTTGATCCCCCCTCAATCGTCTAAATTCTAGCGTGTACAAGCCGAGTCTATCCAGTCTTTCTTCATATGAAAGTCCTGCCACCCAGGAATCAGTCTGGGACCTTCTCTGTACTCCCTCTATGGAAAGAATGTCTTTCCTCAGATTAGGAGACCAAAACTGTATGCAATACTCCAGGTGTGGTCTCACCAAGACCCTGTACAACTGCAGTAGAACCTCCCTGCTCTTATACTCAAATCCTTTTGCTATGAATGCTAACATACCATTTGCTTTCTTCACTGCCTGCTGCACCTGCATTCCTACTTTCAATGACTGGTGTACCATGACACCCAGGTCTCGATGCATCTCCCCTTTCCTAATCGGCCACCATTCAGATAATAGTCTACTTTCCTGTTTTTGCCACCAAAATGGATAACCTCACATTTATCCACTTTATACTGCATCTGCCATGCATTTGCCCACTCACCCAACCCATCCAAGTCACCTTGCAGCCTCCTAGCATCCTCCTCACAGCTAACACTGCCCCCCAGCTTAGTGTCATCCGCAAACTTCTGAAACTGATATAAAATGAAGAGAATATCTAAAGCAAAGTTTACTACTGACTATGCTAACAATTAGTGTTTCCTTAATAGGACTTAACTGCCTTCAGTTCAGTAAAAGTACATTGGTGCTAGTGCAGTCACACAAAGGCTAGAACAGGTAAGAAAGACAGAATTCCTCCCCTTAACGACAGCAATTAACTTTTTTTAAACCACAGACTGGTAGCTTCATGGGAAGTGTTAGCAAGATTCAATTTTATTTAATTCTGTCATTTGATCACGTCCAGAATTTTGAGTTCATCCAATTAACCAGTATGTTATCCCTACCGAGTGAACTGAGACAAACCATGGAGCTGATGTACAGTACTGCTAAAATAGATTAATTCCCTTTTCAAAGCTATGTGCGCAATAACTTTCTGAAAGCCATCACTGAATAGCAATGAATAGTTTAAAATTTACAATAAAAAAGCCATTTATGATTCACATACCTTTAGCAATATCAGTCCCCCAGGTCATAATTTGATCCATTACAATTTCTTCACTTTCATCGCTGGACAAATAATCATATAATGAACCTCCAGGAGCATATTCTGCAAAGTAAAACAAAACGTCAACTATTACCTAAATTAATTTATTTTTCTTTACAGTTTTTAAATATATAATTAATAATAAATGTTTCTCAATTAAGAAGGTAGTAACAGTTCACAGGCACAAATGTATAAATACTGCAAATGTACTTGCATGTTAGCCTTACCCACTTGCTAGATAATTAAAGTAGCAATAAATATATCAATTCAATTTTTCAAGACCACATTCTTTAAACACTTTCATATTCACACATCAGTAACATTTCCAGTGCATTTTAAGTGATTACACTTGATTTTAATGAATAGAAAAAAAAAATTGCAAAGCGGTGCAACTTATGCGTCATGAGTCAGCTACTGAACAAGAAGTTTGAAATATCACATTAAACAATGCACGTTCTGAAATCCTGAAGTTTGCTGTCTGCGCTAATTGCTTCTCTGGCATTATAATTCCAAAATCTGAAGAGTTTGGAGTGACTTTATTCCAGTTACTTCTTAAGTAACTGAATTTATAGGATCAGAAGTACAAAACAATTAAAAATCTAAACAACAAAGTCGGGGGAGTGAATTGAGTGGAATTTTCCATCTTCAAATAATATTCCCATCTGTTTGTATCAGTATCTACCCTCCTTTTCCCCCCATTTGTTTGTACATTCTGACCTGATCTGCATTCCTCAATAGGCCAGACTATACATTACAGTATGCCAGATAGACAAATGATCTTAACTGTTCATTCAATGGCTCCAATGGTTCAAACTTTTACAAACACATCCTTTGTAACAGCCATAGCCTTTACTACTTTATATGCCACTTAGTTTAACTTGCTTTCTCAGTTCAGATTAGAGGTCTTCGACCTGAAATGTTCACTGCTTGTCTTTTCATTGATGCTGCCTGACCTATTAAGTATTTGCTTCACTTTGTTTTTATTATGCAAAACTATTACAAACTATTCTTGGTATGGGTATTTTCAAAAAGCATTGATAGACACCAAAGGTGTCAATAAACCATGTAAACTCTGCTTAACCTATAAATGCTGGAGCAGACTGCAGAGTTCCATAAAAAGGTGCCAAGCTATACAAAAGCAATTTGAAATGACAGTTTGTTAAGCCTTCAGAGAGAGAAGTGATGAAGGTAGCAAAATGAATACAGAAATTACAAATATTAGCACAAAGAAATGCAAAGCATCAGTCTTATAATTGGATAACGATAAAGGCAAACAAATGTATTCCAAATAAATACCCAGTTATGTTTAGTTATGCTGAGAGAATGAGAGACAAAATATGAACACAAAGGATACACACATTGAAAGAGAGAGATTTCATGTTTATAAAGAATCTGAAATGCCTGACAGGAGTTTAATTGCAAATTAAAACATTTACCTTGATGTACAGAACTAAGCTTCTGCAGGTTCTCGCTCCCAGAATATAACACATTACATACAGTGCCCTCCATAATGTTTGGGACAAAGACCCGTCATTTATTTATTTGCCTCTGTACTCCACAATTTGAGATTTGAAATAGAAAAAAATCACGTGGTCAAAGTGCACATTGTCAGATTTTATTAAAGGCCATTTTTACACATTTTAGTTTCACTATGTAGAAACTACAGCTGTGTTCATACAAATCCCCCCATTTCAAGGCACCATAATTTTTGGGACACATGGCTCGACAGGCGTTTGTAATTACTCAGGTGTGTTTAATTGCCTCCTTAATGCAGGTATACAAGAGCTCTCAGTACCTAGTCTTTCCTGCAGTCTTTCCATGACCTTTGGAAACTTTTATTGCTGTTTATCAACATGAGGACCAAAGTTGTGCCAATGAAAGTCAAAGAAGCCATTATGAGACTGAAAGAAGAATAAAATTGTTAGAGACATCATCCAAACCGTATGCTTACGTTTGGAACATCATTAAAAAAAGAGAGCACGGGTGAGCTTACTAATCACAAAGGGACTGGCAGGCCAAGGAAGACCTCCACAGCTGATGACAGAAGAATTCTCTCTACAATAAAGAAAAACCCCAAACATCTGTCCAACAGATCAGAAACACTCTTCGGGAGTCAGTTGTGGATTTGTCAATGACCACTGTCCGCAGAAGACTCCATGATCAGAAATACAGAGGCTACACTGCAAGGTGCAAACCACTGGTTAGCCGCAAAAATAAGATGGCCAGGTTACAGTTTGTCAAGAAGTACTTAAAAGAGCAACCACAGTTCTGTAAAAATGCCTTGTGGACAGATGAGACGAAGACCGACTTATATCAGTGTGATGGCAAGAGCAAAGTATGGAGGAGAGAAGGAATTGCCCAAGATCCAAAGCATACCACCTCATCTGTGAAACACAGTGGTGGGAGTGTTATGGCCTGGGCATGTATGGCTGCTGAAGGTACTGGCTCACTTATCTTCATTGATCATACAACTGCTGATGGTAGTAGCATAATTAATTCTGAAGTTTATAGACACATCCTATCTGCTTAAGTTTAAACAAATGCCTCAAAACTTATTGGCCAGCATTCATTCTACAGCAAGACAATGATCCCAAACATACTGCAAAAGCAAATGTATTTTTCAAAGCTAAAATGGTCAATTCTTGAGTGGCCTGTCAATGACCTGATCTGAACCCAATTGAGCATGCATTTTATATTTGGAAAAACTGAAGGGGACGAGCCCCCAAAACAAACATAAGCTAAAGATGGCTGCAATACAGGCCTGGCAATATCACCAGAGGACCCCAGCAACTAGTGATCTCCACGAATCGCAGACTTCAAGCAGTCATTGCATGCAAAGGATATGCAGCAAAATACAAAACATGACTTTGCTGTGTCCCAAACATTATGGTGCCTTGAAATTGGGGGGGGGGGGGGGGGGGGGGGGGGGGGGGGGGGGTGTGTATAAACACTGCTGTAATTTCAACATGGCTAAACCAAAATGTATAAAAATGGCCTTTATTAAAATCTGACAATGTGCCCTTTAACCACATGCGATTTTTTTTCTATTACAAATCTCAATTTGTGGAGTACAGAGGCAAATAAATAAATGATGGGTCTTTGTCCCAAATATTACGGAGGCCACTGGAAATTGCACTATAATGAACATTTATTTGTCTAATGGTGAAATTTTTTAAATTATTCTAAAGTTAAACAGAAACCAGTTTCTGACTGTCTTCTAAGAATATAGCTGCCCATTTCCTTTGTTAGTCACGACAACTTTAACTTCAATTTTAATATCCAATCATATCTGAAGTATTGGGTGTACACAACTAAAGCAATTTATACATGCTTTAGAGTTGCTATTTGCCATACATTTATCAACCCTTTGTCAGTATTGAATTTTCAGTCTGATTCTTAGCAACACAACATTTCTCAATAATTTGCCTTTATTACAAGAGGAAGTAAGAGCAACTAAACCAAACTGATATGGAACATGTTTTAATAGACAATGACTTATTACAAATATACGTGTATCAACAAACTCTGTTGTATCTGTTGGTAACCAGCTGTTGCTGGTTGATAATCATTTTCCTCAAAACTGGATCTGTATTACCCTCTGCCAGAAATTCTCAATGGGTTACAAGAAAACTAATTGATTTGGTTATTTTATTTCAAGTATGGCAGCACAGTGGCACAGCTGTAAAGTTGCTACCTCACAGTGCCAAAGACACGAGTTCAACCCTGACAACAGATGCTGTCTGTATTGAGTTTGTACATTCTCCCTGTGACCACGCGGGTTTTCTTCTGGTGCTCCCGTTTCCTCCCACATTCCAAAGATGTACAGGATAATAATTTATTTATTTATTTATTTTTAATTGTTCCTAGTGCGTAGGACAGCGGTTCTTAACCTTTTTGGCATATGTACGCGCATACGCAAACAAAATACTGATGTGGTATGTACCTTTGTTAGGTTCCTAAAAATGGGCTCAACAAATGGATAGGTTATTTATGACCCCTTGATGTCCCCTTGTAAAGCCCCAAATGACCCTCCATGGGGGTCCCGACCCCCAGGAATAAGAACCACTGGTGTAGGATGTTAATGTATGAGATAATAATAGCTGGACGGCGTGGACTCAGTAGGCCGACAGCCCTGTTTCCGTGCTGTATCTCTAAAATCTAGTCTACTTCTTTGCCACTCATGCCTGGAAATTCATCTAAATAGCGCGGGACCACACGTCAAAAAGTCTGTCACTCGCTCCAAAGCACAAGAAAACACCCCAACAATTAAATGTCCACATTAAATGCACATTGTCGTATATTTCCTTTCTGTTTTCTTTCAATTTCAGCACTTATCAAAAACTATCAAATCTGGCAATGTTATCATATGGCAATTATACTAAAACTGATACGTGGAGTTTGCAAGTTCTGCCTGTGACCAGGTTTCCTCCGGGTGCTCCAGTTTTCACCTACATCCCAAAGAGGGTGGAGGTTTGTAGATTAGTTGGCCTCTGTAGATTGCCCCCAGTTCATAGAGAGTGGATGCAAAAGTGTCCTAACATAGAAACAATGTGAACGGGTGATTAATGGTCAGCATGGACTAAGTGGGCTGAAGGCTTGCTAGCTGGCTGCATCTTTAAACTTAAACTAAAATTTACACATTATGAGATTGATGCAAGAAACAAAGCTACAAAAGATCACAAAATAATTAAGTAATTAAAACTATGGATTTAATTGATGGGATATACAAAGTTATGCTCATTATGTTGGGGAGAGGAGTGAGGTAAAAGGACATATTTCTTTTTTGTTTAAAGATTCAAAGCTGTGCACCATTAAAAGAGGTTTAAATGTTCATCTACAAAAATCCTGGGTAAGTGCACTAGGTTTAAAACTATAATCAAAAAGACTGACTGAGAGATGCTATTGAATTCAACAGATGGAAAGTTACAGTGCATTCAGAAAGTATTCGGAACCCTTCACTTTTTCCACATTTTGTTACCTTACAGCTTTATTTTAAAATTGATTAAATCCTTTTTTTTGAATTATCAATCTACAAACAATACCCCAGATTGAAGAAGTGAAAACAGGTGTTTAGAAATTTTTGCAAAGTAATTAAATATAAATAACTGAAATATCACATTTACATAAATATCCAGACCCTTTGCTATGACACTCAAAATTGAGCTTAGGTTCATCCTGTTTCCATTGATTATCCTTGAGATGTTTCTACAACTTGGAGTCCACCAGTGGTAAATTAAATTGATTTGAAAGGCACACACCTGTCTATATAAGGTCCCACAGTCAGAGCAAAAACCAAGCCACAAAGACAAAGACATTGTCTGTACACCCCGAGACAGGATTGTGTCGAGACACAGATCTGGGGAAGGGTATAAAACAATTTCTGCAGCATTGCAGGTCCCGAAGACCACGGTGGCCTCCGTCATTCTTAAAAGGAAGAACTTTGGAACCACCAGGACTCTTCATAGTGCTGGCCGCCCGGCCACACTGAGCAATCGGGGGAGAAGGGCCTGGTCAGGGAGGTGACCAAGAACCTGATGATCACTCTGACAGAGCTCCAGAGTTCCTCTGTGGAGATGGGAGAACCTTCCAGAAGGACAACTATATCGGCAACACTCTACTAATCAGGCCTTTATGGTAGAGTGGCCAGACAGAAAGAAGCCACTCTTCAGTAAAAGGCACATGACAGCCCGCTTGGAGTTTGCCAAAAGCACCTAAAGGACTCTCAGACCATGAGAACTGGGAGACTAGTCAGGATTGAGGGAAAGATGAACGGAGCAAAGTACAGAGAAATCCTTGATGAAAACCTGCTCCAGAGCATACACCTCAGACTGGGGCAGAGGTTCACCTTCCAACAGGACAACGACCCATTGCACACAGCCAAGACAACGCAGGAGTGGCTTTGTTGACAAGTCTGTGAATGTCCTTGAGCGGCCCAGCCAGAGTCCGGACTTGAACCCGATCGAACATCTCTGGAGAGACTTGAAAATAGCTGTGCATCGACACTCCCCATCCAACCTGACAGGGCTCAAGAGGATCTGCAGAGAAGAATGGGAGAAATTACCCAAATACAGGTGTGCCAAGCTTGTAGCGTCATACCCAAGAAGACTTGATGCTGTAATTATTGCCAAAGGTGCCTCAACAAAGTACTGAGTAAAGGGTCTGAATACTTATGTAAATGTGATTTCAGTTATTTATTTTTAATTTGTTTGCAAAAATTCCTAAACACTAGTTTTCACTTTTTTTATTATGGGGTATTGTGTGTGGATTGATGATAAAAAAAATAAATTTATTCCATTTTAGAATAAGGCTGTAGTAACAAAATGTGGAAAAGGTGAAGGGGTCTGAATACTTTCTGAATGCATTGTATACTTCTGTTTGGCGATGCTGTTTAGCATTGGACACGACATCCCAGCAAAAATACAAATAACTGGGTTCAATTCTAAAGTTGCATAACATCGGTTGGTTTTCTTATGTTTAAAAGTTCGAGTTATGAAATGGGAAAAGGTATTGAAAGGGGGCTGCCATTTAATTTTTTGGTGGGATTGAGACCAAATATTCCATAACATACACATGTGAGCTGGACTATTTGGAATAAAAGCAGATACCAATATTCAATACAGCACGGGAAAATCGAAAGCCTTCCCATAAAAAGTTGTTGAAAACCAATAACAAAATCATTATATTTCTATTAAGAAGAATTTTCAGGATATAGAGAGGACAGCTCGGCAAATGAAGTCTCAGTGCAGATCAGCCTTAATTTAATTGAATGACAAACCATGCTCAGAATAAGAAATGGCCTAATGCTATTAATGATCATAAAGCAACCGTCACACTTTATGGAGAATGATCACATTAATATGTCAATTATTGGGCCAGATCTGAGCATCTATTTCAACTGTGCAAGTTAGGCCTCTTCTAAATTAACCCTGACATTTTAGGTTTATTATTCCCATGTGTACTGAGGTAAAAAGCTTTGTTTGCATGCTATTAACGAAAATCAGATAATACTATACATAAATATAATCAAGCCAAACTCAAGCATAATAGGTAGAGCAAAGGGAAAGATAGAGTACATAATATAATTCTCCACAGTGTAATGATTCCCAGCTGAACATTAACCATTCTCGTATTTAATAAGGAAAAATATATTTTCTGGTTTTATCAAATCTCAGGAAAGGATCGTCTTCTCATATTCTCAAAACTCAAATTATTTAAATTATAAAAATGAACAAATATTTTTTTAACCATTCTATTGTTTAGATAGATTGGAGTTCTGCTAAAGTTTGAAATCTAGTGATGCAAGCAACAAATTAGCTACTTTTCAATCATCTAATTATGCATCAAAACAGTCCTGAAAAAAACATGGAGGCATTTTATGTTAGCTCATATGATTAAATTGAAATTCAACTAGCTAGCGCAATCTCAGTTGGTGACAGTATGCGTGCTATAATAATAGCTCAGAATATTGGTAAATGAGAACATCTGAATATATACTGAGAAGTCACAAAACAATTAAATAAAAAATCCCCACTTTTGCTTCCCATGGGTTTATTTACACATGTGTAAAGTTAAAATGATAGACAATAGACAATAGGTGCAAGAGTAGGCCATTCAAGCCAGCACCGCCATTCAATGTGATCATGGCTGATCATCCACGATCAGTACCCCGTTCCTGCCTTCTCCTCAAATCCCCTGACTCCGTTATCTTTAAGAGCTCTATCTATCTCTCTTGAAAGCATCCAGAGAACCAGCCTCCACCGCCTTCTGAGGCAAAGAATTCCACACTCAACTCTGTGTGAAAAAGTTTTTCCTCATCTCTGTTCTAAATGGCTTACCCCTTATTCTTAAACTGTGGCCCCTAGTTCTGGACTCCCACAACATCGGGAACATGTTTCCTGCCTCTAGCGCCTCCAAATCCTTAATAATCTTATATGTTTCAATAACACACCCCTCTCATCCTTCTAAATTCCAGAGTATACAAGCCCAGCTGCTCGATTCTATCAACATATGACAGTCCCGCCATCCCGGGAATTAACCTGGTGGACCTACGCTGCACTCCCTCAATAACAAGAATGTCCTTCCTCAAATTTGGAGACCAAAACTGCACACAATACTCCAGGTATGGTCGCACAAGGGCCCTGAACAACTGCAGAAGGTCCTCTTTGCTCCTATACTCAACTCCTCTTGTTATGAAGGTCAATATTCCATTTGCTTTCTTCGCTGCCTGTTGTACCTGCATGCTTACTTTCAGTGACTGATGAACAAGGACCCCAGATCCTGTTATACTTCCTCTTTTCCCAACTTGACAACATTTAGGTCATAATCTGCCTTCCTGTTTTTGCCACCAAAGTGGATAACCTCACATTTATCCACATTAAACTGATTACAATGCTTTATCTTGTATGCACAGATTATTAACACATACCAAACACTTACAAGGTAAATACAGGTGCACAACCTTTTATCCGGAGTTCCAGAAACCGAAAAACTCCGAAAACCGGCCATTTTTTCCAGGGTGTCATCTGCACACCAAAGCTCGCGTTTGGCGCCAAACTTGACCCGAAACGACCCACGGTCAACCCAGGTCTGTACTACTGTAGCGGCTGCCTCCTCCCCGGAGACCGGGGAGACACTTAAACATCTGTAAATCATTGCTTAAACGTTAGTCAGTTAGTTTGGAGGGCTTTTATGTGAAGGGGGGGGGTGAAGGGGTAAACTTTAATTCTTAGTCCACTACCTGGTCGGAGAGGAGGGGAGCGGTCAATGCCTTACCGGGTCGCCGTGCAGTAAGCTCCGCAGCGCTGGGGCTGCGGGCGTCCGGCCGCGGGCAGCGCCGGTTGTAGCTCCGACCCCGGCAACCCGGAGCGCTGTGGCCGCCGACTCCCACCATTCGCGGAGCTGCGGGCGGCGCTGGATTTGGAGCCGCGCAGCCAGGGGTAGTTGCCGGGGTCGGAGCTCCAACCATCGCCGCCCGTGGCCGGACGGAGCCCCCAGCTCCGCGATGTTGGGAGTCGCCGACCAGGTAGGGGACTAAGAATCAAAGTTTCCCCCTTTCCCCCACCACCACATAAAATCCCTCCAAACTAACTGACTAACATTTATGCAATGATTTACAATGATTCCCCGGTCTCCGGGGAGGAGGCAGCCGCTCCAGACTTTTCAAGCCCGCGCTACCTTCCTAATCTACGCTAAAAATCTTCCATTCGGAAATCCGAAAATGTCCGAAATCCGACAAGTGTCTGGTCCCAAGGCTTTCGGATAAAAGGTTGTGCACCTTATCCCAAGGTAAGTGCTTGATTGTATGAAGGAAACCACATGTAAATAAAACCTAAGGCTGTACAATAATCTTCAAGTATTCAGAATTACTTCTTCTAGGTTTAGGTTTATTGTTGTGACGTATACCAAGGTAAAGTTAAAAGCTTTGTTTTGCCTGCTATCTAAACAGATCAGATATACCATGTACAAATACAATTAAGCCAAATTCAAGTACAATAGAGCAAAGGAGAAGATACATAGTGCAGACTATAGAAACAAGGATGTTGGTTTACTAAGGAAAGACTGAAAATGTTGCAGTAACCCAACAGGTCAGACAGCATCTCTGGAGAACATGGAAAGGTGACATTTCAAGTCGGGACCCTTCTTCAGATTGAGCAGAATACGGCTTCAGAGACTAAGTCCAAAGTCCACAATGGAGTAGAGGTGAATCGGACAGTACCTTAGCTTATGGATGGACCATTCTGGTGTCTGATAACAGAGGATGAAACTGTTCCTGGAATGTGGATAACCTGCTTCAATTCTGGTTTTGTGGCAACTTATGAAGACAATGTGGGGTCTGCAGACTCTTTGTGATAGAACAGGAAGTGCAGGACTGGGCGGGTTTTTTTGAAGCAGAGCTCTCCATATCGGGGCACCCTATTCTGGGATGCCCAATGATGGGTCTTCCTGTTCCCATTATTAACTTATCTTATGGTAAGATTTGCACGCTATAATGAGTTACAAAGTGAAGCCAGGCAGCATTGGTGCAACAACACATCCCTCTCTGGCAAACCCAATACATTCCATGCACATTTTAAACAGGTCAGTGAAATTACATTACCCTTACAGTCAGCCTCGGGTGCGCAAGTACCCACAATCACTATTTCAGACATCAGATCGGCCTTCCTAAGAGCTAACCCATGGAAACCCTTGATGTTCTCAGAGCCTGCATGTACCAGCTGACAGAAATGTTTACAGGCATGCTTAACTTTCTCCTACACCAATCTGTGGTTCCCACTTCGTTTAAGGAGACCACTACATCCCAGTGCCAAAGAAAACCAATATAGCATGCTATAATGACTATTACCCAGTGGCTCTGACATCCACCATCATGAAGTGCTTTGAGCAACTGGACATAGTGGCTCCAGCCTCTCAGGCAGCCTAGACCCATGGCAATTTGCCTACTGCCGCTACAGATCCATGGCAAACGCCATGTCCCCGGTCCTACACTCATCCCTGGAACACCTGGATAACATCATCCGTTGGTTCAAGGGTCCTTTATTGTATGTATCCACATCACAGTGAAATTATTTTGCACAACTAACAAATGTACAGTTGACATATTTTGGCACCGTTTACAATGAAAAACAAAAGGTCCAAAGGCTGGTCCACATGCTGGAAGGACTTGAGAGCCCCAGATTCAGGTAAACCCCAGGCAGAACGCCTCTATGTCCAAGGGGGCGCATCCTGCAACCGTCCTTGAAGGTGCTGGAGGCAATACCTTGGGCACTCTCCTACTGGGCCACTCCTGGCATCCAGAGTCGCCAGAGGCTCCCTCCTAGACTCTCCAGTATTTGGGGCTTCCGAGCTTCCTCCTGCAGACAGCGGCCCTTCCAGGTCTGTTGCTGCACATGGCTGTGGGATCTAGGTTCTCGTTGGCCTCCTATATATTGACATTAGCTCAAACGTCTATAACATATCTCCAACCAAACTCATCTAGAAACACCTGGATCTCAGACTCAGCACACCCCACTGCAATTAGATCCTTGACTTTCTGACCCAAAGATCACAAACAGTAAGGGCAACATTCTCCAGGGTAATTCTAGACAATGGTGCCCTGCAGGGCTGCACAATATACTCCCTATACATTCATGACTGAGTGGCCAAATCCTGTTCTAACTCCATATACAAGTTTGTAGATGACCCAATTCAGTGGGCTGGATCTTGAAAGAGGACACGGAGTACAGGAAGATTAGAAGCATCAAGACACCAACCTCCCCCTCAATGTCAGCAAAATGAAGGAGCTGATCATCAACTTCAGTACGCAGAGTGCAGTATGTACCCTAGTCTGTATCAAGGACTGAAGTGGATATGGTTGGGAGTTTGAGGTTCCGAGGTGTAACTATCACCAACAATTTGTCGTGGTCCAACCACATTGACAATACAACCAAGAAATCAGCAAATGCCTCAGACAACTAAGGAAATTCAGCATGTCCCTAATGATTCTTACCAATTTCTACAGATGTACCGTAGAAAGCAAAATGCATCAATCTCGTTCTATTGCAGAGCCCAGAATTTAGTGATGTTTTAGGATTCTGGTGTCAAGAATGAAGACACAATTTATAAATATCAAAGTATGTGGATGCTGGAAATCTAAACTAAAAACAGAAGATGGTGGATACACTCAGCAGGTCATACAGCATCTGTGGAAAAATAAATAAAGTTAAATTCAGGTCAAGGACCCATCAGCAGGAACTGATAATGAGAGAAAATAAATGTAGTCTATCCAAATGAGCCAAATGAATGTAATTAGAGATAATGTTGGCCTGAGAAGGGAAAACAACATTATTTTTCTAGTCCTACCAGTGAACTTGTTCAATTTTGGAGAGATGGTATTTGTGTTATCTTTCAAATGTCTTGAGGTGCCTGCTGTTGGTGGTCTAAGTTTCAGTAGCATACGAGGCCAAGTATTAATGCTGCTGAGCAGACCATGAGCTATGGGTCAAGTCTTCAGTTTAGTTCTTCAAACGCTCACATGGGGACTACGCAAGGATACATTCTCAGCCTTCTTTACTCCTTGTACACCCACGACTGTGCAGCCATGTACAAATCTAATTCCATTTTCAAATTCACCATTGTGGCCCAGATATTAAATAATGATGAGATGGAGTACAGGAAGGAGATTGAGAATCTTGTGTCCTGGTGTCGAGGCCACAACCTTTCTCTCAATATCAGAAAAACAAAGGAGATAGTAATTGACTTCAGGAAGCGAAGCAGTACGTATACCCCAGTTTGCATTGAAGTAGAAATGGTTGAAAACTTCAAATTCCCAGGAATCAATATCACTAACAACTCCTGGACGATCCATATTGAAGGAACAACCAAGAAATCACAACAACGCCTTTACTTCCTTAGAAGGCTTAGGAAGTTTGGCATGTCCCCTACAATTCTCACCAACTTCTACAGATGCACCATAGAAAACATGTTATCAGAATGCATCACAGCTTGGTTTGGGAACAGCTCCTTCCAAGACCGCAGAAATTGCAGTGAATTGTGGACGCAGCCCAGATCATCATACAAACTACCTCCTTTCTATTGACTCCATTTATACCTCACGCTGCCTGGGCAAGGCCAACAGCATAATCAAGGATGAATCGCACCCAGGCCACTCCCTCTTCTTCCCTCTCCCATCAGGCAAAAGAGATAGAAGTGTGAAAATGCACACAACCAAATTTGGGGACAGTTTCTTCCCAGCAGTTATCAGGCGCCTGTATCATCGTACTGCAACCAGAGAGCAGCGGTGAACTACTATCTACCTCTTTGATGACCCTCGAACAATCCTTGATCAACTTTTGCTGGCATTACCTTGCACTAAACGTTATTCCCTTATGTATTTACATACTGTAAATTAGTCGATTGTAATCATGTATTGTCATTCTGCTAACTGGTTAGCACGCAACAAAAGCTTTTCACTGTACCTCGGAACACCTGACAATAAACAAAACTGAAACTGAACACACTGTTCTTTAATTAACCAAAGGCTGTGCTGACACAATTAAGATGGCGGCAAATTTCATCAGAAGAGAGATGGATCCCAAAATATGCCAAGAGGTCTTCATTTTCCAGGGTCTTGCTGTGAATCTTCATTGATGGAACTGGGGGAAATTGGTAAAGGACTTTGCCTTGTGGATGTTAAGTTACGATTTATTCTTTAAGTTGTTTCACTGAATGATCAACCTCTTGGACTTTGGTCGAATGCTGACAAATGTCAGCATCTGCCACATTGTTACTACTCAGATTAGGCATTCTTTGTCACAGAAGACTGTGGAGGCCAAGTCAGAGATAGATAGATTCTTGATTAGTACCAGTGTCAGAGGTTATGAGAAGGCAGGAGAATGGGGTTAGGAGGGAGGGATAGATCAGCCATGATTGAATGGCAGAGTAGACTTGATGGGCCGAATGGCCTAATTCTACTATTCCTTATGACCTGATGACCTCTCCCACAGAATATTTGTGCCTGTATTCAGAGAACACCTAAATAACCTCTGGCAAGTTTGTGAAGTACCCAGGAGGCTCAATGGATGACGTCAAACTTTTCAAAGCCAATGTGCCACACTTACACCACATTTTCCACCCAATTGCGAGAGAACCAATCCTGTCGTAGCAGGTTTAACATTGCACTCTAAATAAAGGGGGCACATCTAAATGGAATACATGCATTTAAGATAACTTTCTCAATTCAACTTAAAGTTCCCAAACATATCTCCTTAAAAACACCCACGTTTTTACATGCAGACGTTGTGACTGATCCCTTAGTTGTGGCTCAGATTTGTTCCTGTTTCTCTATTTTGAAAGTGGTACAATTTTGCATGATTTCAATCCTTTTTGTGAAAAAGTGGTGAAGCCCTACATGTCGCTACTACATAAGATTATGTTGAAACAGTGAAATTCTTTTGTGACAGATTTTTGGAACAAGTGGAATGTGAATATAGTAGAATACTATGGAGCAGATGAGTAAATTTGATAATGTTCAAGATATAATCAGGATTAATATTTGCACATTATTATGTATTCCTGGATACAATGAAAAACATAGTTTTGTATATTATCCAGGCTGATCAAATGCAAATTAGTGCAAAAGAAACAAACAAACAGTATAGAGTGCAACTAAAGATAAAGTACAGATTAAAAAGGATAAAAGAAGCAGATCTCAAATTGGTGGTACTTCAGTTAAAATAATGTTTCTGGCAGAATCCATACAAAAATACAATTAACACAACAGTAATTCAATTTCGGTTGTTGAATGATAAATCACGCATTAAAATATCAAAGATGGGCATTTTATCTAATATAAAAATGGTATTTACAGCAAAGATACATTTTTAAGTTAAAACCCATAAATCAAAGATTGTATCTACAAACATAAACATAGATTTAACTATAGGGGGGAAGGAAGCAGTAACATAATTTCAAAAAACAAAAACAAGATTATGGAGACAAAGTAAACAATCATGAGAACTGTAAAACACAGACATCTACGTAGACTGAAATGTTACTTGAAGCAATGCAACAAATTTAACAAAAACAAATTTCAAATGTTTATGTTGCACTTGTGAGAACAAACTCCGATACATGAAACATTTAAAATAAGTCTGCTGTTTGCTACGCAATGAATCTGATATGTAACAATAAGAAATGTAATAAATGGATCATATTAAATCGCAAGAGGAACTGTGTGGAATATTAAATGCATACTCACCAGTGACTATGGCATAGTTGGGTGGCTCCAAGACAGCTCCATAGAACTGAATGATATTTCTGTGGCTAAGGACACTGAGAATTTCTGCCTAGATTTTTTATAAATCACAAAAGTATACAAGTCATACATTTACAAACAATAATAGTATTTTAATGTAAATCAAACTGATAAAGTGGGTATTATAATTTCACTGTAGGACTCCTGAGCCTTTAAAAAGTTACACATTTAAAAATTATAGAATATTAGAATTAAATATAATGACTACATCAAAAGCCACAGGCTAACAGTGCAAATTGAAAAAGCTATGACCACATTGTGCGAATCATTTTCTCCCATAACAAATTTCACTAAATTTAAATGAGAAAAGGAGATCCATCAAATCTATTAACCATTTTTTTGTGTTAATACCTAGCATCAGAAAAGATTGAAGAATTAGGAAGGCAAGGGAATATTTTTCATAATGTGTTGTCAACTTTGTCTTAGTACTTATGTTCTATCATCTGATGATTGCAGTTATTTGTCAAAGCTGTTGGTTATATTTCTGCATAAAATATTTCCCCGTGTTTCTCTCTGCATCTTTCTTCACAACATTTATTGTGAGTTCTCCATGAATAAAATATGTCATGAATGCTAACCCAAATTATCACATTAAGCATGATCGTGCTTCCACAATTCCTTTCATCCTCACGAAGTAACACAAGCACAATAAAACTCTTGAACAAAACATGCCTATAGCAAAACCACAACACCATATACTTGAAACAGAAAAATCATGATCATTTGTTAGATTTGACAACTTCAGAATGAAAACAAATAAACATGATCCAAGTATATCTGACTGCGGTAAAACTTTAACACAACAATACAGCCACATATTTACACAACATACATTTACATTGCCGGGGAGAGTAGTTTCACCAGTAGTCAATCCGAAACTGCCAGTAGATGTGGCAACATTTTAGGGGAATATTCAACATAATGTGATGATTATTAAGAAATAACGTTTGCCTGCATTCATGTTTAAGAATCTCTGTAATCTGGTGAATGACATAAAAGTTAAACAGACAAAAATACCAACGAGGTTGTTGCAATAAAGATGGTTATTGTGTCCACAAAATTAGCCAGATTATGATTATTCATGACTATTCTCGTGAAAACATAAAAACAGGGGTAAGAGTCAAAAGTGAAAGCAGTTTGGACTTTACCTCGTTTTCTATCCTTAGCAATTTCTTGACAGCCACCTCTTTGCTTTGAGACAGCCATGTTGCTCGGTAAACACTACCGAAGCTTCCCCCACCACAATTTTCATGAAATTGTAAATCATCGAACTTGATTTGTAAAAATGATGGACTGAGGGGCAACATTGCATAATGACTTGGCCAGAATCTGAAAAATAGAAAGTGATCAGTAAAGTAAATTGCCACTGAAATCGCTCAGTTTACAACCAAACTATCGTAAATTATCTTTTCGTTCGGGATAATTACCTCGCAAAAGGATTAATAATGTGTCTGCTGCGCGTTGCAGGGCTCGATTAGGAAAACTTTGTTCTGAACGTCAACTATAAAAACTATGAACTGCGTTTCTCCCTTCAAAGTTGCAATGCTTTTGCTCGACGAAGGGGGCTTCACTGAGAAGGGACTCCACTTGCAAAGTACTCTGTGGTGCCGTGGATGCAGTTATATCAGTGCAAGCGCTGCCCCCACCCCCCACCACAAATACAGGAGGAGCTGTGGTCTCAGGTCATCGCCCTCAGCCGCCGGGCATTTCCAACCTTCAGACGTCCAGCAGCGCCGGCGGGACGACTGGCCGGCTCTGCTCGGCTCGGCTCGCGCCGGGTATGGTGGTGTCAGCTCGCGGGCTGGCCATTGGCCATGGAACGCCCGGCACGCCGAGCCCGGCGGGCACGAGCAGAGATCATGGAGCGGGCGGGAGCTCTATGATCTTTGGGCACGAGCCCCCACTGACACGGGGCGCGCGCCGAGAGAGCCCTGGAGCGCGAGCCCGGCGGCTGCCACCAAAGATACTAGAGCAAGATCTTTGGCTGCCACCACTCGCGGGCACAGAGCCCAGCACCACGAGCAAAGATTATAGAGCGGAGCACGAGCTCAGCGGCATGACCGCGCCAGACCGAATCGGTGCCTCCCATCCTATGTGCACCCCCCACTGCCGTGACATTATTGCAAAATAAAACACTTGCAAAGAACCGGCTGCATAAAAGAAAATGCCGCTTTCTTGGAAATTGGACTGGAAGTTAAAAATAAATATTTCCATAGATAGGGAGACGCCTTTTCGTGAAGGTGCTCACGTGAAACCGGGGGGAGGGAGATAAAGTGATCGGGTCCCAGACCAAAGCGACGACACGCAGGACAAGACCGAAAGTTGGCAGAAGTCACCACTCACTCACTAACTCACTGCAGCCCAGCCTTCCCGTTCAGCTGCAATCATTGGGATTACACAAGACTGTGGCAGGAACAGGCAACAATCGCACGAACTTCGTTTGGGTCTGCCTCACACTTCCGGGCCTAACTAAACGCAAAAGACGTGGGCTTTGCACGGAAAGAGGGAGAGCGAGGGAGATGGACGAGACACCGGCGCTCTTACCTCCGCTGTACTTGCCCTAGACTTGCGAATGGGAACGAAAACAAGGGGAGGGAGCAGGGACGGTGATCCTGTGAAAACGATGACTGACCCGCTGAAGATTTCCCAGCATGTAAAATCCGCCCCTTCCAGTGTGGGAGGGAGCGCCTCCAGTCCTGCAGCCGGCCAAGCAACTGGTGGCGCTACTCTCCTTAAATTGCCAGCTTTGAGGGCGTTGTGACATCTTCTGGAAAACTCCTGCTTAGGCGTAGATAAACACAAAATGTTGGAGTAAGAGCGGTACCGGCAGCATCTCTGGGGAGAAGGAATGGGTGACGTTTCGGGTCGAGACCCTTCTTCAGACCTGCTCTTTGGCTTAAACGTTGCGCTTTTTCTTTTATGTTACAACGTATCATTATGAACTGGTGAATTGCTAAGGGTCTTTGGCTAGGTTCGGACAAGGTGCACTCATTCTTGGATTTTTTTTAACATCTCTATATCGACTGAAAAATTTAGGATCAGGAGAAGTTATGTTTCCTTTATGTTATTTCTCCCTTTTCCAGTCTGAAGAAGTGTTCCGAACCCAAACGTCGTCTACCCATTCCTTTGCCAAATACTCTGCATGACCTGCTTTGTGTTTTGCTCATTTTATTTCTGCTATTCGAATTTGTAACTATCATCTAGCTCCATGCATTATACAGAGCCATTTGAAATAAAGCTATTATAAAAATAATTTTCAATTAGTTAATGCAGAAAACTCAAACTTGAAACAACAAAAGAATCCTCAAACTTCCAACCACTAGGAAATATTTGACCTATTAAAAAGGTACATTTAGGATTTATTAGAAAGTTTTTATATAGTTTAATAGTTGCAGATCACTTATAGAAATTATTAATATAAAAAATATTTCATAGAATGAAATACCTCAAAATTACAATTTGAGTTTATAATTTTTTCCCCCCAGGCAATTACATTTAACCCTGCATTTTCATCTTTATGTATTATCCATTTCCACACTGGAGGTTACAACATAAATGCTGGACACTCCAGAATCTTGTCAGGTAGTATATTTTAAATCTGTCAACAAAATAATCTGAAGAAGGGTCTCAACCCAAAACATTGCCCATTCCTTCTCTCCAAAGATGCTGCCTCACCCGCTGAGTTATTCCAGCATTTTGTCTCTACCTTCAATTTAAACCAGCATCTGCAGTTCTTTCTTACACAATATAATAAATGGATTGTGTTTGTGTGGAACTGGGTCAATCAATTTATATGTGTGCGCTCTCATAAGTAAACAAGAATAAGATAAACACAAACGCCGGGTAATCTTTAAAAAATGCTGGACACTTAATCAGGCAGCATCTGTGGAAAGAAAAAAAGCTAACATTTCAGGTCCAGAACCTATTTTAAATATCTCTTTAAAATATATTTTTTACCTTTTTGCTCCAAGGAGAAAACCAATAAGCCCTCCAATGTATTTATATTATTAAAACCTTCATTTCTGAAACACTTCTCAATTCTTTTTTGTATTTTCACTTCTTCCTAAAGTCCAGAAAAGGATGTGATGCTCCACGTGGAACCAAATTGAAATTTTGCATAATTTCCTACATTTGTAATATTACCTAATCAAGCTTAGGATGTCATACATTCTACCCAATTGAATTTTCCCTTCTTAGTTCTTCAGGATCAAGGATGCACTCCAATTCTGAGGTACTAATGTGGAGGGATATGGGTCAAGGTGCAGGCAAGTGGGACTAGCTCAGTTAGGCAGCTTGGTTGGCAAGGGCAAGTTGGCCGAAGGGCTAATTTCCATCATGTATAGTACTATGACTGTACTTCAAGTATGCTCTTAGAGCCATATAATGGAATAAAGGAGTTCTTATAGTTCTGTGACTCTATGACAGTACCTCAGTTGCACTCTTCGAGGGCCCATATAATTGAATACAAGATGTCTTATTTCCTTACAAATAAAAATTACCATTTGCCCTTTCAATTGTTTGCTGCATCTGCATATTGGCCTTCAGTGATATTTGTACAATATGAACATAGCTATACGAACATCAACACAACCCAAACTTTCACATGTGCATATATTCAAATGGGCAGACTTGTATTGTACAATATATTTCATCTGACACATAGTTGTCCGCTCACTAACATATCTCCTCTTAAGCCAAAATGTGATTCCTGCAAAAAGTTGCTATATCAATCAGACAGGCACCAAATCCCTAGAAACTTCGCAGGAGAAGGAGATGGTGGATCCTGTCTGATGATTCTCTGAGCAGAATATCAGTTACTTTGCTGAATGCCTCATCACCTGAACGCTCTAAAAAGGACCAAGACCTTGCTTAACTGAGGTTAGAAGGGTCCCCCACATCAGATTCTTCCGGCACAGCTGGAGTTTCAATTCCACTATTGTTCTCTTTAATGGCTGTTTAGTTTATTATTGTCACGTGTACAGAGGTACTGTGAAAAGCTTTTTTGTTGTATGCTATCCAGTCAAAGACTATACATGATTACAGTGTGTATATAAATAATAAATGGTACAACAATTATCGATTAAAGATAGTTCAAAGGTCTCCCATGAGGTAGGTGGGATCTAGAAAGAGATGCAAGCAACTACATCATACAAGACTTTGTGCTCTATGGATTGCACTGAAGGATGCTATTAGCGACAAATAGCAAATGCTGCTAAATCATCACCTCAGAGAAAAAAAAATGTTGGTCTTCCTGAAACTCCCAGTTCAAAGAGTTATCTGCAACCAAATTCTGCCGATTGACACATTCCAAGGGTCAGAAGGGACATTCTGAAACGTGGTGCTATGGCAGGGTGAAGGGGTCCTCCCACACTCAAACACTAAAGGACTGGACCCTGTGTACTAACCTTTCAAACATCACTGGTTGGGCTGAAACATCAGTGACATGTTGACATATTGTAAATATATGAAATTAATATAATGATGTGCTTGGTATGTCAAATTAAGGCAGTGCCATGTGCTGATAGTATTTCTGGATAACTGCATATTTTATTAATATAGATAGTTTTGCTCCAAAGAAAGCTCAAGTTATAGAAAATTGTGTTTCAAAGACAATTGTGCTATATGGGGATTAAGAGGATTGGAGGCTAAAAAGCACCACTCATAATGTTATTTTTCCCTCAGGATTTTCAAAAATAAAAGAATTTTCAATAGCAATAAATGTATTTTTGTTACTGTACGCTAAAATACTAAAGGCTGCATGTTACATTGGCTAATAGAGTATCATTGCACAAGTATCAATAGAAGCAATTGCTTATCAATCTTTGGTTAAAGTAGCAGTCACGTTCTCAAGAAACAATTATTCTGATTACTTCAAGAAAGTTCCATGGGAACAGGTTTCCCCCCACTTGGTGAAGACCACGGTTAGGTGCTGGTTAGATCAAAAACAACTTTTTTCCCCCTGCTTGTCAATTTCCTGTGTAACATTTAAATGGTTTCTAGTTTACAAGCAAAATTGCATAATAACCAATTCAGCAAAATGTTCCCTAATTCGTCACTTACATTATATCCAATTTGTATTATGTAAACATGTATTATAGCACAACTATCTGTATATTACTTCTAATTATGCCTACTAGGTTCTGTGTGCAGAAGCAAAGCAAGAATTCCATTGTCCTATCAGGGACACATGACAATAAGCTCACTTGAACTTGAACTCCACATGATCTGATTTTATTAATCAATCCCCTGCATGAGATCTTTTCAATGACTTCCAAAGATCCAAACATTGTTTTTGTACTGGTTCCCCCTGAAGTATTCTAGTATGCACATTCTCAAAAATGCCAGTAGATTACAAAAAAAAATCCATGTCAATTCTGCTCATTTTTCTTTTCTAACATACTACATTGAAGATTCCATATTTTTCTCACTACTAATATTGAGATGATATAAATGATGATATGGTCTTTTTTTTATAAAGGAAGCTCTCACCTCTTTGATTTACTTAGTATCCCAAAAATACGTATAAACATATAAAAGAGGTAACGCAAGTTCTTGCCCTTAATTAACATAAAATTAAGTGCAAGAAACTCAGCATCGTTATGCAGCAGACAATGGAATTCATAGAGTTGATTCCTGCTGATGAATAGCGGAACTACTTTGTACCCACCAGTTTACACCAAATCCAGATATGGCAGCTGCATTTTGTAAAAAGCTAAGCTTTTATTTGACTTAGAACAACACATTGCAGTAATCAGTTTGTGTTTACATTAGATTTACATTTACTGTACAATTAAGAACATTTATAGATAATTCAGGGAATTGAAAGCTAACTGTATATCAAAAATGCAGTTTTTTTAATGGGTGGCAGACCAATCTTTAAACATGCATTAAATTAAAATAAGAAATACTTTTAGCACCATATCATTTCTAGAACTGTCATGGAGAATGACATAAAGCAAGAGTTCTTTTTACACTTGCTTAATAGTGCTAAAACAAATAATCAGCACTCAGGGTTTCCTACAGAATCTGAAGCTGTGTGGTTCTGTCACAACAACATGATTATTAGAAAATTTCCGGGCGCCTGGGGATGATTCTCTAAGTGAAGGAGAAGGAATTGATTGAAATTTCAGAAAGCAAATCGAGTACACTGAATACACATTATCACTTTCAAATTAAACTCTGACCACTTGAAATTCTTTTTTTTTTTTTAAAGTACAACATACAAAATATATGGTATCAGAGGGGTGCTCAAAGTTATTTAGCTGTGTTTTGCTTAATTAGTGTGCTACTGACAAAAACAGCAGGCTCTTGCAACATGCTGTTGAGAGCTACAAGGACTAACATCGTGAATGAAGTGCCTTATGAGCAAACAGAAAATACTTAGGTTTAATAACAAACAAAATTGTATTTGAAACAATCAAGTCTTACTTATAGTATTGAAATCCAAAAGAGTTACCCAAAAATGGTGGAATATCTTCAATTTTATCTTGTGCGATTTGTGCTATTTTCCAAGTTTAAGTTTAAAATTAAAAAAAAATACAAATACATCTTAAAAGCAGCAAACTGCAGAAATATTTAATGTTTGTGCTCTCAACAAATATTAGAGGACCTTCTTATCATTGTGCTTGGATGCATACACAGAATATTTCTCAGCACAAATCCTTATGCTTTGCAAAACAAAGATTTAGATAAAATATGAATCCTTTTGCTAATCATCCAATTCTTAATAAAGTGTTTTATAAAGATTTATTTTTTGGTAAAACATGTTATAAATGCCCATTTTGTAAGAGGCAGTTACAGGAACTGTAACACCCAAGTTCAATCTCAAAGGTCTTTCTATTGGGGAGAAGACAGCTACGATACAGCCTCATTTCAATATTAATAATCCTTAATACCATAAACAATAGAATGCCCATTATGCTTGTATAAATAATTTATTTTATGGCAGTGCAATAGTGGAAGGTAGCTTATTAGGACCGGCGTGGCTCCAATCTCTGAGATAATTGTGATAAAGTCCTCTGATTGTCAATTACATTAAGCTGTCGTACATACGTACGCACATCCTGATGATTCTTGTTTGAAAGTGATGCATCTGGATCTGACGGAGGGAGAAATATTATTGACATAAATTATTAAATATTTAGAGTTAAACAATTAGAATCAACAAATTCAAGAAACAACATAGCTTTTTAAAATGAAAAACATGACAGACTCCAATAAACAAATTGTATACTTGTGAAATACTCTGCAGGAAAGCAATGGACTTTTCTACCTGTATCTTCCGGTGTTCTTATAGACAACACAAGATTGGTGGTTCCTTTCACTATGAACAGAACAGTGCACACTATTCACTTCATACAGTCTATTCGCTGGAAAATTGTCACAGTGCTTGCCAGAACGAAGAAAAATTGATGTAGTGCTTGCCAGAATGGAAATGGAAATGGAGCAAAGAGGTCCTTCTGCAGTTGTACAGGGCCCTACTGGAGTATTGTGTGCAGTTTTGGTCCCCTAATTTGAGGAGGGAAATTCTTGCTATTGAGGGAGTGCAGCGTAGGTTTACAAGGTTAATTCCCAGGATGGCGGGATTGTCATATGCTGAGAGAATGGAGCAGCTGGGCTTGTACATTCTGGAGTTTAGAAGGATGAGAGAGGATCTCATTGAAACATATAAGATTGTTAAGGGCTTGGACATGCTAGAGGCAGGAAACATGTTCCCGATGTTGGGGGAGTCCAGAAACAGGGGCCACAGTTTAAGAATAAGGAGTAAGTAATTTGGAACGGAGACGAGGAAACACTTTTTCTCACAGAGAGTGGTGGGTCTATGGAATTCTCTGCCTCAGAGGGCGGTGGAGGCAGGTTCTCTGGATGCTTTCAAGTGAGAGCTAGATAGGGCTCTTAAAAATAGCGGAGTCAGGGGATATAGGGAGCAGGCAGGAACGGGGTACTGATTGGGGATGATCAGCCATGATCACATTGAATGGCGGTGCTGGCTCAAAGGGCAGAATGGCCTACTCCTGCACCTATTGCCTATTGAAATGAATGAATGTAGAAGAACCGCACTGCTCAGATCAGAGTAATTAATTCAATTTAGAATGTCCTAATTATGCTTTAAAAATATTTAACAAAGGACTGTTCATTGACTGCCTGAAGCTAATGTATGATTTTAAATAAGGTTTCAATATGGATATCTGTGCCAGACCAGAAACCTACAGGAAATTTATATGTCTTGGTCCTAAAATGCTTATTCTCACCTAAATTTATTTTCCTACATGCCACAGATTACGTAGTAACTATGTGCCATGTGTTTTCTGTTATTGCCTCCAAGGAATAGTTTAGATTGTCACCCACAGCCATCACCAAATCAATCCCCAATAAGCAAGTTACTTGACAGCTCTTGTTCGGCAACAATTACATGACAAAAATATTCAAACAAGTGCCAACCATGAAAATAGTTTGGCCTCTTGTAATGTATTTGGACAGGCTGGCAGGTCCACTTAACATCTATGTGATGTATACCCAAAATGAAAATCACTCTTAAACACACGCGATAAAATTTTGACTGGGCAATAAGATAAATATTGGTCTTGTGGTTCACAAATTAAGTTGAATAACTCATCAGAGTTATACAGCACAGGAACAGGCATTTGATTAACAAGGACCTGACTGCATCAATCAGATTTACCTCTTGCATCCCCATCAATTGTCCCCTCACCCAATTCACCTGCTTCCTTTGTACAGTTCATAACTTAATAATTTACAGCATTGGGAGAGACTTCCACATCCATCAGAGAGAATGGTAGAAGCAGAAAGTTGGCACTCTTTAATGTATCTGCCAATTAATAAGAAACAGGGTAAAGGGGCTGCAAGATGAATTGGTGTTGTACAGGATTATGTTACTTTTGCTAACGTTGTGAACTGATTATAATGATAGGGGACAAGTACTTTGATTCATGCATATTTATAGTGTAAGCAGACATTTCTCTAGTCCAGCCAGTCCTCAGCAAAAGAAAGCAGATAACATTCTATTAAAACAAAATTACCCTCAATAAGAAACCAAATCTTTTAACCGGAATGCTAAATTTCAATAATTCAGAACAGGTCAAATTGTATTTTACAATAATTAGAACATTGGAATCCCAACTAGGTATAGGTTATATCAATCATTTGACTACACTAATAACATAGTGAAGAGGATGCCTGATCAAGTGGAAAAAAATCAATGGAAGGATAGTACATTTCTGGATTTCTCAGAACATTCTCAGAAATGTTCAAGTTTGAATGAAATTCAACAACTGTGGATACAGAAATTGCATAATACCCAACATTCGATTAATATTAAGACATTACAGACTTACTGAAAGGCTGGCTTCGACAGTGTCTGGCTGATCTTACTGTGTTGCCAATCATATGCTGAAAGAGAAAAATGTAGTGAATTAAATTACTAAAACACTAATGAGAAGCTAGTGTGACTTCATCAACTTCACCACCAATTTTCATCCTGCACTCAAATTTACTTGAACCATCTCTGACACCTCCCTCCCCTTTCTTGAGCTCACAGTCTCCATCACAAGAAATAGACTATTGACTGATGTCTATTACAAACCCACTAACTCCCACAACTATCTTGACTACACTTCTTCCCACCCTGCTTCCTGCAAAGACTTTATCCCCTACTCCCAATTCCTCCGTCTACGCCACATCTACGTCCTAGATGAAGTGTTCCATACTAGAACATTTGAGATGTCCTCATTCTTTAGGGAACAGGGCTTCCCCTTCCCCATCATAAATGAGGCCCTCACTCATGTCTCCTCGGTACCCCACACTTCCGTCCTTGCTCCCCCTAATCGCAACAGAGACAGAGTCCTCCTAGTCCTTACCTTCCACCCCATCAGCCGTCGCATACAACACATAATCCTTCAAAATTTCCACCACCTCCAACGGCATCCCACAACCAGCCACATTGTCCCATCTCCACCCCTTTCCGCCTTCCGCAGAAACCGTTCCCTCCGTAACTCCCTGGTTAACTCATCCCTTCCCACCACTCCATTGACTCGCTGGATGAAAGTCGGGCCCAACTTCAACGCCTTCAAAATCACGGATCGCAAGTTCAGGACAAAACAAAAGGTATGTACTGTAGGATGTTTATTTAACATCTTATCTGGTTTTTGGTGTAATTTAATTTTAATTTGATGATGCAAAATATGTTATTTAGGCCCCGATGTCGGCCGTGTCTTGCCTGCCGGCTGTGAGTGTGAGCAAAATCATGGCGGCAGCTACAATCCGATCTATGTATCGTAATCCACAAACATCCACTCTCAAGATAATCAAATTCATTATTTTTTGCACAATCATGTCATGAGAACATCTAAATTATCTATATTTTGTGTTATTGTCTATCCATGATCAATATTTTCATACTAAATATCATACTAAAACTTCCTCAGTACATAGTTTTTAGTCAAATATTTAGTATGAAAATATTGATCATGGATAGACAATGAAATAAAATATAGATAATTTTTATGACATGTTCTTATGACATGATTGTGCAAAAAAAAGATTTTGAATATCTTGAGAGTGGATGTTTGTAGATGTTTGTGGAACACATGTCTGTGTAAAACGGCTCTAGCCTGCTGCAGTGTTATAAACCAGCAGAATAAAATTAATGGGAATTAAACATTCAATTCCTTTGATTTGGCATAGAAATTCATAACAAAGTGAGATTAAAAAATCGTTATATCGTGAATTCTTGTGTGAATGGGATCAGTTTTTTACTTGGATACTTTTGCTATTTAAAACATTTTTTTAGCCTTTTCTTAAGAATGGGATAGATGTTTAGACCTAGTAATTAAATTTAGATTAATTTAATTGATTTGATGACACTGAGCTTTTTTGTTGGGTATTTACTATTTGTTTTAACGTTTATCTTGTGTTAGGCATTTTCTTGAACAAAATCATTACTTTTTTTTTCTATAACTGCAAATAAAAACTTGTTTCCACTTAATGCTGTTGTGTTTTTTTTCTTTCCATTTTTCAGATGCCTCCAAAGAAAAAAATGCAAAATTGTCAATCCAAATGCCCTGCTAGAGCTCACCTTGAAGTGAATTTCTCTGTCATGCCCGAGTCTAAGAGGGATCTTAAAAATGGACACATCTTGTACTTTGGAAAAAGTTGGTCTGAATGGGAAAGTAATGGGCAGAAAGGCATGTCATGCATGGTTTGAAGAGCAAAATCTTGTAGTTTACAATGCCAAAATTGAAAAGTTGAGGAAAAACAAGGTGTACAGAGTTGTTTATTGGTTGCAGTCTGGGGATTATGATGATGCTACTGATTATGATATGCCAATGTACCAGCTAGCAGCTGATTTTCTCCATGAAGACTTGGTCTTTTGCTAGAAATTGTATTTTCTTTACCTGTCTGTTACGGCATTACAGCATATAATACAATAATATTAAAGTTCTGATCTTGAGAATATCACATTTTTCAATTTTCAAGGCAGTCTGGGTGTTCATCACTATTTCCGTCACAACGGTTAATTTTGTAATTAGCTACAATTAGGTAATAAACTAATTATATACTTTAATTTCAGGTCATCCAAGATGATGTATCATATTTGTTTCAGAATGCTTCAATCTATAATGACTAAAAATTTCATTCAGTTCTCTTAATTTTTAAGAAAGTCGTGGGCTTTTATGTCAATTGACTGTCCTCGATCACAGCTTTTGTGTTAAGTTAATGGAAAAGCAATAGGGAACAAGATGCTAATTTCCGAGTATGAAAATGACCATAACTTTTTTAATACTGAAGATATGAAAGTAAATTGGGTATCAAATGAAAGTTCTCTTTATTCTTTATCTGATGCGATGAATTACAGGCTTGATTTTTACCATCTCAAAATGTTGTTACATCCTCAGTCTTTGTCTGTGGAAAGAATGACCACATTCAGAGCAAAGGGAGCATTTGGACAAGTGGACTGGGATTTCACCAATGGATTATGTATTTGATTCAAAATGCCAATACAATTTGATTGGCATTTAGAATCAAATACATAAACCATGGCTGTTTATTGCTCTATTAAGTTGTTACAATACCAGCTGCAAGAAAAAATGGATACAAAATAACCTGAAGGAGGAACTCAGTTTGTTCAAGCAGCAACTTTGGGGAGAAATCGCAGACAACTAATTTCCCTCCACAGATGCTGCCTGACCTGCTGAGCTCCTCCAGAAATTCATTTTTCATTCAGGATTTCAACATCTGCATTGCTGGTACTTTGGGTCAAGAATTCCAGGATATTCCCAAGACTAAGTTTCTTCAATAAACGGACTACTGCAATTCAAGGCATTAGCTCACACCACCTACTGAAGAGAAATTGGGGAAAGAGCAATATAAGAACGCATATCGCTCTGTTTCCCATGCGGCTCTGGGACTCTCTGAATGTAAATATTGGCTAAATTAAAGACACCATAAAATAGAGGATCCCTGCACTTGTCAGAATTGCTTAACCCTTGTCAGCTGAACTTTACTGGCTTTGATTGGCACCAGCCAGTCTAGGCTCAGAATGATATGCAGGATGGTAAGGGGTCCAGGTGTTCTCCATGTTTCTCTTAAATTGATAACATGTATAGTGGTTTTGCAAACTAACCTTAAATGCATCATTTCTATTGGGTCGCTGCAAAAGCATTATAAATAGTATAAATAATGTTGCAAGACGGTCATCCTGTTAATTGATGATTGGTCGAACTGTTGAGCCTTGGAGAAATTGTTTGATTCCCAGGGCACATGTTTCAATGTTTGTTTTTGTAAGCTTCCTTTGAGAGCTTTCTTTCCTATACAATGTATGAACTGTTGTATTATTGGGTTAGGAGAATCCCTGTTATGTATGGGGTTAATCGATATCTGTAATTGGATTATTAAGAGACCACTCCCATGTGGTTTGGCCCCTTGAAGTCCCGGGACATATAAAAGTCCGCTACCACAAGACTCAGCATCGATCTTCTGGAAGAACGCTTGGGACTGCGTGAACTTCTGGAGTGTCTCTGTCTGAGCGAGGCCTAGAGGGCTTGAACAGGCAGACACAGGGATCGAACCGATGGTGGGATAGGTACAGTAGTTGAACTGTAACGCGCTTTTGGTAAAATAAAATTTAGTTGATTCAAGTGCTTGATTATGTGTTTTTACTGAAACTAAACTGGGGGGAAGCTTAGAAACAAGCAATCATCATGATCACTGTTTAGTTCACCTTATTCTGACCTACAGGCAGAAACTGAAATCTGTTAAGACTGTGATCAGAATAATGAAAAAGTGGACAAGCGAGGGCATTGGAAACTGACAGTCCTGCTTTGACTGCACTGATTGGAATGGATTCAGGGAAGCAACCACAAGCCTCAATGAATATACAGACACAGACACCGTGACATCATATGTCAGCTTTTGGGAGGACAGTTGCATTCCCACTAGGACCCGGATCAGGTTCAACAACGACAGCAGAACTCCACCAGTCTAAAGATGAGGCCCACAGGAGTGGAAATGCAGACCTCTATAGGCAGGCCAAGTACAAGCTGGGAAGAGGAATCAGAGCTGCCAAGGAAAGGTACTCTGAGAAGTCTTGCTCTGGTATTTTATTTAATTCACATGCTTAATCGATAATGTTTTATTATTAATATTTTATGTGTCATTCTTAATTGTCACTGTATGTCATGTTGTCACTTTCGAGCAGAGCACCAAGGTAAATTCCTTGTATGTGAACATACTTGGCCAATAAACTTATTCATTCATTCATTCATTAAACTGATTGATGCAGTCGGGTCCTTGTTAATCAACTGCCTGTTCATGTGCTGTATAACTCTGACGAGTTAAGGGCCTGTCCCACCAGCGTGTCTAGCGCGACCAAACGTGGTGGCTTGAGGCGTACGGCCTTGCAGGGCCGGTCCCACTTCCAACCGCTGAGGCGTATGGAGTTGTACGGGGCTGGTCCCGACATCATACTCAGCTGGGCAGGAGGCGGGCCAATTGAATTTGGACGCCACATGGTGTTGGGTGGTGACGTCATCACGCAACGGTAAGCTGGGCGGTGAAGTCATCACACAACGCCACACGCTAGACGTACGCCGTCCAGACGCTGTGTACGGCATCGAGAAGCTGCGTACGCCCGTCGAGGCGCTGCGTACGGCCTCAATGCAGCTGCCGGGCCGCCAGGCCGTTGCCGCATGAGATTTTTGGACAGTCAGTTTTTCGGAGCCCCGCGCGATGTCGGGACCAGCCCCGCACAACTCCATACGGCTCCGGCGATCGAAGTGGGACCGGCCCTGCGAGGCCGTATGGCTCAAGCGATCACGTTAGGTCGTGCTCGCTGCATGCAGTCGCCTGCTCGTGGGACAGGCCCTTTATTCATTCATTCATTGAGGAACAAGTTCTCAGCTAATGACTCATCTTCAGTGTGGAAGGACTTGAAAGAAATCACCAGCTACAAGAGGAAATACCCCGCTCTTTGGACAATCGTCAGCTGCCAATGACCTGAACGAGTTCTACTGCAGGTTTGAGAGACAGAAACATAACCTCGGTACCCCCTCCCCAATCACCACTTCACACCCACTTATAGCCCGATTCCAGTCTGCAAAGAGTGGGCCCTCCTCCACTACCCACCGCCTCCTTGTTGCCCAACATCAGTCTGGCCACTTCTCCATCACTAACAATAGAAATTGAGGATGTGGAAAAGCTATTCAGGAGAGTAGAGAAAAGTCGGAAATCTCCAGGACCGGACAATGTTTCCCCCTCTACCCTCAAGCTCTGTGCCCAACAACTGGCACCAGTCTACACAGACATTTTCAATCAGTCCCTGCAAACCTGTCCCTGCCTGTATCAAAGTCTCCACTATTGTTCCCGTACACCAACAAGCCCAGGATTACTGGTCTTAATGACTACAGGCCTCCCGCACTCTTGAAAGACTTTTGCTGGCCCACCTGAAAAATATCACAAACCCCCTGCTGGACACCCTGCAGTTTGCAGACTGGGCCAATAGATCAGTGGATGACACAGTCAACCTAGGCCTGCACTTCATCCTCCAGCATCTAGACTGCCAAGGATTTTGTTTGTGGATTTTAGCTCTGCATTCAACACCATTGTGCCAGAGCTACTACACTCCAAACTCTCTCAGTTGACTGTGCCTGAACCCCTCTGTCAGTGGATCACCAACTTCCTGACAGACAGGAAGCAGCATGTGAGGCTGGGAAAGCACATCTCGGACCCGCTGACCCTCAGCAGGGCTGCGTACTCTGCCCGCTCCTTTACTCTCTTTTACACCAATGAATGCACCTCCACAAACTCCTCTGTCAAGCTTCTCAAGTTTGTGGACGACACAACCCTGATTGGACTGATCCAGGATGGGGAGGAATCTGCCGACAGACAGGAAGTGACACAGCTGGCGTCCCGGTGCCATCACAACAACCTGGAACTCAATCCTCTTATGACAGTGGAATTAATTGTAGACTTTAGGAGAGCTCCCCCCTCCCCCCACTCACCATCAACAACACGACAGTCACATCTGTGGAGTAATTTAAGTTCCTTGGAACCATCATCTCCACGGATCTAAAATGGGAGGCCATCATCGACTTCACAGTCAAAAAGGCCCAACAGAGCATGTACTTCCTGTGGCAGCTGAGAAAACACAATCTGCCACAGGCAATGATGGTTCAGTTTTATACTGCCATCATCGAGTCTGTCCTCACCTTCTCCATCATGGTCTGGTTTGGCTCAGCCACCAAGCATGATATCCGGAGGCTGCAGCGCATTGTTCAATCAGCCAAGAAGGTTGTTGGCTGCAACCTTCCCCCATTGATGAACTGTGCACTGCAAGGGCCAGGAAGCGAGCGGGTAAGATCACCTCTGACCCCTCTCACCCTGGCCACAAATTCTTTGAATCACTTCCCTCTGGAAGGCGACTCCAGACTGTCAAAGCTGCCACAGCCAGACATAAAAACAGCTTTTTTCCACGAGCAGTATTTCTACTCAACAGCCAAAAGACTGTAGCCTCCTTTTGCTCTGGTATTTTATTTTATTTGTTCACATGTTTAAATTATAATGCTTTATTTTTAATTGTCTACTGTATATCGTGTTGTTATCCTTGCGAGCAAAGCACCAAGGCAAATCCCTTGTATGTATACTGTAATTCAATTCAATTCAATAAATTCTGGCCTTGCGAGGTACATCTAGAATACATCTGTGAATGGATAAATTCTGCAATTTGAAAAAGACAACACCAGAATGTTAAATTTCTTTTATATTTTTCTGTCATGAATATATTACGTTGAAATGTGGTCAAATATTACTTTGACCCATGCCCAGTCCATCATCGGCTCTGACCTTCCTTCCATCGAGGGGATTTATCGCAGTCGCTGCCTCAAAAAGGCTGGCAGTATCATCAAAGACCCACAACATCCTGGCCACACACTCATCTCCCTGCTACCTTCAGGTAGAAGGTACAGGAGCCTGAAGACTGCAACAACCAGGTTCAGGAATAGCTACTTCCCCACAGCCATCAGGCTATTAAACCTGGCTCGGACAAAACTTCGATTATTAATAACCAATTATCTGTTAGTTGCACTTTATAATTTTATTTATTCATGTGTGTATATATTTATATTATAGTATATGGACGCATTGATCTGTTTTGTAGTAAATGCCTACTGTGTTCTGTGTGCTGAAGCAAAGCAAGAATTTCATTGTCCTATCAGGGACACATGACAATAAACTCACTTGAACTTGAACTTAAGCTTATGTTTCAGATATGCAAAATGATAACACAGAAATGGTAGGGAGCATAGGAGCAAGTGATACATTGCTATTTGCAATACTGCTCTCTTTTCGAAAAAGCATGAGGAAGAAAAGTGAGATTTAGACAGATGTCAGAAGAGTAGAAAGAGCAGAAGAGCCCGGTTGTAATTTGCAGTACCCCTCTCGATATTGCAAATTTCAATTGGGCCACCCTTTTCTACTCTTCTGACATCTGTCCAAATCTCACTTCTCTTCATCATTGTCAACAACTTGCATGGTTCTTGTTGAATTAGCAACCTCGACTCTGCACTGTCTGGCTCTGTGCCTCCAGTTTCCTGCATGTCGAACTTTCATTATTGTACATTGTTACACAACATGTAGCAAATGAAACTGCAGGGCGTGTTCAGCTTGAGGCAAATGAAGGCAAACCTCAGCATGCCAACGACTTGCTCAGTGTCATATTTGGATATGTGTCCATTTTATTGTAACACTTATTTGTGTTCCACATGTTTGCCATTACGCATATTTTAAGATGATGCAGAAGAGATTTCCAAAAATGATTCTAGGGTAGCAAAACTTTGTTTATGTGAATAGACTGGAGGACCATTGCTTCCTCTCAACTGGAATAAAAGGACATTACAAGCAAGTGTGAAAAATGCATTCAAAGTCATGAAGGGTTTAGAAATAGTGTTCCCATTGGCAAAGGGATAAAAATGAAGCGAATACAGAATGAAAGTGATTGTCAAAAGAACCAAACGGAACATGACTTTTTTTTAATGTTGCATGGAGTGATTTGGGTCTGGAATGTACTGCCAAATATTGCAGTGAAGGTAGATTAATTCTGTTCAAAAGATAGCCAAAAGGAAAGAGTTTACAGGGCAGTCGGAGGAAAGGATGGAAGAGGGTGTAGGTAGAAACTGCAGATGTTAATTTACACCGAAGATAGACACTAAATGCTAGAGTAACTCAGCGGAACAGGCAGCATCTCTAGATAGAAGGATAGGGTGATGGTTCGGGTTGAGACCCTTCTTTAGACGGATGTTTTGGGTCAAGACCCTTCTTCTGAAGAAAAGTCTCGACCCAAGACATCACCCATTCCTATCCAGAGATGCTGCCTGTTTCGCTGAGTTACTCCAGCATTTTGTGTCTATCTAGGGTGGAAGAGGATCAGCTTGTTTAGTCTTGCAGAGAACTACAATAGATTTTACATGCTTCAAGGCTTCCTTCTGTGCTGTAACCATTTGCGCCATATGCCTCATCATCTAAGCCTTTCAGTGCAAACTTTTAATTTCAGTTGCTGCTCCTTGCAACATTGCAAATATAGCAAATTGCAAACAGAACCATTCCAATACTTTCCATTTAATAAATGAAAGAACATTATTTTTGTTCTAAATATGTTAGAACATAGCAATGAGGATGACTTGCTTCCACTTTAGTTCCAAGGAATTGAAATGGCCAGGACACGTCCATTGTCATGCGATCTTGACAGATGAGTACCTGATCCAATATCAATGAGTTCAAGACAGTGGAGTCCACTGTTGCAAGGACTTGTGTACACACACACAAATGTACATTTTCTTTCTCAGCCTCCTTCATTTGTAATCCCTTGCCTTGTCCAGTCTACCTTTGCCTAATCAGGTTTTTTTTAACCTAATCAGGAGGTTCCCCTCCTCCTCCTTTGTCTCCTCTCCCTCACAATAACCTTCACCATTCATCCATACTCTCCCTCTCACCATCACCCTTCCATTATCTATCTTCTCCTTGGTACCTTGACCATTTCTGGCCATTCTCTCTATTTATCAGGATGAGGCTACCCTGCCACTCTTCAACCCTTTTTACTCATCAGATTGTAAATTGTGTCTTCCCCAACACCACTTCCTGAGCATCAACCACTCTCCCACCCTTCTTCCCATCAATTGTATAGCTCATTTCCTGCAACCCACTGCAGATCCCATGTACTGCCCGCCACCCCACCCTTCCCATCACCCCGCTAAAATCTTGAAATAATCTTTTGACAAAAATGTTGGGGCAGGAGGAAATTCGAATGCAGCAGACTGAGAACATCAATAGCTAGTGGAGGTAGAATTTATTGTTTTACCGCAGCAAAAAAACTTTGAAGCTTACCATTTTTTCAAAATTGACAAGGTCACCAGTTAATGTTTCATTGCCTTCATGGGTAAATGTGATGTCTGCAAAGAAAAAGGTAATCAAACACAATATCTTCCACCACAAACACTTCAAGCTGGCATTACATTTTCACATATTTCTGAACTGATTAATTTAATTAGGTAATGTTTAAGAAAGTACTGCAGATGCTGCAAAAAATCGAAGGTAGACAAAAGTGCTGGAGAAACTCAGCGGGTGATGCAGCATTATGGAGAGAAAGAATAAGCAACGTTTTGGGACGAGACTCTTCTTCAGTCTGAAGAAGGGTCTCGGCCCAAAACATCGCCTATTCTTTCTCTCCCTAGATGCTGCCTCACCCGCTGAATTTAATTAGGTAATATGACTTTAACCAATTTTAGCTGATTATTAGAATTATTGCTCACACAGATTTGACTGTTTGGGTAAAGTTATTAATCCATGGTTAGCAGTTTGATAAATGATATTTGCAATATACAACAAAACAAAAATAATAAATTACCTTTTATAAGTAAAGGCATAAAGGGGATGATTGGTGGTTCCAATTTAGCTACTGTGAGTCTGTACACTCGATGATTCCTGGAAGGATCCTGCAGAAAATTATTTAATATTTATTCAATAATGAAATTACAAATGTTAAGCATGTGTTTTGCTAAGTGAAATATAACTGATTACAAAAGTATAGAGAAATTACTGTACTCTAGGAATTTTAGAAATAATGATTCTCTAGTTAAAAATTGCTCAAAGAATTGAAGGAAAAGGTTATACACTTTGCTGACATTTAGTTTTTAATTGACTGCAGCTTTGTGGTTTAAAATTACTGACTAACGTAAACTGGGGCCTGAATTTAGACCACACACCTACTGGCAATGCAGAAAAGTTATTTTTATCTCTAATATCACCCAACTCTCTTCCCGTCTCAGGTTATTTGCTACTGAAAGACTCAACCGTATCTTGGTTGCTACAAAACATGACAACAACAGTGTACTTATGCTATCCTCCCTCAATCTACTCTGAAAATTTGAGATAACCCCAAACTTTGTTGTTTGTGTCCATAATCACACCAAAACTTGTTCACCTACGCAGGAAGTTGCAGACATACATTGGCTCCTACTTCAGTTATGCCTTGATGTAAAAATTCTCACCAGAGTTTAAATCCTTCATGGCCGCACCCCTCCCTCTCTCTGTATTATCTGAGCCCTATATCCCTTTGAGATTCAATACTCCATTAATTCTAGCTTTATTGTCGTTCCTGAATTTGCAATGTCCGCCCTCCCCCCTTCTCCTTCCCCTCACCCTTGGCTTTGCCTTCAGTTGCCAAGTCCTTAATGCTAACATTTTTTCCAAAAATCTCATCATCTTCCCAGCCTTTTTAATCACGCCTTTCTCTTTGACTGAACTTTTGGTCATACATCTTAATATGTCCCATGGAACCTTGGCAGTGGTTTTGGTTTTTGTAATGTAACCAAGAAGCGCATTAACAGCTTTTGCCTTGTTGAAGTTATTAGATAAAGGTACCTGTGGTCCATTGCGTTATAGGCAAAATGAAGATACCAAACAATTGTATCAAAAGAACTTTGGGGATATCTCAAGGATGTGGAATGTGTTTTATAAATACATGCAATGATGAAAAAAATTGGGATTTTTAATGTTTGGTTTAACTTTCTATTATTATTATTATTATTATTATTATTATTATTATTATTATTATTATTATTATTAAAAACCAGAAGGAAAAGAAGAGAGACACTTGATTCTAAAACCAGGACAATTTTGGAACTACATTGTAACACCTGATAAAAACAACCAGTGAAAAAGTGTATGTATCTGACAAAATCTTATAGATACCCTATATAATTGTTAATAATGGTTGGCTTAATTGTTTGTCTAATAATTCACAAAATAATTTCAAAAATCATCATGGAGTTCAAATATAATCATTATTTATTTATTTTTGACAATACTTTTAAAGACTGCATACACACCATTAAGTTTTCAAATTCTGTGTAGATTTTCTTGAATTTACTTGGAAGTTTCTGTAACGATTAAATAAATTGTTTAATTCAGTTAGTAGAGATAGATCAAGGTCCTCAATAGTACTTTGCAAAATCAATACGATAAAGTTGTCACATATTTCTTAGATATATTTTGACCCATTAAAAGCAGATGTACACCTGTTTTACTCTGTCACCTACAAATTTGTTGCAGTTGCAGTGTGAACTACAATATTAAAAAATAAAATTCTTAAAATTAAGAAAACAGTCTATAAATATTCACATAGACAGGCTATCAACAATTCCTATTTAATTGTAATTAAAGTCAATTGATTTTGCCTAACTTTCAGTCAGTTTACTGCAAAAGGAAAAGTGAACCATTTTGACAAATAGTTCTCAATAGAACAATTTTGAACAAGTAGTTAACCCACATGTCATCAGCTTCAAGAAATCACAAAATATGAACATGTATGGCCAGGTCAGAACACTGTTAAAATAGTCAGGTGTGAATGATAGATTCCACTATGAGATTTCAGAATCTGAAAGGAATGGGAGAGAAGGATATAGCATAGTGTATGGAAGAGTATGGCATACTGAGCTAACACTCACCTCTAGGAAATTAGAGGCACTCTTACACATGTCTACCATTGAATAGCTAATTACCATGTCAAATTACTACACCACCCAATGAGGTTTCTGCTTGCTGATTTAATAAGTATTCCCATTTTTTTTTTAAAGTGTTTCACTTTAAAAAAAATATTGCCGAGGAAAATGTCTGGAATTTCCTCTCAGCACAATTTAAAGAATGACCGAAGTACACTAGCTTAAGAACAGAAGTTTGAACAAGAACAATACCTGTCCCTATACCTCCTCCTTCGACCGTCCAAGGGCCCCAACAGTCCTTTCAGATGAGGCAGTGGTTCATATGCACCTCCTCTGCTGCACCTCTACTATATCCGCTGTTCTAGGTGTGGGCTCCTATATATCGGCGAGACCAAGCGCAGACTGCGCGATCGTTTAGCTAAACACCTTCATTCAGTCCGCCTGGGCCTAAGCGATCCCCCGGTGCTAAACACCTTAACTCCCCCTCTCATTCCCCATGCTGACTTTTCTGTCCCTGATCTCCTCCATTGTCAGAGTGAGGCCAAACGCAAATTGGAGGAACAAGACCTCATATTTCACTTGGGCAGCTTACAACCCAGCGGTATGAATATTGATTTATCTAACTTCAAGTAACCTTTGTTTTCCCTCTCTCGCCATTCCTCTCCCCTGACTCTCAGTGAGAAGAAAGGTCTCGACCTGAAATATCAGCTACTCCTTCTCTCTTGACCACGGGTGAACAAAGGAGGAGGACTGGCTGAACTTTGTTGCCTTCCACCACAATGAAGAATGCTGTGGTGGATGTTTGTGTTAAATTTTATTGTGTATTGTGTGTTCTTTTTAAGTGTATCGCTGCTGGCAAATACGTTTCACTGCACTTTCGGGTGCATGTGACGAATAAAATTGACTTTGATTTTTACTCTCCAGAGATGCTACCTGTCCCGCTGAGTTACTCCAGCATTTTGTGTCTATTATACATTATTACATTAAATACATTAAATGCATAGATATTGTACATCAAAGTATACAAACACCTAACCTCATTTCCTCTGGAGGCATTAGCATTATCCCCACTGAAAAAAAGTTAATGAAAATACCATACCTCCCAAGTCTGTGTGAGACGACTAACAGCTACATTGCCCAATCCCATGATTAGAGCAAAAAATGAGTTCAAGTTCCTATATTCTTTGCAACTGAAAAATAATAAAAACAATGCATTGTGATTAGTACATTGCACCACAATATTTCTCATACTTTTGTGCAGTTCTTACACACAAATGTCAACATCAAATGGATTAAATACAACTACATTCCACAAAAAGTAGTATGCAATGACCAATCCATTTTGGACTTTTTCCATGCAATGCTCAATAATTATGTTCAGTACACATCAGCCCTGGCTAATGGAATACTTACAGATTGTACCATTCACTTATGTAAATTTACTTTAAATTACCTATTGCTTAGTATAAAATATTAAATACCAAAGTCATGCTTTATGGCACACCATCTGAGAACATCCCATTTTTTATTCACCCTCCCCTTCACCAATTCAAGGCTAGAGTCTGCGTCTATATTAATCTATCTTTTCTCATCAAAAGAATTGACAGGTTGTTTACATGGCCCAATATTATCTGCAGATGAGACAGCAAATGGTGACTAAAAGAGACATTTAAGGATGGTTAGGAAAACACCCAAACCCATACTGACCACTGCTGAAATATTGTGCTTGGCAACAGAATGTGGGGGCACAGATTACAAGCTGAACAGTACAAAACCTGGTATGGGTGGGGGCAGTGGGGAGGAGAGGGGTGTTACTCCACACAAACCCATAGTTTAAACTGGGAGGTAAAGTAACTGGGGGAAAACAAAATCAAAATAGGAGCAGTAGACTATTAAACAAAATTGCTTTCATATACAAATTTTATCCAGGCTTACTGGGCTGCAATCTTGATAAACTTCTTCAACAGCTGAACCCGTTTGCTGAGCTGCGAACATAAGCAGATTTCTGTTGCTACCCAGAACTGAATTTCATTGAATCGTCGCAGAAACAGGTCAAGATTGGCTGTTGTTTTCTTGAAATTATGCCTTCCGAAGATGTGATAAATTAATTCCAGCTAAGGGAGAAAGACAATGAGTACATTTGTATTTACAATTATCACCAGCGCACTTTGTAATTTCAATCTGAAGCCCGCTTGCTGTGGCATAATGAAATACAGTCAAATCACTATGTTTTCAAATATGGAAATATAAGGTACTGCAGATGTTGATTTGCAAAAAAAGACACAAAGTACTGGAGTAACTCAGTGGGTCAGGCAACATGTCTGGAAACCATGGATGGGTGACGTTTCGGGTTGGGTCTCTTCTTCAGACTGATTGTGGTGGTGGGGGAGGTGGGTGGAGAAAGCTGGAAGAGAGCTGGGAGCAGGACAGTAGTTAGCAAATGATAGGTGAATACAGTTGAGAGGCGGCTTTAATAGAGGGTCGGACAAAGACCAGGTATGAAAAGTCAAAAATCGTGAGATAGCAATAGAAGTGCGAATTGAGAAGCCAGAGAAAGGAATATAGATGAAAGTGGGCCCAGAAGGGAAAACAGGAGAAGTGGGTGTGAATTTAGGTAGGGCACAGGGAAGAGAGGGGAAAGTTGTTAGTAGGTTAGTTACCTAAATTTAGAGAATTTAATGACATATTTATTGAACATAGCAAAACAGCATGTTCCATTAATTTGTAAATGTTGACATCCAAACCCTTTTGAAGACCAATAGCTCATTGAAATTGAATAACCTCACATTCTCCCCATATGAGTACTATCCAATTCACCTTTACCCCAGTGTGGCTATTTGGCTATCCCAGGAAGTATTGGACAACAATGCTGAGAACTATATTCTGCACTCTGTATCTTTTCCTTTGCTCTACCGACTTGACTTGAGTTTGGCTTGATTGTATCAATGTATAGTATTAGCTGATTTGATTGGTTAGCATGCAAAACAAAGCTTTTCACTGTATCTCTGTACACGCAACAACAAGAAACATAAACATTTGCTAACTTCTTTCTTTATCATCCAGGAGCACATTACATGCTCTGTCCTCAGCTGACTTTACCACCAGATTATATATCACTGGCAGACTAAAATACATTGAACTTGGTCTCTCCAACCATGTCATAATATAAGCGTGTAAGGAACTCAAGCCTGTGTAGGAATCCTTTAGCCAACCCACGAGTATCTGCTTGCTAATCTTAATAATTAATGTATTTATCTTCTCTTCTTTGGCTAATCCTCTGTTTATGTTAACATATTATCACAAGCCATTGAACATTTCCCTCACAAGTTTTCATATGGCACCATTTCAAGTACCTTTTGAAAATCTTAAATACTATAGCTACAGGCTTCTATTCTGTTGAATCTTATCACATAGGATTTCCCTTTGATAACAAAATTGATCTTTCCTTCTTAAGTGATGATTTTATAAGTTCGCTTTTACCACTTCCCGAATAGATGTAAACTATTTCCTGGTACTGAACTCTGACTGACTGACTCCAGGTTCTTTAGTTTCTCTTTTGCCTGTTTTTGAAGGATAGGGATTTTACCACAGGTATTTCAATCTGCCCAAAAACTTAGCAGATCATAATAAATGTACTGGTAGACACAAAATGCTGGAGAAACTCAGCGCATGAAGCATCATCTATGGAGAGAAGGAATTGGTGACGTTTTGAGTCGAGACCCTTCTTCAGACCCAAAACATCGCCAATTCCTTCTCTCTATAGATGCTCCCTCACCTGCTGACTTTCTCCAGCATTTGTGTCTACCTTCGATTTTACCAGCATCTGCAGTTCTTTTTTAAACATAATAAATGTACTGATTATCTTTGTGACCATCTCTTAAAAACCCAAATCATAGGGCATCAGCGACTCCAGGGAGTGTGGGGGCAACACTGACTCCACGTTCCTCTCCGTCGCCGTGGGCTAGAGCCACCCAGAACCGTAAGGAGGTCTGTCTCAAGGGATTTGCCAGCTTTTTGTTTCAAGACATCCCTCCATTTAGTTCCCTGTATGAAATATTAATGACATTAAATCCCAATTTTCATCAGATCTGTAATGTTTATTCTGTCTTTTATTGTAAGGGTAAATGGAATATATTTGTCATTTATTTATTCCATTTTGATTTTTCCTTTCTCAGCCATTAAGTAACAAAGGGTTATTTAACTGAAATGTTAACTCAGTTGCTTACTTTTGCTAATCACATCCTTTTTCATGCTTGCACAGCTCTTATCATATGCTGGCTCATATTTTGTTTCCAGCTATCAATTTTTTGATAGAAGAAAGCAAACAAGCAAACGTACTATACAACCAAATATCATAATTTTTTATTTATTAAAACAATTATATTAGTAGTTATAAGGAAGCACACATATCAGGCTAGGTAGGGTAGTGTGTGCGAAGCATGTGTTAGCAGCAGTTAATTTTGGGTTATATATGTAACATAAGAAGTTTGGTCACACATTCAGGCACCAAAATACTTTCATTATCTATGAGATGTGATCTGTCATTTCAAGTACATTTTACTAAATACATCCATCTACCTGCATAAAGCAGCATCATAAAGATACAATGAGATCACAATCCACATTGTGTCATTTGGCAAGGATTAATACAACTCTAAATACCCTAAACAGTATTTGCATTTTTTGGAAAATAATTAAAGCAATTGTTCAACAAATGTTCAGAAATTAAATATATCAACTGCCTATGTATTTCAGATAATTCTATTTTATCTTAAAAGGAGCTAAGTCAGCAACTTAATCGATTATTTTAAGCCACCATTAGCAGATGTCTCCAATGTGAAATATTCTTTGCTTGCTGGAGCACTTACGTTAGTGTGAAAGATACATATTTGATTAACTGGGTTCCTGAAAGGGATGAAATTGATTAATTCAGTTATTCTGGAAAGGAGATGTCATGAAGGTAAATTGATAGCTTTGCCAAAGCTGAGATAAGTGTTGGGCAATCTCACTCTGATTATCATTGGAATTGTGGTGCTTATTTTTGGAATCATGGTGCTGCAGCCAATGCAAAGGGATTTCATGGCGATCTGAAGGACTTTACAAGTTCTCAAAGGGTAAGAGTTATATCAGGTCGGCAACTTTTTCTTATTATTTTTAAAATTTGCATATGAAGTACAAGTGATTGAGTAAAAAATGGCTCTCACTATCTGTCTCTCTCACTTACTCCCTCTGTCAGCTACTTGTCTGGTATTTTATGAATATGCTCAGTAATTTATAACCTACAGTATGATCAACAGTATTCTGCTTCTGACTGAAACCTGGTAGATTATGCAAAGTATTAACAGAGCATTTGTTTCACATTTAAACGTAGTATACAAATATATTTTATAATTAAAATTGAGAAAATTATTGTATGAAAACCTAGGTAATTAAAAAAATTAACTAGATTAATTCTTAATCTTTACCCTGAATTGCAATTCCTGTCTGACCACATATGTACTTTCATTAGACATTCTTCATTTTAATATAAATGCACATCTAAAAATAGAAATGGAGGTATTTGGGCTCCTGGCAACGTAGCAAGAATCTCTGCTTTAAACATACAGCCATGTTGATACGAAACACTAGTCCTTTGCATTGTATGGAAACATTTTTTTTAAGTAATCTATTTTGTTGTACCACCAGTTTTGTTCTTGGTCCATGTCTGTTTATTGACTTTTAAATTAAGTAGTTGTAGTTTCAGACCGTAAGTTCAAGTAGTTGAAAAATATATCATCTTGCATCTAAACTCCTATAGCAACAAGGTTCTGGGGCAGTGAACTTAAAACAGCTGGAATAAAATGACTGAATCCATGCTGCGGAAATATTTAAATATGATAATTCATGTCAAAATGCATCCAGCCTATTATGGAGACACAAAAGACTGTAGATGCTGGCATCTTGAGCACCAAAAAAACAAAAAATTGTTGAAGAAATGCAGGAGGTCAGACAGCATATAAAGGAAATAGACAGACAATGTTTTGGGTTGGGTCCCTTCTTCAACCAACATATTACTTCCTAGCATAAACATGCATGCAAATTGCACCATATTTCCTGAGAATCTCTCTACATTCTGAAGAGGACAACAAATAATGATTGAATTGCCATAACATGAGATGGAAATGTATATGCAGAGGCATTTGATAAAAGTAAATTAAAGTATTGGAAGACTATGGCAAAATGTACAGGAGCCTGTGTAATGGGCAGAAACTATGGGCAGCAAATGAATGTTTTTAGTTTCTAATATCTATGCCAAAATTCACTGAAAACTGTAAAGTCATAATTTGCATAGCAGCATGGAAAAGAAAAAAAATGCACAAAGTAATAACATCTCAAAAGAAGCAGAAGAACAAAGAAGACTAAGTTTTTGATGCATAAATTCTCTTTGGTGGAGATAGGGACATGTTGGGGAAGTTGGTTAATTAGCACATAGAATGCAAGATTTGAAGTTCTGACACGAGGAAAAAAGTTGCATTTAGTAGAAGCTTCATCCAAGCCAGAAACTATGGATACAAATCCTACTTGTATCCTAGCTAATGTAACCCCACTTTTTAAAAAAGGAGGGAGAGAGAAAACTGGGAATTACAGGCCAGTTAGTCTAACATCGGCACTGGGGAAAATGCTATTAGTTATTAAAGATGGGATAGCAGCACATTTGGAGTGGTGAAATCATTGGACAAAGTCAGCATGGATTTATGAAAGGTAAATTATGTCTGACGAATCTTATAGAATTTTTCGAGGATGTAACTACCTGTAGTAGAGAGGATAAGGGAGAACCAGTGGATGTGTTGTATCTGGACTTTCAGAAGGCTTTCGACAAGGTCCCACATAAGAGATTAGTATGCAAACATAAAGCACACGGTATTGGGGGTTCAGTATTGATGTGGATAGAGAACTGGCTGGCAGACATGAGGGAATGAGGATGAGGGAATTGAGGGAATTGAATGCAACATCTCCAAGTTTGCAGATTACACGAAGCTGGGGGGCAGTGTTAGCTGTGAGGAGGATGCTAGGAGGCTGCAAGGTGACTTGGATAGGTTGGGTGAGTGGGTAAATGCATGGCAGATGCAGTCAAATGTGGTTAAATCTGAGGTTATCCACTTTGGTGGCAAGAACAGGAAAGTAGACTATTATCTGAATGGTGGCCAATTAGGAAAAGGGGAGATGCAACGAGACCTGGGTGTCATGGTAAACCAGTCGTTGAAAGTAGGTATGCAGGTGCAGCAGGCAGTGAAGAAAGGGAATGGTATGTTAGCATTCATAATGAAAGGATTTGAGTATAGGAGCAGGGAGGTTCTGCTGCAGTTGTACAGGGCCTTGGTGAGACCACACCTGGAGTATTGTGTACAGTTTTGGTCTCCTAATCTGAGGAAAGACATTCTTGCCATAGAGGGAGTACAGAGAAGGTTCACCAAACTGATTCCTGGGATGGCAGGACTTTCATATGAAGAAAGACTGCATAGACTCGGCTTGTACACGCTAGAATTTAGAAGATTGAGGGGGGATCTTATAGAAACTTACAAGATTCTTTAGGGGTTGGACAGGCGAGATGCAGGAAGATTGTTCCCGATGTTGGGGAAGTCCAGAACACGGGGTCACAGTTTAAGGATAAGGGGGAAGTCTTTTAGGACCAAGATGAGAAAAACATTTTTCACACAGAGAGTGGTGAATCTGTGGAATTCTCTGCCACAGAAGGTAGTTGAGGCCAGTTCATTGGTTATATTTAAGAGGGAGTTAGATGTGGCCCTTGTGGCTAAAGGGATCAGGAGGTATGGAGAGAAGGCAGGTACAGGATACTGAGTTGGATGATCAGCCATGATCATATTGAATGGCGGTGCAGGCTCGAAGGGCCAAATGGCCTACTCCTGCACCTATTTTCTATGTTTCTACTTCAGGGATTTGAGCAAATCTTTTGGGCAGAAACTACACAGATGCATTACCTATGGCAGTGCTATTGTAATTCAATTGATATCCCATCCGCACCGGATTAATAGTGCTATCTCAAAGAAAAATAGGTGTTCTTCTGGCATCACTTAAAAAGGAAATAGTATGGAATACGGGATGAAATATGTATACGTTTCAAAGATAAGGACTTTTTAAAGGAACAAAGACGATTTTAAGCTGATTTCTATGGCACATTTTGACATGTAGGTAGAAACAAAGAACTACATATGCTGGTTAATACACAAAATAACACAAAATGCTGAAGTAACTGAGCAGGTCGGGCAGCATCCCTGGAGAACATGAATAGGTGACGTTTCAGGTTGAGATCCTCCTTCAGTTTGATTGTGTGTGTGTGTGGGGGGGGAGGGGGGGGGGGGGGGGGGGGGGGGGGAGGGGCAGAAAGCTGGAAAGGAGAGATTTTGAGGGTAAATTAAAAGGAAACATTTGAATAAATGTTTATTGGGCATCGATTTTTTTAAATTAAAATTAAAACAACTTTAATTTCGAAAGATTTATTTTGTTTGGGTAAGCTAAAACTCTTACTGTACCTCATGTACACAGTTGAACAACTCCCAGTCATAAATTGTCATCTGGTAAGCTAAATCTTTCGAACTCATCAACTCAAAAGTCGCCATAGTTCCAATAGATGGACCCTCCTGATCTGGCAACGGCATCTAGAAAAAGCCAAACCAAATAAAAGGTATCTATAGATGCAAAATGATAGCATTACTGGGTTATTTCCATCTGAATAACCGACCGACAGATAAAACACAGTAGCAATAATGATATATCAATCATCACATGATATATTAATTATCACAAAACAACTCTCAGATTGGTAATTAAAAATACTCAATCTAAAGGTGGAGTATTTGGAGGTACGACAAAGCTCAAAGCTGGATTCTAAGAGACTTGTAAAGGAAGCGTATGGTGGAGAGTTAGAACATAGAACAGTATACAACGCAAGAACAGGTCTTGTTTGGCCCACAATGTCTGTGCCAAACATGCCAAAGATCATCTATCAGAGTTGAAGAATTGTAGTATTCCTGATCGTATTGTTTGGTGTTCAGAAGAAGTGGGCCCTGATGTAGGACAAATGGAAGCAGGATCTTGCAGTAGATTGGCTTAGCAGTAGAATTTTAGATGAACTAAAGTTTACAGAATGTGGTGGATGGGCAATTGGCTGGGAAATAATGGAACTACATCTGAAGGTGTCTGCCCCGATGGTCAACCTGGCCTCATTCTCAAGACTTGCGTGGAACTACCTGAAGATATTGCAGACATTTTCAACTTCTCACTACTATGGTCAGAGGTCCCCATCTGATTTAAAAGGACAGCCATAATACTGGCTGTAAACCTATAAATTCTACAAACCAATAAACTCTACACCTATAACAACTGGGACTTGAAAATGGTGTCAAATCTGGCTACGCTGTATACGGTTCCCAGTATACTACTGCTGTACATGTACTGTATCTGAGATGCTCTCCATGATGTATCCAAATGCTTATGTATGGTGATCCTTGTACCGAACTGTATACAAAAATAAATCTCACTGTACCTTGGTACATGTGATAAAGTAGTACCATTGAACCACTTGACTTGAACTAAGAGGAGCAAGATGACATGCAAAATGTGTGAATCACTACTGGTCCCCTTGTCTACCATTGAAAATGTTATAATTGATACCTCGATGTCAGAAAGACACTCCAAAAGCACAAAAAGATAATGTAACCTAAACGCGATGACTGGATAGGACTCTCCTCCTCACTGGATCACAATTCCAAAAAAAACGAATGGAATAAATAGATAGATTTGATCAAAGAGCAAACAAAATGAAGCAGGATTTGCTAAAAGCAAAATACTGCAGATTTTAGAAATCTGAACAAAAATAATAGGAGTTAGAAATACAGCATTGGTCAGGCAGCATCTGAAGAGAGAAACCAAGTTAAAATTTCAGGTTGACAACCTTTCATCAAAACACAGAACACAACTTGTCAAATAGGAGTTAATTGAAAGTGGACATGAGCACAAATGCAGAGGATACATTGTCACAATGGAAACTAATTCCAGTCTGCTTGCAGGATGTGAATGGACTTAGAAATAAAATGATGTTAATTAAGTTGGGTGTTTTTGAAGATCATATCTGTTTAATTGATGGCTTCAGAATCCATGCTAACTACAAAGACACCAGGTAACAACAGAAAAGGGAGAATTAAGAATCAAGAAATAATTGCAGGTTTTTCGACGCATGTGGATTTTCTGGCTCTTTGAGATGATCAAGACAAATTCTTCAAGATAGCAACAGATGCTTGGGCTCATTTCATCTGATGCTGAAGAAATGGTGAGAGAACAGCGCTGTCATGGTGGCAGGGTGCTTTCAATATCAATATATTGGGTTGAAAAAAATGAATTTGCAAAGGAGATGGGTTGCTATTACGTTAGCGCCATAAAGTCATAGAGTGACACAGTGTTGAAACAGGCCCTTCGGCCCAATTTGGCAACAACGTCCAACATGTCCTAGCTACACTAGTCCCACCTGCCAGCATTTGGTCCATATCCCTCCAAACCTGTCTTATCCATGTACCAGTCTAACTGCTTCTTAAGTGTGGGGATAGTCCCAGCCTCAACAACCTCTTCTGGCAGCTCGTTTCATACATCCACCATCCTTTGTGTAAAAAAGTTACCGCTTAGATTCCTATTAAATCCTTTCCCCTTCATCTTAAACGTATGTCCTCTGATCCTTGATTCACCTATCTGGGCATATTAATGAGGAAAATTGGTGCACATGGAATTGGAGTAGGTTGCGAGAATATAAAAGATTATTCAGCTCATTATTATTTCTAATGCAGAGTCAAAAGACGTCGTCTTCCTTGAAAAGTGTTACGATTACCATGCAGGAGGTTTTGTCTCAGGTCAAGGATCAAATCATTTAGGGGTTAATAAAAAGGCAAAAAAACAAATTGGCCCAGGTCTTTGTCCCAAATGTTCTGCTGTAGATATTCAGTTGGTGAGGCTTAGTCAGAAGATCTTTAAATGCCCAGAAAAATCAACAGAATGGGGTTAGTGTAGGATTCTGTGGGCCAAATAGCCCCTGCCCGCCCTGTATAACTATGAACTTATTCACCCAGCACTTCCATTGAGGACAGCTGGCTGAAAGCAGCACATGTGTCAGCACGTCCTGACACTTTCTAACTACTGAGGAATGTGGAGATCAAATTTGGCTGCATCTGATCTCTTGTTCTACAGCTGGACTTGGTTACATTAGTCAGGGGTGGCATTTGAAGTATGGACACATTCATATGATCAGCGTCACCAACTTAGATGGAAGAGGTAAGTGAAAGTAGCATTTTTATTTCTTTTGATAAATATATTTAAAGTTAAATATTTTATAATCCCTTCATTCAGTTATCAAGTTACAATAAAATCTCTACTATTCTCTATTTCCTTCGCTCCATAGATGCTGCTGCACCCGCTGAGTTTCTTTGTCTACTCTACTATTCTGAAATGCCTGATTATCACAGACAAAATTGAAAAGGCACTAACAGCATGATGTGGTCTGTATGTATGTCCAAATGGTAGTTGATTAGATGTCATGTAATAGTTTATGATCGATGTTAGCAGGGCCGGCCTTAAGCCGAATGGACCAATTGTTCCCAATTGGGCCCCGCGACTAAGGGGGGGCCTGCGCCAGAGTAATCTACTCTCGGCTCAGGTAGATCTACCCCGGGTGGAGGGGGGAGAGAGGGGTGGAGAGAGAGTAGAGGGGGAAGAAAGAGGTAGATGGGGAGGGGGTGTGAGGGGGAATGGAGAAGGGGGAGGTGACAGCGCTCCTGCCCCTCCAGTCGCTGTGCTTCACGCACACAGCCCCGGCTCCACCCCTCGCTCTCCCCGGGAAGACGCAGTGAACACTACAGGGAGGGCCGGGCCGGAGGGTTGGAGTAACGTTTACAAACCTCGGCCTCAACTCACAGTCTCACCCATCAGCCCGGACCCCGGCATCCGCTCCTGCCGCCGGCCCTCTCCCTCCCTTCTCTCCTTCTATCCCTCCCTACCCTTCTTCCCTCCCTCCCTTCTCTCCTTCCCTCCCTCCCTTCTTTCTCTACTTCCCTACTCCCTTCTTTCTCTACTTCCCTCATTCCCTTCTCCCCTTTCTCCCTTATCTCCCTCCCTCCCCCACACCACAGACACAACACACAGCCACAATGCACATCACGCACAGACAACACACACACACACATCACGCAGACAACACACACATCACGCAAACACACACACACACACAACACACACACACACAGACACACGGTTAGTGTTTCACAAGGGTCAGTTCTAGGACAGCTTTTCTTAATATACATTAATGACGACGTCAGCATACACGGACATCTTCCAAAGTGCAGATGACTTGGGTGTGTGTAGTGTTCTGTGAGGAGGATTGTAACAGATCTTGATGAGATAGAGACGCTGATAAAAAAAGGTGGATAAATGGCAGGTGAAATGTAATTCCTAGAAACATGGAGCATTATATTTTGGTAGGAATAAAGAGGGCCCAATCCTTAACACTTTTCCAACCTTGCAGGGCAGACTGAGCTCCAGGCAGACAGACACAAGAAATTGCAGATGCTGGAATCTTGTGCAAAAACAAAGTGCTGGTGAATCTCGATGTGTCAGACGGCATCTGTGGAAGAAAAGGACGAACAACGTTGTCGTTTGTCCTTTCCCTCCACCTGACTCCTTGATCTGGTGTGTTCTCCCAGCTCTTTGTATTTTGCTCCATGCAGAGATGCTTGGAGCTCAATTTGTGCTACAGTTGCAAAAGGTTAGTGTACCCGTGGCAGTCCTGCAGAAAGGAGAGAGTAAACACAGGGCTTGGTCAAGTCTATTATTCATCCTGTGAAAAAAAAAAATATTTTTTGTTGCACCTTGTCTTCTCTCCAATTTTCCTCCCTTTTCCCCAATACTACTAATAGTTCTCCGTATTCTACTGTATGCTGATTTTACATTCAGTGTTAGATCGACCTCCTTTTATGTTCCTGCATTTGTTGTTTTCTCTTGGCAATTAGCAAAGCTGAAAACATACAGTATTCACCAATGAACCAGAAGATCAAATTTGAAGTCTTTAAAATTATCAATCCAGTATTTTTAAATCTGTATATATACAATGGCATGGAGCCTAGGGGAAGGTTCAGTGCAGGCATCAGAGGGCCCAGTGTTGCTAAAATTATGTAGTATTCAACTTAAGATAGGCACAAAATGCTCAGTGGGATAGGCAGCATCTTTGGAGAAGGAATGGGTGACGTTTCGGGTTGAGACCCTTCTTCAGTATTCAACTTAGCTCACAATTATCTCAGATAACATTGTTACTTATCTCCCAATATCAATAATAGGATTGTTGTCTGATTAAATACCCAGTAATTATATCATTTGTGATATTAGACTGCAAAATAATAGTGACTAATCTTATGGTAATTCAGACTTGCAGATTTTTAAATTAAAGTAGGTAATATAAATATTCTGTTTGGATTCTCAATTGCAAAAGTGAATATGCATCAGATTGATTAATGTCTAGTCATACCATGTATTTCTTTGAAAAAGCTTGACATACTTTCATACTTTGAAAGAAAAGTGCTAAAGCAGGCAATAAGAGAACTTGCACACAGTTAGATAAATGGAAAAGAAGATACATACCAGAGTATCAAATTGTTCCCTTGGGCATACAAACAAACGTCCATTTACATTTGTTGTTGTAAAAACTGAAATATCACTTGGATTCAACACAATTTTTTCTGAAATAAACAGGGAACAATTAAATAGACTCTAAATGATATTATCCTTACTACAATGCAATGTAGATTGATTTAAGAATATTGAAATGTTACTGTCACAGGTGCTCGGTCACACTGGGGACCATACCATATGGTACCCCCTTCCAAACCAAGTAAAGATGATGAATTGACAAGCCAATTACTCCCATGGAAAATGGGAAAGATAAAATAAAATTAACTGGATGAATTATCCAGCCAGCATAATGTTCTTACTTCAATAGCTTACTTATTTACTAAAACACAGAAATAGGCCATTTGACTTATCAGGGCCATGTCTGGTAGCAGTAGGGCCTTCCCACCAGTCCCCTTCTCATTTCCTTATTCCTCTAGGGCACAGGTGCTAGTTATCTTTTAAACCCCATTAGTTCCCCTTCAATTATTTTGACACCTACCTTCAAGGAATAATTTACAGTAATCAATTAGCCTATTGGTTTGAGAGGATGTATTGACCCATCCTTGAAAGTAGGCTGCCAACCTGTCCTCTTATCTAAACTATACTGGATCCCAGAAAGGAGCCTACAAAGAGGAATGTTCAAAAGGATATTAATATTACTACTGATATTTTATGATGCAAAACTATATGTAAATTAGTAGTTCAAATTTTGCAATATTCAACCTAAATACAGTGACATCAGTAATGAATCGCTATCTGGTTGATCGGATAAGTTTAACGATCGGTTTATTCTCACTCCTTGTAATCCTTCAAGCACTACTTCATTTTTAATGAAAAATAAAACAACAAATTTCTTTCATAGAGTTATACAACATGGAAACAGCCCCTTCAGGCCAACCAGAAATTTCAAAAGCTTTATCTTATACGGTGCATATTAAATACAATACCTCCAGCTGAGCTCATTTTCACAAGAATTGGATCTTCCACTGATCCAAGCTTGTCTGTTACAGCACTGATGATATCCCTTACAGAAGCTGCTACGACCACACGGATTGTGATGTAACTATGATCAATGCAGTAAACCTTAAAGAGAACTAGAAAGAACATGAACGATTTAACAACTTTGTGAGAATGTGAGAAAAAGTCCACAAAATAGCTGAAAACAGAACTAGTCAAGACTGCAACCCCAGGAATTAAAAGTGGAGGTTCTGGGCAGGAAGTTTGATTGGCCTTTGGCATCAGCCAACAGATGTATAGCCCAGATGTACTTCATGGACCAGTGCTCCACAAGCTGAATGAAACAGTTATATTATCAGTGAGACCTTCTTTACCATTTCTGGACTGGCCAACACTTTGGAGGTCTCTAAAATAACAGCCCGTATATGTGGTGTAGAGCAAAATTGTAATAAAAATTGCCAAATTAAAAAGCAGGCTCTATGAACTACAGCAAATTAACAAGCATACCAGAGGTCAGCTTATGCATAAACACAAATGCAAATTACTCTGTGAAATTGCCATCAACTTTGTTTTCAATATTTTGTTGAAAGACAGTAGAAATTCATTTTTATTACACCTCTCAAAATCTCATTCTACAAGTTATATGATTAAACTATTATGTTCTGAAAATTCAACCCTAGTTTGGTACTCTTGATTTAAATGAGCAACCGCTGAATCTTTCTCATGCACGGTCTGAAATACTTACATGTAACTGAAGGCATGAATGATTTTGAAGAGTACAATCAAGTGTCTCTGTCTAGTAGGTTCAGGAATAAAGCTCTTAAGAACGTGTTTAAACATTCTACCATGGCATATGCTTCCCAAAATCATCCAAGCAGGGAAAAAAAAATCAGCATTTTATGGGTCTGTTTGACAACAAAATACTTTGAACTTACTTTCATTCACACTTCTTATGGGCTGTCTCTTTTGAAGTCTATCCTCACCAAAACTAAACTGGCGTAAAATAACTTTGTGCTGTAATTATACAAAAAAAGATTTTATCTTTAATTGGGATCAAGTTTCAGAAACCCAACAATCAGAAAAATAATGACTAATGATCAGCTAACTTAGGTATATTTATGTACATATATCCTTTTATAAATGTAGTTATGCTTTTAAACTAAATTACTCTTAATATTAACAAATACATGGCACTAGATTCATACTTTGAAAAGTATGTAATCAAATATTTTTACACAGTAAATTAATTGGTTCAACTTTAGATTGTTATTTTATTGGTACCTTTTTCTGTGACGTCTTGCCATTTCCTTCTTCGGAGCTATATAAAAGAAATTCATTGTTAGCTGGTGCAACATAATGAAAACAAAAAGAAGGCAATTAATCAGAGAAAAATATGTTACGACGATGTGAGCATAATATGTTGGTTACCACAATTTTATGCCAATCAATGACAGAACAATTTTTTGTGTCAACATTTGTCTCCTACAAAAAAGAATCAATGAGTCTAGGAACTAGAACCATCAAGAGGTCAAGGTAAATTTGGAACCAAAGCATCCAGCTGCTGGGTAAAACTACTAATTGTTGCATGTAATTTTTATGTCTGCATTACTATTCTCATGATACTGTGCTGCAGGCTGCTGATAGCTGAAGATAATATTACAATTAAGGGATGAGTAATAAGATGGAGGATTGCTGTGGCCATTTTTGCTTCCAGAATAGCTCAGAGGTTAATACATCACATCCATGCCAACTATCAACTTTTTATCTATACTAATTCCATTTAACTCTGACAATTGGACAAGTCTCTTTTACCTTTGGTTAATATTCACAAAGAGTGAATTATTAATGCAAACATACAACATTTTTATATATTAAAGAAACATTTTGAATTTAATTTAATTGATTTGAATTTATTTTTTTAGCCAAGTATGTATACATACAAGGAATTTGCCTTGGTGCTTTGCTAGCAATACAGTAGACAACTAAAAATAAAACATCATAATTTAAACATGTGAACAATGAAATAAAATACCAGAGCAAAAGGAAGTTACAGACTTGTTTTCAGTTATTTCTAAGCTGTGTATTACATTATTTTCTGCCATTTGGTGCAATGTTTATGGATATTAGAATTCATCTTAGAAAAGATGAAATTGTGAATTTTTTTCACAAATATAAAATGGAAATAACTTTATTTCACATCTATGTTTCCAAGGTTGAGAGAAACTTCATGAGAAAAGATTATTTCCAAAATATTTCTAGTTTCAAGATTCATATCCCTATTTTTGTCTCCAAAATCAATTGGCAGTAAAAATAAAGATATTTTTCAGGCCCTTAAGAAATATTAATCCAAAGGAATATAGACTAATTGTCAGAGTTAAATTGGAACAAAACATTTTAGCAGTCAGAAGTTCGTTTTGTAATGAATAATGCTGTCTGTTGACCTATCATTGAATTCAGGGCAAACAACTATATTCCCCCTCTCCCCCCCCCACCCCCCCCCCCCCCCCCCACCCCCCCCCCCCCCCCCCCCCCCCCCCCCCCCCCCCCCCCCCCCCCCCCCCCCCCCCCCCCCCCCCCCCCCCCCCCCCCCCCCCCCCCCCCCCCCCCCCCCCCCCCCCCCCCCCCCCCCCCCCCCCCCCCCCCCCCCCCCCCCCCCCCCCCCCCCCCCCCCCCCCCCCCCCCCCCCCCCCCCCCTCCCCCCTCCCCCCCCCCCCCCCCCCCTCTGTAATTGTTGCTCATCTGCACTTTGCATTCCTTTTAAACTTTCCTGATGAGCTCAGATCAAAACTACAGTATGCACAGTATATCAATTGAGCCTTATTTCTAGATCTATTATAAAGCACACTGCAATTATTGTTAATAATAAGGCAATGACAACACCAAAAAAATCAGTGAAGTGTACAAAATCATGTTTTATGTTTTGCAATATAATTAGGCTCTATGTTTTGCAATATAATTTTTCAAATTTTATAATTTTATTGAGAAAGCTTTAGGAATTTCAGCAAGCACACTTAAAACTAAAAACATGTTTTTTGGATGTTAAACATAAGAACTGTACATGAAACACATGCTCCAGCCCAATGTACTAATGATTTTGTGTAGGAAGGAACTGCAGATGCTGGCTTACACCGAAGATACACACAAAATGCTGGAGCAACTCAGCAGGTCAGACAGCATCTCTGGAGAAAAGGAATAAGTGACATTTCAGGTCGAGACCGTTCTTCGGACTGAGAGTCAAGTGAGAGGAAAGGTAGAGATATCAAAAGATACAACACAAATCAGAGCCGGCTCTGATTTATTTTGCACCTTTCCTTACTTTTAGTTTCCCTCTCCCCTGACTCTCGGCCTGAAGAAAGATCTGAGCCCGAAATGTCTCCTATTCCTTTTCTCTAGAAATGCTGCATTCATTCTTTTAATCTGTTTTCCTTAGCATAGTGGCTGAAGGTCTTATTGACACACAAAGTTAAAAAGAAAGCTTAGACTTTTAGCGGCATGGTTGTCATCGAGTAAACAGAGATTGAATTTCGACATTTCCCCAGCCATATCCAGAACAAAAGCTCTAAAGATAACTGTGCAGAGAAAAGTAAATCATCTTTATATGTAGAAAACAACACTTTGGATGTTCAGTCCAGGCTGATTTCAATCATATATTTGGTTTTAACTTTCTCACCACAGCAGATATGTGGTCAAATTTTGCTGTTGTAATTGTGGTAAGTGTGCACTGCAAATGCATGCAAAATCACATATCATTTGCCGGAATCTGCACGACTGGATGCATACCCAATCAGGGAATTGCCATCTGAGGTTCTTTTAGACATTAGACAATAGGTGCAGGAGTAGGCCATTCAGCCCTTCGAGCCAGCACCTCCATTCACTGTGATCATGGCTGATCATCCACAATCAGTACCCCGTTCCTGCCTTCTCCCCATATCCCTTGACTCTGCTATCTTTAAGAGTTCTATCTAACCACTAGCTTCCTAAAAATCTTGACATCTGCTCATAATTCAATTGCTCTCAGCAGAATCAAGTTACTCATTAGACATATTTCCTCATCGCAGATAACGTTTGCCAGCTAAATTTGAGGCTAGGGGTGACACCGTGTTGCTGCAGTAGAGTTGTTGCCTTACAGCGCCAGAGACCCATGTTCAATCCTGACGGTGGGTGCTGTCTGTACGGAGTTTGTACCTTCTTCCCATGATCGTGTGGGTTTTCTCCAGGTGCTTCAGTTTCCTCCCACACTCCAAGGACATATAAGTTTGTAGGTTAATTGGCTTCAGTAAAAATTGTAAATTGTCCCTAGATAGTGCTAATGTATGGGGATCACTGGTCGACGTGGACTCGGTGGGTCAAAGGGCCTGCCTCCTTGCGGTATCACTAAACTAAATTAAGCTAGACATTCCTGTGTATGTACCTTAAACAATGTGATAAGTATAATGACTACCACATAATCTTTGATATTTAAAATTAGGACTTTAATGTTGCCAATGTTAAAATGAATTATTTTTATCCTCAATTCTAGTTTCAAAGTAAATAAAATAGTTATTCCACAATGGGTTTTAAAAAAATAATTCTTAACCTTAAATCAAAATTCAATTGTACTGAGAGTTTGTAAACATTTTCAGTTTATGGACAAAACTAAATCATAAAGGTTTGGATTATTGAAGGATTTCTAAAGGGCCTGTCCCACTTGGACGACCTAATCCACGAGTTTAGAAGACGCTAGACGAGTTGAAAAACATGTCAAGGTCTTGTTGACTCGCCAAAGCATTTTTTTCTCCGGCCAGTTACCGACCCACGACTATCTACGACTATCTACGACTACCATCACCACCTACTACGACCTACCTATGAGTAAAAAGTATCAATTTTTTCAATGCCAACCTTTTTTTTTTTACTCGTGGACATTTATATTTCAGGCTGGAAAAAACGGCACGACCAACTTGAGGTCACGAGTACGCGGAGACCACTCACGAGCACGAGGAAGAGTTACGAAGCCCCCCTATGACCTCCTACGGCCTTGAGGCGACCATTCTGCGAGTATGAGTCAGGGGCAAACTCGGCAGAGGTCACCAATTTGGTTGTGAAAGTGGGACAGAGGCTTTAAACAAACTTTCCAAGTGATAAATAATTAGGAAAATAAACTTACTTTTGCTTTACTAGTTTCTCCAGTTCTTGGAGTTGTTCCTTTAAAGCAGGAATCATTCGCGAATCATCAGACACAGATACATAGAACTCCTGCAAAAATCTGAGAATTAATCATCTGTACATTCCAAATTGTCAAATCAATTTTGATTATTTTCAGTTTTAATAAAATCACTGAATAGTGAAAAGAGATCTTATTCCATGTTATTGACAGCAGAGGTTGGTTTATTTCAGAATCATTGTATGTATCATTTGTATTCATTTGATTTTTATGGAAAGATTTTATGGAAAAATAAAAAAATTGAATTCAAAGAATGTCACTTCCAGTTACTTCTTTAAACTACAACCTAATTCAAAATGATGGATGTATATAGTATACCTGTATATTCTCTGTATTGTGAAAGAAAAATAATGATGCTCAAATGTTAACAGAATGAAAACTTTAAAAAATGTGTCCTCAGTTTCACTTGTATACTAGCTATTTCATTCCCTGCATTAGCAATCACTTTATAAAATTATGACAGAATATTACTTCTCATTTATCACATTGTTAAGCCATTTGTTGTCCGATATTACCATAACAAGTCATTAAACATAACCACACAAAGAACATTCATTGGATGTGCTCCAAAATGCAAAGTCTTGAAATACAGTCCAGACTTCATGGTTTCTTGATTAATTAATAGACAATACTGTGTCTACAACATAGCTTTTTATAAACTTAGTTAATGAGCATGTGATCTGTGAAACAAACCTGTTCCACAGATGACACTTGTGCACCATCTAGTGTTTGACTGGGTAGTTCTTGTTGAACTGCATTCATTCCCTACAATTATGTTTTAAATATCCATGCCTACTTTTTCACACTCACTAAACAAAACAGCAGCATCTATAAAAGCATGCAGAGTAAATGCAAGTAAAACAATATTTACAGTTTCAATACAAGGGTTCCAAATGAAACGTCACCTATCCAAGTTTTCCAGGGATGCTGTCTGACCCGCTGAGTTACTCCAGCATTTTGTGATCTTCAATATACTAAAGTTTACTATTGACTTAATTACTATTGGCTAGTCCATTACCACGATGGCGATTTCACATTCACTTCACTATTTATAGAAACCAAAGTTTATACGAGTTGGATTATAAAAAAAACAAAATTTACAAAATTAAAATAATTTTATAGCTTAAGCTTTGTTCATGTTTGGTGTCTGGCAGAATATTAATTGTTTAGAAACAGTGATATTGCCAATCGCCTTTTCTAATAAAGAAAAGAATAAAGTGGTTCCCAGGGAATGAAAAGTTCAAAGATAAACCAAAAAGGGCAAATTATTCCACCAAAGTACAAAATGCATTTATCGAAGATTATAGAAAAAGCATTTTATATTCCTTGCTTGGAATCATATGTAATAGCTGCCATATCTTAATAGTATTGTATCTAATATAATCTAGAGGTGTGCGTTTTCATACTTCTGCATCACTTCCCTGATGGGAGAGGGAAGAAGAGGGAGTGACTAGGGCGAGACTCATCCTCGACTATGCTGAAAATGTTGATTGCAGATTATGTTGAAAAGGGGATACCTAACTACTTGTTTTACCTGCATACTAATCTTTTGCGAATCGTGTACTAGGATATTTATGGGCCTGTCCCACTTTAGGCGACTGCAGGAGACTATGCAGTCGCCACATGGTCGCAGGTGGTTGCCGGGGACTCGCCTTCATGGTCGTGAGGAGTTTACACATTCTGGGAACTAGTCGCAGCCTCATGGGCACCGTGAATTTTTCAACATGTTGAAAAATTATCGGCGACCAGAATGAAGCCGCCATGGAGAGTAGCGAGAATTCTCGAGCCGTAGGTGGGTCGCCAGGAGGTCGAAGGTTCTCGGGTGTTCTCGTAGGTTGTAGCCGGTGCTGACTGGTGAATTTCATTGGCTCATTGGGGAAAAAAAAGGTAAACAGTAGTTTTCAGAACCAAGGATAACCAACCGGTAATGTTAAATGTCCGCCGAACTTCACAGCCGTGTATCTCTGGCTTCTTAAAAGTTGTCTCCATTCTTTCACTCCCCTCTTTTAAAGGACTTACCGTACACTGTGCTTTAGCCATCTTTTTACAGCGCCAACCTTCCTGTTCATCGCGGTATGTATCTGTTTCACCTTGGCTTTACACCGTGTTAATATTTTAGACAGCGCTCCCCCCGCTTGCCCTGTCCCCCTCCTGCATAATGGGCTGGTGAAGGGAAGCGGGGTGTGTGTGTGTGTGTGTGTGTGTGTGTGTGTGTGTGTGTGTGTGTGTGTGTGTGTGTGTGTGTGTGCTGACAGTCGCATTCCAGTTGCCGGATTTTCAGGTGACTACTGGCAACTTGGCAGTCCGCTGAAAAATCGCCTAAGTGGGACAGGCCCATTAAATACCTCTACAACGTTCAGCATTTAGACATATTCTTTTTTATTTATCCTGCCAAAACGGACAATTTCCCAGACTATACTCCACGCGCTCACTTACTTCACTTATCTATATCCTTTTGTAACATTCTTATATCTTCATAACTAACTCCTTTACTTATCGTTGTGTCATCATCAAATTTAGTAACCATATCTTCAGTCCCTTCATCTAATGCACTTTTATAACTTTTAAAATGTTAAAGTCCCATTACAGAACCCTGTGATGCACTACCCATTATATCTTGCCAAGCAAAGAAATAGGACCCACTTATGCATGCTCTTCATTTCCTATTAGCTAGCCAATCTTCTATCAACACTAAGGTGCACCTGAGCTACTACTTTCCACTATAACCTTTGCAGCATGTCATGAACTGCCTTCTGGAGAAAAAAAAGTGCACTATATCGAATGGTCCACTCTTATCCATAACACACATTACTTATTTAACAAAAACTATTACTTGGTGTTCATATAGATTTGACACTAGCACACATCAAGAGTAGTCACTTTAAATATAAGGCTGGTAATAGACTCAAACATTATTTCATATAGAGTCTTTTATTGACATTAATCTGGTCCTTTAAGTAATAAGCCATTAATGAAGGGGACAATTTAGCAATAAGTTGAAAATGACCCAGTGAACTCAGTGAATGCAACTTACTTTACAAATATAAATATAGGAAATATGTCCTAAACAATTTACAATTTACCAAAATAATGGAAAAACAATTTGAAATTCCTAATGTGTTTTGTTTACTTTAAAGATACAGCTTGGAACAGGACCTTCGGCCTACCAAGTCCATGTGAACCATTGATCATCTCCACACAAATAGCACCTGAGGTGAGGATTGAACCAGGGTCTCTGGCACTGCGAGGCAGCAGCTCTATCAGCTGTGCCACCGTGCCATCCTGAATAATGTGAATAAATGTTATCAGAAAATATTATATATCCATTTCAGCAATTGAACGCTATGATAAACACTGTATTTTGGCTGCATCACTCACTTCTAGAAATGCTACAGCAGTTTCTTCTTCTTGTAATAATTCTGCATATACATTTGTCCAGTGCAGGACAAGACGGATGACACGTCTCTTGTTATTGAGAGCGTAGTCCATTTTCTCCTGCTCTGTGCCCTGCGATGCATCTGAATGGTAGGTACACATAGGTTAAGGAAACTTATAACAAAATGTTTGTAAAACCAAACGTTTCCCTCGTTAATTGCTTCTGTCTCCGATTCACAATGTATCTAATATTCCTTTGTGAACTATCATTGCCATAACTCCAAAGGCTTTTCAAAGAATTGAATTCTGGATATTAGAAACAGAATTATATAATTACTTTTCTGTCCAAAATAAAAATAACATCCATGACATAGGGTAATGACACGGATGAATAGGTAATCCTATTCAAAGATAATGCTCTATATCGGTACAGCATCAAAGATTTGTTTTTGATTGCCGGGCAAGACATCAAATTGCAATGCCCTATCAGATATATATTTAACTATTCCCAAGCTTTAACCAGTTCCGTGGAACAAAAGCTCATTTCTGATCTCAAGTTAGAATACAAGCTCAAGAGACTGGAGATTAGTCTGAAGAAGAGTCTCAATCCGAAACGTCGCCCATTCCTTCTCTCCAGAGACACTGCCTTACCCGCTGAGTTACTCCAGCATTTTGTAACTACCTTAGACTGGAGATCTACATTGTTCCATTGTGGAATAGGTTAATACTAGTTCCAACCTATTTTTGGCACTACATTTATGCCGAGAGCTCGCATATAATTGTCAGAATCAAAAACTCATACAGATATTTTGTGTACAGTGCTCACCTGTAATTCTCATTCTGTTTTGCAGATTTAATGTCTCAATCAGGCATTTGAGTAATAACCATGTTTATCATCTATATATATATATAGTTTTCCAAAAGTACTCTAACTGGAACAATTTGTATTATAATCCATGTAGCAGTACCTGAAGAACTGTATACATTTATTACAAACAAAAAAAGGATATTGAGCCATGAGAGTTGAGAAAAGCTGGCTGTGTTGCATAAAAGCGCAGTTCATCAGAACAAAGTCATCAATGAATGGATCTGTTAAAATAACTGTAAACAAGAATTGTATCATTTCTACATTTGAACAAAAATATAGAATCATTTGTAGTTAAGATGGCAAATATCATATTCACCCTGAAAATGTAAAAATGTATGAAATACAGTAAAAGGTTTTTAAAAAAAAAAATAAATTGCTACAGAAATACTGGATTAAAGAAAATTCATTTGCGCCCAATGATTGGGCGTAAGAACAGGCAACCTGTAAAATTCAGACATGCTCTGCATTGTCTGTCCCCATTTCCTCATGATACCTTGCCAATGGAAAACTAGATCAATCACATTCTGACAGTGTCCTCGGATACATCTGCTCAGGCCTGGGAGCGTTAAATACCTTCATAAGCTTTAGGACATTCAGCAATTCGACTATAATATGGACTATCCTCAAGACATCTCCATTAACTGCCCCATCTCTTTTTCCACGGTAAAAAACAGGAGAAATACTCAGAGGACCTTGCGCATCATCAGAGGCTCCACACAGAGATGATTGGATTGGTTCCTTAGGGGCTATATTCTCTCTCTGGTTACCCTCTTTCCCTTAATGTACTTTAAAAAATCTTTTTGGATTTTCTCTAACATTATCTGCCAGAGCCATCTCCTGCCCCATTTTTGCCTTCCTCATTTCCTTTTTAAGTACCATAAAATCCTCCAGGGATACACTTGATCACAGATGCCAATACCTGTCCCATGTTTCTTTCTTTTTCCTGCCCAGAGCCTCAATTTCTCCCACCATCCAAGTTTCCTTATTCCAACATGCCTTGCCATTCACTCTAACTGGAACGCACATACCTTGCGCTCCTGTCATCATACTTTTAAAAGAGTCCCACTTTCCGGAAGTTACTTTGCCTGCAAATAGCCTACTCCAATCAACTTTAGCAAATTCCTGTCAAATACCATCAAAGTTGGCCTTGCCCCAATTCAGAATTTTAACTTGGGGGTCCACCCTGTCTTTATCGATAACTATTTTAATGTTAATAGAACAGTCGTCGCCAGTCCCAAAAGGCTCATCCACGGACACTTCAGTTGCCTGGCATTCCCAATTTCCTTAGTGTAGATCAAGCTTTACTCTCTCTCCTGTTTGGGGCTTTACATATTGCCTGAGAAAGCTTTTCTGCACCTATTTTACCAATTCCTGATCGTTCCAGTTTATATTGTAAAAGTTAATATCCCTTACTATGACATTATCTCCTGGCATATTTGTTCTTCTAATTCCCGTTGACTATTTGGGGACCTGTGTACACTCTCAGTAAGGCGATCATCCCCTTTTTATTTCTCAATTCCACCCATGCAGCCTCACTCAACGAACCATCAGTAATGTCATCTTGGCTACTGGTGTGACATTTCCCTTAATCAATAAAGTGATAGCCTTTCCTCCTTTTACCCTCACCTCTATATTTCCTGTACCACCTGCACCCTGGAACATTACGTTGTCAGTCCTGTCCCTCTCTTAGCCAAGTGTCTGTAACCACTACAACATCCCAGTCACATGTACCTATCCATGCCCTGAGTTCACCCGCCTTACTAGTCAGGCCTCTCATACTAAAATAAATGTAATTCAATCCAACTGTACTTCCTTGCTCCCTGCCATGCTCCTGCCTATTCTCTCCACTGAACTCTTTCATCACCATCCATGCCAACTTCCAGTCCTCACCTGCCTCAGTCCTACAGTTGATCCTGCCCCACTGCCAATCTAATTTAAACCTACCCCTGTAGCACTAACAAATCTGCCTGCCAGGATATTGGTTCCCCTTCAGTTCAGATGACACCCATACCTCTTGTATAGGTCGCCTCTGCCCCAGAAGAGATCCCAATGGTCCAAAAATCTGAATCCCTGCACCAATGTCTCAGAAATACATTCATCTGTCCTATATTCCTCTTCCTACCCTTTCTTTAAAACCAAAAATAAAATATAATTTGTATTTCTGATCTGTTTATATTTTATTACTAATTTTATAAAACATTCTTGTTTGAAACGTCTTGAAATATTTCTTCATAAGTTTAGATTTTTAAAGGAATAAAAAAGTTTGACAAATTTTTATATTTTCCACATTTTCCGTCAAAGTTGAAAACTGAGACATTTCCATTAATAAATGTGCTCTAACAGCAGAGATTGTATCAAGTGAGCAAACTTGATATGATTCTGGATAGAGAAACCTATCAGCATCCTTGTCCCCGGCACTCAGAACATGGGAATCAGGATTTAGATGCTCACTGACTGATGATGGACAGAATGGATCAATCAGACTTGCATTCATTGGTTTATAAGAAAATTAGGTCGTTCTGCCCATCAAATCTGCTGTATCATTCGATCATGGCTGAACTATTTTTCCCTCTCGACCTCATTCTCCTGCCTTCTCCCCCTAACCCTTGACACCATTTAACTAATCAAACTCAAAGACGTTTCGGTTTGCGGGTTAATTGGCATTGGTAAAAATGTCCCCTAATGTGTAGGGAGTGGATATGAAAGTGGGGTAACATAGAACTAGAGTGAATGGATGATCAATGGTAGGCATGGGCTCGGTGGGCTGAAGGGCCTATTTCCATGCTGTATCTATCAATCAAGTCAATTAAATCAAGAAGAAAATAGTTAGAGTCTTTACCCCGAGTTAGAACCTCTCTTGTCTCTTGAAACAGATGATGCTACTCCAAAGACTCGAGTATAATCTAGGCCAACCCCCCAGTACGGGGAAGGCCCAACTCTTGTGCATGTTCTGAGCACCACACACTTTTGTTCAAGAATGCAAAAAGGTTGAGGAATGTTTACTGAGACACAGGAACAACTTGAATAAAACACAAAGTGCTGGAAGAACTCAATAGGCCAGGCAGCATCTGTAGAGGGAAATGGACAGAGGATACCTCGAGTTGTGACCCTAATCCAGACCGACCTTGTTCAGACTGAAGAACGGTGCCAACCAAAAACATCATCTGCCCACATCCCTCCACAGATGCTGCCCAATCCACTGAATTACTAATGGAGCTTGTGTTTTACATTGTGAATCTACAGTTTGGTTGGAGGCTATTCAGACCATCGCTTCCAATTTGGCTTTGGGCTACTCAGCCTTGCCTACAATCCAATGCTTAGTCAATGGCCAAGCAGGTTGCTAGGTGGTCTTCCAGGGATATTTTAAGAGGTGTTAAATGTTGCTGTTTTCATCACCTGATCAGGCAGCTGTTCAAGACCCAGATCACCATCAAGTTGAAAACATGGACGATTCACTTCAAACCCCTAAATGTCCCTGGTTACTACCTTTGCTGAGGGAAATGCTCTCTTCCTTTCCATTCTCTCTTAACTCCTCTTAATTTGGCAGACTTCTGGAAAGTATTTGAGTATATATCCAAAATATATAAATACAGAACACTCTGTCTACATTTTTTTATATGTTATTTCATAACCTCATTGTGCGGAGCAAGTTTTTTTATTTGCACAGTGTGCCCCAGGGGTGGTGTTGGAGGCATTGTCTTGTGTACCAACGATGGAACGATGAAATTCTTACATGCTGCAGCTTAACAGGCCTGTTATCATGTGATAACAAATTTCACACGAAAGGGTTTTTCAATAGGCACATGGAAATGCAGGGAATGGTGGGATATGGATTACATGTAGGCAGAGGAGATTAGTTTATCTTGGCATCATGTTCGGCACAGACATTTTGGGCTGAAGGGCCATTCAATTGTAAACTGGAAATAAATCAGTCATAGAGTTTTTTTAAATGGAAATTTCTAACATTTGTTCCAATGACAAAAGGGTCTTAAACTGTGGCAATTCCCTACAGAATGAATAGTAATTTTTCTCTAAAAAAAATTAATTGATTTACTTATTGATAGCAAAGAACTTGCCTGCGAGTGTGTACCAAACTACTGGAGGAAGGAGTTATACTTTATATCTCACTATTTTTAGATTTTATACTGATTTATGTTGAAACGTTAATATATCTGGTTCTATTATGTTAAAATAATTTTAGTGAACTTAATTTATGTACAGAATGACATAAAAAGCAACATTTAAAAGTTTAATTTGTAAAGTTATAGAAATTTACATTGGTTCATTTTTTGCTCTTAACTACATCCTTAATTTATGAGGTTCATTCAGTAGTTTGATAACACCAGGGAAGAAGCTGTTCCTGGATCTGGTGGTATGTGCTTTCAAGCTTTTGTACCTTCTGCTCGATGAGAGAGGTGAGTTCACAGGAAACACATGTTGGCAGATGTTTGCACAAGTATCTCGGCCTGTTATACCCACACACAGAACTAATGACAAAACCATGTGAGCATGCCCAGAGGGCCAGATATGGGCCACAGGGTGGCACAGCTAATAAAGCTGCTCCCTCAGAAAACTGAGAGGTGATCTTAGGATAGGACAGGACAGGTTAGATACAGTGTGTTCCAGACTTCCGATGAGTTCAGGGCTACTTGTCACAATCTACAGATAGAAGGCAAGTCATTTGAGACTGAGATGAGGAGAGATTGGTGAACCTCCAGCATAGAAAGCAATTTAACTCAAATCATTGAGTGTATTTGAGGAGTCAGATATAGTTATTTGGGCTCAACATGGGAAAAAGCTGGAACACGCTGGAATGTGGATGATCAACTGTGATCATATTGAGTGCAGGAACAACCTTAAAGGGTAAAATGGTCTTTTGCTGCTCCTATTTCCTATGTTTGTATGACAGAACATCCAGGTTATGTGGCCAAATCCTAGTGCTGCTCTTTTGTTTTGGAAATAAAAATACTTTCAACAGATTGTCACAGTAGTGCAGCGGTAGAGTTGCTGCCTTACAGCGGCAGAAACCCGGATTCAATCCTGACTGCGGCTGCTGTCTGTATGGAGTTTGTATGTTCACCCCGTGTCCTGCATGGGTTTTCTCCAGGTGCTCCAGTTTCCTTGCACACTCCAAAGATGTACAGGTTTGTAGACTAATTGGCTTGGTAAAATTGTAAATTGTCCCTATTGTGTGTAGGATAGTGTTAGTGTGGGAATTGCTGATCGGCGCAGACTTGATGGCCGAAGGCCCTGTTTCTGCGCTGTATCTTTAAACTAAACTAAACAAAAATATCTAAACCTCGATGCTAACATACAAAGTTTACAAAGTAATTGAGGTATATGAAACACATCAGTTGGACAAAAGGAATCCATTACCTAAATGAAACTTCTGTAATTATGAACATAAAATGGACATAAATCAGAAATCCTGACGTGTAAGAAGGAACTGAAAGTAAGCATGCAGATGCAGGCTGTGAAGAAAGCTAATGGCATGTTGGCCTTCATAACAAGAGGAATTGAGTAAAGGAGCAAAGAGGTCCTTCTGCAGTTGTACAGGGCCCCAGTGAGACCACACCTGGAGTATTGTGTGCAGTTTTGGTCTCCAGATTTGAGGAAGGACTTTCTTGCTATTGAGGGAGTGCAGCGTAGGTTCACGAGGTTCATGCAGGACTGTCATATGTTGATAGAATGGAGCAGCTGGGCTTGTATACTTTGGAATTTAGAAGGATGAGAGGGAATCTTATGAAACATACAAGATTATTAAGGGATTGGACTCGTTAGAGGCAGGAAACATGGTCCCAATGTTGGGGGAACCAGGGGCCACAGTTTAAGAATAAGGGGTAGGGCATTTAGAACGGAGATGAAGAAAAACTTTTTCACCCAGAGAGTTGTGAATCTGTGGAATTTTCTGCCTCTGAAGGCCGTGGAGGCCTATTCTCTGGATGCTTTCAAGAGAGAGTTAGATAGAGGTCTTAAAGATAGCGGAATCAGGGGATACGGTGAGAAGGCAGGAACGGAGTACTGATTGTGGATGATCAGCATGATCATATTAAATGGCGGTGCTGGCTTGAGGAGTCGAATGGCATATTCCTGCACCTATTATCTATTGTCTAACTGCAGATGCTGGCTTAAACCGAAGATAGACACAAAAAGCTGGAATAACTCAGCAGGACAGGCAGCATCTCTGGAGAGAAGGAATGGGTGACGTTTCGGGTCAAGACCCTTCTTCAGTCTGATGCTGCCTGTCCCGCTGAGTTACTCCAGCTAATCCTGACCAGATCTTTGATTAAGATGATATAGAAACACAGTAACTTGTTAACTGAAAGATGAATTTGTTAACGACTAAACCTGTTGTTTCATTGGCAGGCAAATCCAAGCGTATAGTTTCCAGAAAGTGTTCTAATATTTTTTCAGGAGTGCCTGACTTCACAGTGTATCTGGGGGAATGAAAAGGTAATTTGGTTAATAGCAGAACACGTAGTTTAACTTACAACACATTTCCTAAATATTATCACCTTAAAATGACACAATGGATTATCAAGATAATTAATACATTAAAATCTAATGTTAACTTGGAAAGTAATTATCCAAATTGAATTTGTTAGTTCAGTAAACCTAGTTAGCGCATCATGACTTCAAAAGCAGTGGCAAATTCAAAATATTGATTGGAAAATTCTGGTTTAGGCAAAACGAACATGGTGGTAAATTCAACACAATATTTTAATCCCCTTTAATGGATTTCTAATCCTCTGCTATAATATACTATGCTTTTCACTCAGGAAGACAATAATCATTTATAATTTAAGCTCTGCAGTGAATATTTTGTGGTAAATTGATAAGAAAATTGACGTTTCTATGCAGCAGTTACACTACTATCACTATACCATTTCCACTCCCTTCCATTGAATCTGCAATGTTGAAACCTTCATCCTACTGATTCTCCAAACAACTGAGCCATATCAATGACCACATTAGTCTTCAAGAACATAGGATGTGACACAAAGGTAAACCTACTTGTGTTGTGTTTGTGCACATCCCTGGCTGGAAGTCCTGCTACCCATTGGGATCTTCTCCAAAACCAATACATCTTTTCCATGTTCTTTAAGTCTGACTGTGTTGGCCTCAACATCCTAACATGTGTGAAGGTTATGGTAAAGGCAGGGGTAAGCGGAGCAAGGGAAGAAGGAAAAGTAAACACAAATGTTAAAAATTAAACCACGCTTTTCAAATGAATAATTTGTGATCAATTTGAGCCTTTGAATATTTTTAACATTGGATGCTACTCGTCACTCAGCATCATTTTCAGTCAGAGACAAATTTTTATATAGACACTAGACCAAGTGGGACCCGTCCCCCAACGTGGGGGGGGCGCAGCGTTGGCGCTCACCCTGGAGACAGGCGCCCCGCGGAGCCAATTACGGAGCACAAGGAAAATTCTGGAATTTACCAAGGCAATTAATCGTCCCCACGTGGGGGGCGATCACCTCCCCCCATCACCTTCCCCCGTGCAAAAACTTTATATTCTGTACAGAGGAGAGAGACCAGGTGGCAGTTCTTCAGCAGGCAGAGTTCGCCCTTCTTGGGCAGCAGGACAACAACTGCCCTACGCCTCGAGAGGGGCATCTCCCTGGTCGCCAGGCTCTCCTCCAGGACCTTCATGTAGTCACCCCCCAGGACATCCCAGAATGCTCTAACAAACTACCGTCAGCCCATCCAGCCCTGGGGACTTGCCTCTCCTGAGCTGGTGCAAGGCACCAGTCAACTCCTCCAATGATAAAGGGTCATCAAGGAGTTCAAACACCTCTCTATCTACAGTCGGTAGATCCTCCCACAGGACCCGCTGAGCCTCCCCACTGAATCCATCTGCGGAGAACAGAGACCCACAAAAGGACCGAACTGAAGCACTGATCCTCTCTGGATCTGTGCCAGAGGAGCCATCATCCGCTAGCAGCTCAACCCCTACCACTGCCAAGGTGGAGGGGAGGGACACATGGGTTCACTTTCACCACTGTAAGATTATCTGTATGGTGCCTGAGACCTAAAACAATAACTTCTTTATCACAGGATAATCCCAGGATAAATCACGATGAACATCCCGTTGTTGTTCGCCTATCTTGGGACATAGATAGCCATCGGGTCTGCAAAAAACAGAGTATGCCGATGTAATCTATCACCTATGTGAAGGAGATGCACTGCAATGTGATGGTGATAGCAAGGAAGGAGAATCACAATTGCCATGTTACCATGCTCCTTGTAAATTTGATTCTGCATGTCAAAAGGATGGAGTAAAAGTCCCAGTGCCTATTTAAATGAAGGGATTACAAGTAGCATTAGCAGATTTGCAGACGACACAGTGCTAGGTGGCAGTGTGAACTGTGAAGAGGATGCTATGAGAATGCAGGTGGACTTGGATAGATTGGGTGAATGGGCAGATGCATGGCAGATACAGTATAATGTAGATAAATGTGAGGTTATTCACTTTGGTGGCAAGAACAGGAAGGTAAATTATTATCTGAATGGTGTCAGATTAGGAAAAGGGAGGTGGAACGGAACCTGGGGGTAATTGTACATCAGTCACTGAAAGTAAGCATGCAGGTACAGCAGGCAGTAAAGAAAGCTAATGGCATGTTGACCTTCATTGCGAGAGGATTTGAGTTTAGAAGTTGTATAAGGCCCTAGTGGGACCACACTTGGAGTATTGTGTGCAGTTTTGGAGAGCTGGGTTGTATATTATGGAGTTTAGAAGGATGAGAGGGAATCTTATTGAAACATATAGGATTGTTTGGACACGCAGGAACGGGGTACTAATTGTGGATGATCAGCCATGATTACATTGAATGGCAGTGCTAATAAGAGAACAGTTGGATAATATGAAGGAAGCAAGAGACTGGGGTAATTGGGGCTTCGGAAGTTGGTCAGACTGGCTAATCAACATGGCTATGTACCTAGCTATTGTGATTATTTGTATTTTTGTAGGATTAGCAGTTGTAAAATGTGTATTGGGAAGAATGCAGACAGCACTGGAAGGCATCGGTGCTCCAAGAATGTTATTGGTAGAACAGGATGAAGTATGTGGTGAAGAAAGACTCAGTACGTTGACAGGGTTCAGGAAGAGTTTGAACGACTGAGAAGGATAGAAATAAGTAGGAACATGGGGAGTTATCATAAAATGATAAAAGATTGGAATGAGAATATGCAGAACTGGGGATACTCTAGGATTAAAGGGTTAAGTATTCTGTTTTTGAAGATCAGGGGCTGATTGGTCAGATTTCATTTTTCTTACTGTGACATCATCATTCTTGTAAAACATGTGATGTTCGATACTTTAGTGATTGGTTAGGATGTATTATGCTGCGTATGATTGTAATTGGGTGGAAAGATTGTCCCCACCTATATAACCATGTGATATTGTAGTGAGAGATTCTAGAAGAATTACCTCCCACTGTAAGTTACCTCACACTGTATCAAGTATATATATATGCTAATTCCTTTGTTTTGAGCACTTGTTTCTCCATGATTGTGCTGGGAGAGCTTCCCAGAGCAGGACAGAAGCAAGGCCACCTGGGTGAAATAAATGAGGTTTAAAGTATTCTAATTGGTGTTTTCACTGAACGGACTAAGAGGTAAATACCGGAATTACCAGGGGCGTACATGCTAATGAAATGTAACAGCATGCCATTCAGGCTCACGGCCAGATAGAGCAAATAGCCTGGCTCAACTTCCGGCATCTTCAGGATCTCTGGCTGGAAAGTCAAGGCCAACAGGAAAGCCACCCCTCAAATTAGTGCTGAGGTGGCTCATGTAGACCCTCCCCCTCCCACTCCAGTAGCCAGGTGGGTTAATCACTGCCAACAGTATGCGTCTCTTGCAGAAAACTCATTGCATAGTCCTCTCTGAAGACTGATAGACGATGAAATCTACGAAAGTCCCCTGTTCCGCCATTTATATTTAGGCTAGCAACTGTGATCTTCATGTTGAAAACACTAGGGTATTTTCCTCGCACTCATCGCGGGAGCCGGGCTCCTCTCTCTCTCAGGAGCTTCAAAAAGTCCCTGAACTGATGCTTAGACTAGGGAAGACCACTCTCTTTACTACCAAGAACAGTATCGAGTAACCTGATAAGACCTGGCAGATCCGTCCACCATCTTCCAGCTGACTCGATTCTGGACCTGGGACACATGTTTGTTTTCAGAAACTGCCGAATCTCCCAAATAACAGCCCCTCGAGTCACAGCATTGGAATCCAGGCAATCCGCAAACCCACTGACACCTGAAGCAACAACTTCCCCCTCACTGCGCTCAGGGTCACCGTCTGAGTTTGGAGGAATGCAGCCAGTTGCCAGCTCACTCACCCTGACTGCTGACTGCCATTTTCCAGGCTCCCACTCCCTCATCTTCACTATGGATGCCCAGTCACTCTACACCTCTATCCCCCACCAGGAGGGTCTCAAAGCCCTCCGTTTCTTCCTCGACCACAGAACCAACCAATCTCCTTCTTCTAATACTCTCCTCCGCCTAGCAGAGCTGGTCCTTACCCTCAACAACTTTTCCTTTGATTCCTCCCATTTCCTCCAAATCCAAGGCGTAGCTATGGGCACGCGTATGGGCCCCAGCTATGCCTGCCTCTTTGTGGGGTACGTCAAACAATCCCTGTTCAAGGCGTACCGTGGCCCTATCCCCGAACTCTACCTCCGCTACATTGACGACTGCATTGGTGCTACCTCCTGCACCCATACACAACTCACTGACTTCATCCATTTCACACTAATTTTGCCGGCACTCAAATTCACCTTCCATTTCCAGCATCTCTCCGCCATTTTTAGATCTTTCCATTTCCATCGCCCAACAGACCCCAACATCAGTCTACTAGAAGGGTCTCGACTCCCAAACTGGTACACTTCTTCCTTCTCTCTTCATGTATGGACTCTATCCCCCATTCCCAATTCCTCCAGCATTTTTGTCTACCTTCGATGAGGTGTTCCTGACCAGGGCATCGGAGTTCTTTCTTAAACATGGGACATCGCGTGCGTAACTTCTATGCATAGATGAGGCTGTCACCGTTTTGGCGTAGTTCCGCAGGATCACATGGGACCCCAAACAAACAAACATAGATAGAAACAGGACGAGCATTTTACTAATATATAAATGTAATTTTGCAATTTAAAATTTCAGTGGACTGAATTTAACTTGTGTTCAAAGTTTAAAGCTGAAGAATACTGCAGTCAGCTCTAAATGGTCCAATATACTCAATGGTTAATTATGTATTACACAGGTAACTTTTCCACTGGGAGTAAGCGTTTGAAAGTTCTGTCATCCTTTAAAAAGGCAAACTTTGCAAATAGAGCACTGGATAAATGAATGGGACCAAAGGCAATAAATCCCCAGGATGTGATGACCTGGATCTAATTTTTGAAGGCGGTGGTGATCGATAATGGTAGATACACTGGTTGTCACCTCAATAATTCTACAGATCCCAGACCGATTCCTTGAGAATGTAGTTGAACAAATGTAATGCTACTTTGTAAGAAAATTGGGAAGAGAAAACAAGCAACTATAGATGTGATATCCAGGTGTGAGGAAAATGCTGGAATTAAAAGTTAAGAATATCATAACAGCATCCTTACGTTGAGTCAACGTAGATTTATGAAAGAGAAATTATGTTTTTTTTTTTGCAATTGCAACTAGCTGTAGAAAAGGGCAAAATTGTTAATGTGTTGTTTTGAACTTTCAGAAGGTTGCTGATCAGATACAATGACAAAACAAAATTAGAGCATATGGCACTGGGAGCAATACAGACTGAGGTTTGGTTAACAGACAGTAATCAGAGAGAGTTGGAATAAGCAGGATATTTTGCATTGGATAGTTAATATCCAGCATTGTGCCTCAGGGATCAGCACTGGGAGACCAGCTGTTCACAACCCATATCGCTGTTTTGGTAATCATGCTGATGATCGTAAACTATTCTTCAACCAAAAAAGCACTTACTCGTAGGATTCTGTTGAAATCTTCTTTATCAACCCTGAGAAAATGACAGTTATCTTCACGAAGCACGATGGAAGCTGCTCTCGGAGCATCATTCACCAGTGCTAATTTTCCAAAATCATCCCCTTCCTGCAATGTGCAGACTACAGAAACTGTAATATTGGACAAGATTAGTCATTTATATTAAAGCTTTGCAACCATTATCTAATAAATATATAATTAAGGTGCACATTCTATGTATATTTTCTTTTTATATCTATTAAAGGGCTCTATAAATACCCAGCCAAATATGATACAATAAACTAGGCAGGTTACATTTAAATATACATCAATATAAATTTAAAAAGATGACACAGCTACTACGCTTACTGTATACAAGATGGGCATTGTCAAGTCTGAACATGTATTTTCATTTCTAATGATGTGCGAATGATGTGTTCACTATATAGTCATGGTTAATTTTTATTTAAGTATTCTTGGAATTATAATTGTCTGAATCTTTCAAACCTTCCACAAAAGATAGTAAGTTGCAAGTTGTACCTTGCCATAGATAACAACATTCACGGAGCCCTTGAGGATAATGTACCATGAAGTGCCCTCTTCTCCTTGATTGAACACTGCAAGGATGAAAACAAGAATCATCTAATTTCAAATGCATAAAATTCATTAAATATTTGAACAGCAGAAGCAGTTTGTTTTTAAACTTCATTAGAAATGCATAAAATTGAGCATTTGTTCTCTTTACAGTGTGTAGAAACATATTACTTTACTAATAGCGAGTGTAAAGTCTCTGATTCAAGACCTGTAGATATAAAGTTTTTGGTAAACCAGGCTGATGATCGTAAACATTTTTACTGACGTTACTCGTAGGATTCTGAAGAAATCTTCAAAAACAGGAAAGCAGACAGTTATCTTATCGAAACGGTGGCCGAGCTGGAAAGGGGGAGATGCATTCACCAGACCTAATTTTCAAAATCATCCCAGTCATTGAAGGTACTACCATGCATATTGGCAAGATTAGGCATTTAAATTAAAGCGAATGGTATGTTAGCTTTCATTGCAAAAGGATTTGAGTATACATTCTAGAGAGGTTCTTTTGCATCCATTAAAGGGCTCTATAAATGAGAGCCACATATGATGGAGTATTGCGTACATTTTTGGTCTCAATAAATCTTAAAAAGAAGGACAGCTACTGCCATAGGGAGTGCAGATGGGCATTGCCAGCTGACTGATTCATTTCTGGGATGTCAGAATGATGTGTTCACTATGAAGTCATGGTTGGATAGACTTGGTTTATATCTCTAGAATTATAATTGTCTGAATCTTTAGAAACCTTCCACAAAAGATAGTGAGGGGTTGGAAGTTGCTACCTTGCATAGAAGATTGTTTCCGGAGCCCTTGAGGAGTAATGTACCATGAAGGGGTCACAGCTTAAGGATCCTTGATTGAACACTTAAACCGAGAACAAGAATCATCTTTTTTCAAATGCATAAGAGTCATTAAATATTGGAACTCTCTGCCACAGAGGGTGTTTTTAAACTTCATTAGAAATGCATAAAATTGAGCATTTGTTCTCTTTACAGTGTGTAGAAACTTATATTACTTTACTAATAGCGAGTGTAAAGTCTCTGATTCAAGACCTGTAGATATAAAGTTAATTTTAAACCAGGCTTAATTTATATTTTTACTGACGTTAGTTATGGAAGAAGATATAGCATATAGTGCAGCTTTTGTACCAAGTAGTTAATATTGCTTTTATCTTTGCAAATCAAAAATTGCAGAAATAAATATTTGTTTCCACTACAATTATTTTGCATTAAACATCGATATATGGCATTAATACTTTTCAGAAATCCATGTTGGATTAATATAATTTTTCAAATTTGTTTATAGAATGTGACAATTTTCGACCTTGACCACTAATGCTGTCTGTCTGGTGTTTGAACATTCTCCCTGTAATTAGGTTAATTGGATACTGTAAATTGCCACTATCGTCTCCTCCAACAAAGATGCTGAGCATTCCACCCATAGATGCCTGCTGTGCTTCCCATGGTCAGCTCAATTAGTCATTTGCACCCAAACCAAACATTTGTGGGCAGTGAATAAGATCCAGCACAACTCAGCTAAATGGATTGATACTTCAAAGAACTCTGAGCCTAATTTAGTCATCCCCTTTGGTTTACTACTTTTTGAGCTCAGTCAAGGCAAGTAAAATAGCTTTTGTTTTTACTTTCAATTTTAACAATTCCAACTAAAATCTTTTCAAATCCTTTAGATTAATTCCGTACTTACAAACTGTCCCTGCTTTGGCATGAGATTCAAAGACCAAAACACCAGCAAGTTCCCGTTTCACCTTGGAAAAAACAAAGAAAAAAGTTGTCTCCAAAGGCAATTTTATTAGCCTGATTTATTATAATGTCAAACGTTGATATGTTTGATCATACTTAAAATGCAAAACATTGTAAATATGGTTAAAATATAGATACAAACTAGATTAAAAATACTTGGAGATGGTATTTGCTGAAAATTTAACATAGACCTTGAGGTTTTGTTTGCACCCAGCAAGTTATTATATTGCTATGGAAGGAGAACTGGAGAGTACTTCAATAGGCTAGCATGCAACACGATTTAAGGGTTATGCTCCTATCCCACTTAGGAAACCTGAACGGAAACCTCTGGAGAGTTTGTGCCCCACCCAAGGTTCCCGGAGGTTTTTGTCAGTCGCCCTACCTGCTTCCACTATGTGTAACCTCCGGCAACCACCTGCAACCTACGGGAACCGCACGGAATCCTTGGGTGGGGCGCAAAGTCTCCAGAGGTTTCCGTTCAGGTTTCCTAAGTGGGACAGGGGCATTAGTCTGCAAGTGTACTGCAGAGAAAGGGAAAGCAGAAGTAGTCAATGAAAACTTCAAGGATATAGAAGCTGGAGCTCTGAAGCTGTATATGTTTCCAGCTTCATTTTTGAGTTGCAGTGAGAAAGATGATGTGGTGGCAATGGAGGAGAAGAATGTTCAGGCTGACAATACATCATCTTCCAAATCTCAAAAGGAGTCAAATTGCATTCTCAATTAAAACAAAATTAGTTACCAATAGGAAATCAGCCAGGTGGTGACTACCTGAAACATCCAGACAACTGTGGAAATGGACTGGAAGAAAATGTGCAGCAGCACTCTTGTTGATCTTTCTCATTTACTGTAGGTTATATTTCTGGGATATAGCACTGTTTGCAGATACAGGTTCTGAAAATGGACAATGGCTGGATTGTTGGGAATCCAAATATTAGTTCTAGTGAAGAAGGTGTAGGTTCCACTAACTGCACACTTCCTTGAAATGCAAAGATTTAAAACTTTGAATAACTGGAAGCACCCCATAAAATGTTCATTGGGGCTTGTAAAACCAGGAATGCTGCCACCTCTCCTTCACAACAAATGAAGGTAAGAGAAAAAAGACTGACTAACATGTTTTCACATATGATTGGTGACATATTGCCATGGCCACGGAAGCACAACAGTCATGGCCATGGAAACTGAACAAGATGGACAGTGACAATTGTTGCTGGGAATCTATTAACAAATTGATTTTGATCTCAAGTGCTCATGATTTGAAATGGTGGTGCTCAGCACAGGTCAAACTGACCCCAACCAAAATTAAATTGCAAGTAGCTATTTGCAAGTTGCAAGGGTAGCAAAGTGGCACAGCAATAGAGTAGCTGCCCCATGGCACCAGAGTCCTGGACTCGATCCTAACCTTGGGCGCTGTTGGTGTGGAATTTGCACATTCTCCTTGACACCATGGATTTCCTCCAACATTCCAAACACACGTGGGTTAAATTGTCCCTAGTGCATAAAGACTGGCTGCGAAAGTCTGATAACTACGGTGAACGATGGTCAGCATGGACTCCATGTGCCGCGAGGCCCGTTTCAATGCTGTACCTTTCAATCATTCAAAGTAAACCTCCAATCATGTAAATATTACACTGCAATTAAAATGGTTAGATTTAAGCTCAGAATATGAAATCAAAGAAAGGAAGCTTACTGCGGTAGAAAATTGCAATAAGGCTTTAATGTGTAACAATTCTTCATATATGATCTCTAAATCATCAACCGTCCTCTGGTTTGGCCTGTGAATTACACATAAACAATAAAAATATAAGTGTAAATGTTTCCAAAATTAAATTAGTTAATAACTATTCTTAATTCTCAGTGGAAATATTTCCCTCCTGTTCTTAACCACTCAAAACTGAAAAACCATCTGAAGAAATAAATGACTTTTGTTATTTCACCAATCTTAAATAGCATTAAAACATAAAAGCAGACCAATATGTACCTTGTTACATGATTTACTGCTGGTTACAGTAATATTTTAAATATCTATTTTTTTCTGAATTATTTAAAGTGTGTGAATATATATTTCTGATTGTAAAAATAATTGGATTAAAGATGGAAAGCTAAAGAAGAAACTCAGGTGACTATTTGGATGTCTAAATTGAGAAGCTGAACCAAACAATTACAGTTGTCCCCCCACAAGGGTCTTTTGTGGATGTCGTGTTGGATTGATTTATTATTTGGAATGATATAACTCCACCATTGTCTCCAAACATTATACAATGCACTGACCAGGATAGATTAAATTGACCAAACTTAATAAAACTTAAATCTTTTTACTTTAATTCCTAACCTACATGAGTCAAGTTGGCATAAGTTTTCCTACTCACTGTTTCTGTAAAATCATTCTCATGTGGGCATCTGGCCCAATTTGAGAAAGTAGAAGCATTGTTTCCTGCAGCTCCTCCTCACACTCTTTCTTCTCTTCATCTGTCGGTGCATGGGCATCCTCTTTTTCATCATCGAGGAAACGATAGAACAGGTACTTGTCCTGAAAATTGTGCTCTTGGTCTGCTAGGAGAGCATTAATTTACACATTTAAATCTAAAGTCTGTTGGTTTCAGTGCAAAGACAGGCAGGTTGACATAAAACAATATAGAGCATCAATATCTTCAGATATTCACTCTACCATCTTGGTAATTTAGTTTAACCTTTGCTCTTTAACTGTTCTATAATGACCAGACTGCAACATACTAATCCAATCTCATCCACGACCCTCCCTGGCTTTTTTAATGCCATTCTTTAAATATATTCCCATTTTACTTTCATTGTAAGAGCTGCATTGAATTTACTCAGTATAGTTTTGTCCATTTCAAGATAATGGCTGAAGAAACTACAGGTCACAATTGCCAATGATTATTTTGGAGTGCATCTAATCGTACCCACCTTGCGGATTTAATAAAATTGAAGATTTAGGAGAAAGACCTCAGATTTGTGTACCTTCAGAAGCACATCGAGGCTGCTCCCTGACTGAACTCTGCTCCATCAACTGAGAAAGAGTCTGAAGAAGGGTTCTGACCTAAAAACTCCTCCAAAGATGCTGACTGACCCATTGAGTTACTCTAGCATTTTGCGTTCTATGCAAGATTCGAGCTTCACCTGTAGCTCCATCAACTGAGGTACTTGTATCCATGTGAAGTAAATAAACATCATCATCTTCACTTCCCACATTCAGCGATAAATTCCCAACATGAAAACGTGTCCACATTCCTCCTACACATCCTATGACAATTTATATTCCAAACACATTCCTGAATAAACTGAGTATCCACGGCACTCTGGGGCAGTAAGCTCACATTCATCAATGAAATACAAGAGCAGATTTAGGATCATTTGGGATCATTTGGAACAGTTATACAGAATTAAGATGGTGTCAATGGAAAATCCTAAAATTTGGTGAGAAGTTGCAAATCTATTTTATGCTCTATTCCCTACATCCAACATTTGTGCCGTGTTCCATAGCATCAGAACATTTTTTATTGGCCAATATTTTATCAGCAAATCTAAACTTCCAGATTTTGCTACATAATTTCAATTCTTCTTATATTAAAAGACAAAATTAGAATTTTGTTTTTATCATTACTGAAAAGTTTACTGTAATTAAATGCACATACATTGGATCCCATTTTTGTATGCAACATGCCACATTTAATTTCAGATCATAGAATGGTACAGTACAAGAACAGGCCCTACGATGCACAATGTCTGTGCCAGACATAATGCCAAGACCATCACTTATCTAAACTTGTTTAAACTTCCTAAAAGACCATTATTGATAGCAAAATAAGTGAACTGTTATAGATTTATTGTAAGTATATATTCACTAGCGGTAAAGTAATGATGCAGTCATTATAAAAAAGATAATATTTTTACCATGGTTCATGACACCTTCTTCAAGAAGGACCTGCCACATGCCCACAGCCTGGGTACGGGAATGGACACAAGTGGTCTGCTGTATCATCCAGTCTACTAACTCTGTCCCAACGCAGCATTGTCTGGATGAAAAGAACACGTTGAGAGTAATTATTTTCAAAAATACATAATGTTAAAATACCCCGATCAGTAAAATGATTATGGGACATAAGTGTAGTTAAGTTTCAATCATAATAAGTGTAAGTTGGTGCTTCTTCTTTCTTTCACTTGATGTCCTTGCTCTTGGTTCTTTTTTATATTCTCCAGTTTTCTTATATTATAAGGCTTGGATAGAGTGGATGGTTCCATGAGTGGGAAAGTCTAGGATAGAGCTCATAGCCTCAGAATTTAAGGAATTTTTTTAGGCAGGAGATGAGGAGAAATTTCTTCAGTTAGAGGGTGGTGAATCTGTGGAATTCTTTGCCACAGAAGGCTGTTGAGGCAAAGTCAGTGGATATAATTAAGGCAGTGATAGATTATTGATTAGTACAGGTATCAGGGGTTATGAGGGGGGGCAGGAGAATGGGGTTAGGAGAGCTAGATCAGCCATGATTGAATGGTGGAGTAGACTTGTTGGGCCAAATGGCCTAATTCTACTATCTCTTATGATCTGATCTGGTTCCAGTTCTGCAGTTCTCCAGAGCCTAATTGCACAGGCCAAATTTGTTATGAAAATGAAGTATCAATAGGCACGAAGTTTGTAACTTAGGTCAGAAGTTATTTTCAAAACCCTCTGTCAAAAGAAAATGGTACCAATGGTAGGAAGGACAGGGTTCATAGTTAAAGTCAAGACATAAAGACTGCCAGAACACAGTAGTACATGTAACACTCTCTTTTATACATAATGATAAACCAGTTTGAATTTCTGAAAGTGGGGAGATGTCTTCACTAGCTGACCAATGCCAACAGAAGCTGCAAGATACATAGGTAACTTACCGTTCTTGATACCCACTGTCTACCTCTCCTACTAAAACTCAGTTTCATGACATTCTATGGTAACCTTTGCCACCTTTTCTCTTCTAGACCAAACATTAAACTTTCAGCATCACATTGATGTACATGACATCATTCTAAATGATTTATCCCCAGTGATGACGATATTCCAATCTCAGGTCAGGTACATAGGAATTTCAAAATGTCTTTACAAATAACATGCAAATTCTCCAGCGAAGAAATGGAGCCTGTAGTAGATGGATGAAGGAACAAGATGGAAGATGGAGCTGAAAATGGAGTAAATAGGATTACATTGTGGAAGGAATCAGTGTAGGAGAGATACAAAACAATTTGCAACCATGAAAACCACACAAGGACACACAGTGCCCTCCATAATGTTTGGGCCAAAGACCCATCATTTATTTATTTGCCTCTGTACTCCACAATTTGAGATTTGTAATAGAAAAAAAAATCACATGTGGTTAAAGAGCACATTGTCAGATTTTAATAAAGGGTATTTTTATACAATTTGGTTTCACCATGTAAAATTTACAGATGTGTTTATACATAGTCCCCCCCATTTCAGGGCACCATAATGTTTGGGACACAACAATGTAATGTAATTGAAAGTAGTTAAGTTTAGTATTTTGTTGCATAGCCTTTGTATGCAATGACTGCTTGATGTTTGCAATTCATGGACATCACCAGTTGTTGGGTGTCTTCTCTGGTGATGCTCTGCCAGGCCTGTATTGCAGCCATCTTTAGCTGATGATTGTTTTGGAGGCTAGTCCCCTACAGTTTTCTCTTCAGCATATAAAAGGCATGCTCAATTGGGTTCAGATCGGGTGATTGACTTGGCCACTCAAGAATTTACAGTTTTATTAGCTTGGAAAAACTCCTTTGTTACTTTAGCAGTTTGTTTGGGATCATTGTCTTGCTGTAGAATGAACTGCCGGCCAATGAGTTTTGAGGTATTTGTTTGAACTTGAGCAGATGGGATGTGTCTATACACTTCAGAAATCATTATGCTACTACCATCAGCAGTTGTATCATCAATGAAGAAAAGTGAGCCAGAACCTTCAGCAGCCATACATGCCCAGGCCATAACACCCCCACCACCGTGTTTCATAGATAAGGTGGTATGCTTTGGATCTTGGGCAGTTCCTTCTCTCCCCCATACTTTGCTCTTACCATCACTCTGATATGTTAATCTTCATCTCATCTGTCCACGAGACCTTTTTCCAAAACTATGGCTGCTCTTTTAAGTACTTCTTGGCAAACTATAACTGGGCCATCATATTTTTGTGGCTAACCAGTGCTTTGTATTTTGCAGTGTTGCCTCTGTATTTCTGTTCATGGAGTCTTCTGCGGACAGTGGTCATTGACAAATTCACACCTGACTCCTGAAGAGTGTTTCTGATCTGTCGGACAGGTGTTTGGGGATTTTTCTTTATTATGGAGAGAATTATTCTGTCATCAGCTGTGGGGGTCTTCCTTGGTCTGCCAGTCCCTGTGGGGATAGCAAGCTCACCAGTGCTCTCTTTCTTCTTAATGATGTTCCAAACAGTTGATTTTGGTAAGCCTAAGGTTTGGCTGGTGCTCTTGTTTCTCAGTCTCATAATGGCTTATTTGACTTTAATTGGCACAACTTTGGTCCTCATGTTGATAAATAATAATAATAATAATATTTATTTATTTAACACTTTTAAACAAAATCACTTTGAACCAAAGTGCTTTACAGAGATTGATTAAACTAATTGAATAGATTAAATGTCAATAAATCCATACAAAATAAAAAAGAAAAAGAAAAAAAGGCACAGAACAGTACACTAAAGAAATCACCAAGAAACGTCCCCCCACAGCAGAATTCACTGTGAGGGAAGGCACTAAAAATATCCAGTTCTCCCCTCATAGTCCACCCGAGGTCGGGGTCTATATGTGGCCTCCTCAGCCAACCCGATATTTTCAGGCCCTCTGCCGCGAAGCTGAACAGCAATAAAAGTTTCCAAAGGTGATGGAAAGACTGGAAGAAAGACTAGGTGCTGAGAGCTCTCTTACACCTGCATTAAGGAGGCAATTAAACACACCTGAGCAATAACAAACATCTGTGAAGCCATGTTTCAAGTTTCAAGTTTGTTTATTGGTCACATACTCAATTATACAGGTATAACCAGTAGTGAAATGCTTAAGTGCCTGTCCAGTTGTGCATGGTTCCCCACTTACACATAACCCACATAAAACAATACCCACATATAACACATAATAAATATATACCCCATAGATACCACATAACCCACATAAAACAATACCCACATATAACACATAATAAATATATACCCCATAGATACCACATAACCCACATAAAACAATACCCACATATAACACATACCTCATAAATATACCACTTAACAAGTAGTGCTGTTACAAGCAAAGTGACAAGTGCCGTGGAACACCCGTGATGACAGTATGTTCCATCCAGTTCAGTCCCGTGTGTGTGTGTGTGTGTGTGTGTGTGTGTGTGTGTGTGTGTTTGATGGTGGCGAGGCGGGGCGGGGCGGGGGGTCTGGGCGGGGGGTGCAGGTGCAGGTGCTGGTGAGGAGGGTGGGGAGGGTTTGGGCGTTGGGGGGGGGGGGGGGGGGGGGGGGGGGGGACGGCGCGACACTCAGTGTGTCCCAAACATTATGGTGCCCTGAAATGGGGGGACTATGTATAAACACAGCTGTAATATTTACATGGTGAAACCAAAATGTATAAAAATACCCTTTAATAAAATCTGACAATGTGCACTTTAACCACGTGTGATTTTTTTCTATTCCAAATCTCAAATTGTGGAGTACAGAGGCAAATAATTAAATGGTGGGTCTTTGTCCCAAACATTATGGAGGTCACTGTATAAAACGACGGTGGGAAAGACTGGATGACAAGAACAGAGTAACATTAAAAGGATATTGAGATAAATTTAGGACCAGATATACAACTTACTCAAACAAGCTACAGTTGCCATTAAAATATAAAACAATTGAGGTTAATATCTGTAAGGAGAGAATTGCAAATTAAAATCATGTTGGATTTATGTTATAACTTGGCTCAAAAACATGGCCAAACACGATCGACAAACTATAAAACGGTTATAGATGTAGTGGAGAAGGTGCAAAAAAGGTCTATTATATTTGGACTGTTGGGTTATACCTCCGTGCAAAGATTGTTCAGACTGGAGCTCATTTTTCTAGAAAGATAAGAGATCTTTAAGATTGCATAAAAGACATTGAAAGTGAATTTCAGAGAACACAGTTCTCAAAGAAAATGATTCATTTCATCATACTTTGATGTCATTCAATTATTATTTCATTTTACCCAGTTTGGAAGGCATTCATTAGCTTGTAGTCAAGATGGCGTAGGCCCAAATTGTACCAATCCCAGAGATCCCTTCACTCCCTAAAGTACCAATTACAGCTCAGATGGCTCCCCTCAACCACAAGATGGGAAACTGAAGAGAGTTGGAACCATTGTTGTTCCTTTGTTCTCCTACATTGACTTTGGTTTTATTCAATTCTTTCCGTTGGCAGTACTCATTACCAACTTCAAGTATAATGATTTCTACAAAAGAAAAGCAATATTTTAAAGAATTACCAAAATATGCATCACAATTACGACTACACCATACTCACTTGTAGGTTTTCAGGTGGTACTTCCGATCTCTTATCATGTGAGGAGCTTGCGATAGTATTGCATTTCGTAAAATCTTTCCAGCTCTGAGAATTTTTTGAGAAGGAACCTGGTATAAAATAGAAAATTCAAGTAATCAATTCACACCCAATATATTTGAATATTCTACATTTGATGGTTTTAAAGAGAATTAAAAAAAAACAATTAATTTGTAAGTGACAATGATTTGACTAATAGCAAGTACCTTGTAAAGAAAAGGAGACTTTACACAACACGTTTCACATGTCTCTGGAATGGGACTAGAACATGGAGCAAATAGAGCATCTCAAAATGCTTCCATATTGGAACTTGTTACAATTAAATCTTTGAATTAATCTATTCAAATCCAAGGGTATAATTTTATTTTGTTGGAAACTCAGGGGCACGCACACAGACAATAAAGGATAGTCTGTTCCCAGAGCTAGTCTACTCATACTAAAATGGAACAACATCAGCTAAAACAAAATGCTTTCCAATATTTTGTTGGTCAAGGACACCATATGGGCTTTTCCTAAAAATTAGCTCATGTGTGGTTAGTGATGGATATTACGAGAGGATCTCTTGTGAACTGTCTGGGAATTCTCAGGAAATATTTGTAAGTGAAGAAATTATTTCCTGAGTTCAGCATTCAAAGATTGGAGGAGACAGTGGAGTCTGAAAATGTAACTCAAATATTGACTAGTCTCCTGACACCTAAGTTAGTAATATATAACTGGCCAGGTTAGAAAGATATGACTTTAGTGCAAAGACATAGAGGTTTGGTTTAATGTTCAGTTCAGCACTACATGCGAGTCAACCAAAACAAATACTTCCAGCTGCAAAATTTGAATTATTCTGTGTTGTCAATAGTCTGGCAAATCAAGCTGTTAAACAACTTAATTTATCCTTGGTTATAATCTATGCTGATTAGCCAGCATATTTCAATACATTTTTCACTGCCCCTGAACTGGTCACCTGCATGGGGCTATGCAGTTTAATTCACCTCAGCCTGAATTAATCTGGGAGCCCAGCTCCTTAGTGTGACGGTGCAGTATAGGGTCTGTTAGCTACCCTCACAGAATAGTTCAAGTGGATGGTGAAACCCCTCCTCCAAGGTCCCTGCCCGTAAAAATTGAATGTTTGACATTCAAAGTAACTCAGGATCTGTCAAGGTGGTTCATGGTCTAAAGCAGGGGCTGGCAACCTTGTTCTGCATAGGTGCCAGGAGCCATGTCTGTGAGCAGATGGCGGGCCACATCTATCGCCATAGTGTGACTTAGTGGCGTTTTTCATATTATTTTTCACGTGTTTTTCAATTAGTTTTCTGCAGTTCCCAGGTCCCTCGCTTCCCCGCGACTGGCTGCAGTTCCCAGGCCGGCTCGCCTGCCCCGGGACTGGCTGTAGCACCCAGGTTGCCTACGTGACCTGGGACTGGCTGCAGTTCCCAGGTCGTCTCGCCTGCCCCAGGTCTGGCTGTAGCACCCAGGTTGCCTAAGTGACCCGGGACTGGCTGCAGTTATCAGGTGTCGAAGACGAATTGAAAAGAAATACGCCTGCGGGCCGGATGATTTTGGTTACGAGTCGGATCGGGCCTGTGGGCCGTAGGTTGCCAACCCCTGGTCTAAAGCAAACACTTTAAAAAAATGCAAAACCTTTAAACAATGTAAATGAAGATACTTTCCCCTGCAACTGCAGGTATGCAACACCTTTACCTCCCCCCTCAACTCCATCCAAGGACCCAAACAGTCTTTCCAGGTGAGGCAGAGGTTCACTTGCACCTCCTCCAACCTCAACTACTGTATCCGCTGTTCCAGGTGTCAACTTCTCTACATCGGCGAGACCAAGCGCAGGCTCGGTGATCGTTTCACTGAACACCTCCGCTCAGTCCATCTTAACCTACCTGATGTCCCGGTGGCTCAGCGCTCCCATTCCCAATATGACCTTTCTGTCCTGGGCCTCCATTGTCAGAGTGAGGCGCAGCACAAATTGGAGGAACAGCACCTCATATTTCACTTGGGTAGTTTACACCCAGCGGTATGAACATTAACTTCTCTAACTTCAGATAGCCCTTGCCTTCTCTCTCCCTCCCCTTCCCCTTCCCAGTTCTCCCAACAGTCTTATGGACCTGTCCCACTTAGACGATTTTTTAGGCGACTGCCAGCGACTTAGGACAATGGAATTCACCGAAGTCAACACCGGCGACAACCTACGACAGCACCTACGACAACCTACAACAGCCCAAATTGTCGCCACTATCGCTGAAAACTTTTAAACATGTTGAAACAGTCGCCTAACAAATCGCCTAAGTGGGACAGGCCAATTACTGTCTCCGCCTACATTCTATCTTTGTCCCGCCCCCTGCCCTGACATAAGTCTGAAGAAGAGTCTCGACTTGAAAGACACCCATTCCTTCTCTCCTGAGATGCTGCCTGTCCCGCTGAGTTACTCCAGCATTTTGAGTCTACCTTCAGTCATTTAGACAGTTCACTTCAAATTATTGAAAGAGTAAAAATAAATCAAAACTGGGATTCCAAGAGTAAGCACCAAAAATTATGCAACAGTTTCTTTCATATTGAAAGTATCAAGATGCAGTTTACACACTTGTTCCCTTTGATTTTGCTCTGTCTGATACACTGGGTGCAATTTAGAGATTATATAGAAGTTTGAGGAAACATAGTGGAGATGTTGGTTTATACAAAAGGATATAAAGTGCCGGAGGCAGAGAACATGAACAGGCAATGTCTTGGGTCAGGATACCCTACACCAAAAGCATGACACATACTCAAGTGTGAACACTGGAATTAATTTAATGAAGAACTCTTCCAATCTCACAGACCTGGCAGACTCAGTTACAATATTCGTGTACAAAGGTTACTGAGGTGTAATATAAAAAATCAGGAATCAGGGAGGTACTCAGGACAACAAAGGTTAAAATTTAGATTTCTCAATGTGCAGGTCTGAAGGAAGCAGCAACAGGAATATATTTCCGTTTCAGCTAAAGAACCGACAACAGTGACTTTCCATGACCATTTAACATCTGCATCATTGGGGTGATTTTGGAATTCAAACTGTATAATTTCACTAAAACCTGAGTAAATCTCCACAAATCATGAATAATTCCAATTATTTTGGTTTGACATTTCCTACAGAAATAATGCGATGGTTATAGCTATTACTGGAAGATACTTTACTTTCATTTGCATGGAATTACATATAAGAATATACGATTTAAAATCAGGAGTAAGCCATCTAACCCTTGGAGCCTGTTTTGTCATTCATTTAGATCACAGGTGATCTTTTACATCAATGCTATTTTCCTGTATCATTCTCATTTCGTTTACCATTTAGAAATCTGTCAATCTCTGTTTTGATTGATCTCAGGCACTGAATCTCTGTAGCCCTCTAGAATAATGAATTCCAAAAGATTCCCTGCCTTCCGAGTGAAAAACCTTTCCTCTTCATCACAATCCCAATAGCCTACTCCTTATTCCATGGTTAGATCTCTGGTTCTTAATTCTTCAACCAAGGTTTCAATGAGAATGCTCTCAATCTAAAGAATGTTTATTTTTGTCATTCCGGCCAGCCTGAAATGACTTCTGCCACACTTGTCCTTTTAGGCACACTGTTCTTTAAATATCTTCTCTGGTCTTTTCAGGTAGGCTTTACTGTTTATTACTTTCCCTATGTAACTAGCAAACAAATAATGTACGGTCCAGTTGTACGCAGAGAAAGGGTTCCCATCATTTATTACATTATTTAATGGAACACATGACAGCAAGTGACCCATACAACCACAAGGCAATTAATTTTATCAACAAGGAAGTCTTCAATTCAATAGGTATCTGCAGTGGTTATGCTGCAAAATACCTTCTCATACTTGTTAACTCCTGTCACTCTTGAATTCATTACAATACTTTTTTATTACTTAACAATGTACTTAATGAATCAGAGTAATATATCAAAATAATTGGCAGTGATCAGCATTTTGAATTTTACATGTCTGGATAAATGTAATGAAACCCTACAAAATACAGTCCTGCAAGAGGTTCAAGAATAATTTTTGCTGCATCCTGCAGTCATTTAGAACTGTAAGAAACAAAAACAAATCTGGAAGCAATCAGCAAGTCAGAAACAGGCATAATGTTTCAGTTTGATGATCTTTCAGCAGAATCATCACATGAAGAAAGATCATTGACTCAAGATGTTAGTTGTTTTTGACCAGCGGAGTTATTTCTAAATTTACCTGAATTTTTAATTTCAGATTTTCAGTACCTGCATTTTTTTTTCTTTTCCACGTCCAGTAAAGCGTTTTAAAATTTGACAGATGGAAAGATTTGGAAGTTCTCCGCCATAAGTCAATTAGCAGCAGAAGCGATCTGCTAAGATCGTTAGAAAAGGTGTTTTTTTTTCCTCTTTTAAAAATGATCATTGTGACATGCATCAAACTAATGCCCTTGTACCTGTTTGCATTACATATATTATTGCTCATGCTTTTCCTAAAAATTGACTGGAGATATTTTATAGATTGGATTAAGTTGCATAAAAGTTTAAATCTCTGTGCTCGGAGCCTTTGGCTTGGATTTTCTGATACTTTTAATTGATCCAAATTGCCCCCAGCAACTGATTGCAGTCTATAGATATTATTGTGTGTATAAATTAGTAAAGGACAAAAAGCATTTGGATACGCTTTAGGACTTGGATGTCCGACAACCATATGGATCTGGGTCTATAGTCCCTTACACCTACAAAACTTTCATACATATATCTGTCCAAATGCCTTTTGAACGTCATCATTGTATTCACTTCTCTAGGGCATCTGGCAGCTTGGTCCTGATATGGACTATTCTCAGTGTAAAACTTTCTCCCGAGGTCCCACTTAAATCTCTCCGGTCTCACCTTAAGCTCTGCCCTTTAATTTTAGAATCTTCTACCCTGGGGAAAAAAGGCTGAGCATTCGCTTTATCCATGTCCTTCATGATTTTGTATAATTCAATAAGTTCACCCCCCACAGCCTCCTCGGCTCTAAAGAAGAAAAATCCAGCCTATTCGTATAACTCAAGTCCTGCTGAATTTCTTCTACGCCCTTTACAACTTAACAGCATCTGTCTTATAGCTGGATGGCCAAAACTGCACAGTACTCCAAGTATGGTCTCACCAAGACTTTTACAACTGCATCGTGTTCCAATTCGTGTACTCATACCCTTCTCAATGAAGGCAAGAATACCAAATGCCTTCATACCCAAAGTGCCACTTTGAAGGAAACCATGCACTTGTACTCCTAGATCTCTCAGTTCTACAGCACTCTTCAGGGCTATATCATCGACTGTGCAAGTCCTGCCCTGGTTTGACATGACAAAATGTAACACCTCATTCCTTCCTACTAATAATCTTTAAATATAATAAATCCAAGAAATAATCTGATTTTAAAGTAACTATTTTATGAATTGTAATTTAGTAGGCATCTTATTAAGAAAGTTTAGTTTAGTTTAGAGAAACAGTGTGGAAACAAGTGCTTCAGCCCGTCAAGTCCACGCTGATCATCAATTACCCGTAGTACTAGTTTTATGTTATCCCAATTTGCATGCACTCCCTACACACCAGCGACAATTTACAGAAGCCAATGAACCTACAAACCTGCACATTTTTGGGATGTGGGAGCAAACTGGCATGCCTGGAGGAAACCCATGAAGTCAAAAGAAGAAGATGCAAACTCCACACAGACAGCACCCCAGGTCAGTATTGAACACAGGTCTCTGGCGCTGAGAGAAACAGCTCTACCAGCAATGCCACAGTGGGAACATTTCTTTAATACTCACCTGTAGCGGCACCTAGTGGTGGGGTGGAGAGGGCAGAACCCTCGTCATTGCTCGGTGCAGTCATGTGACCCCGGGGTGTTGGATTTTGTGGGCTTTTGGGGTGTGTCAGTTAGTTAGTCAGCGTTCCTCCCAGCATCAGGAGCTATTATTGTTAGTTCAATCCAGGGGTGGGGAACCTGCGGCCTTCTAAGCGGCCTTCTAGGCCATTAAGTGCGGCCTTTTGAATTAGTCCAAATTTTGTAGAACAAATCTTTTTATTATTATTAATATGTTTTTGTTCATCTTTTATTATTTTTATTTTAATCTTAAAATGAACATTTAAAATACCAAAGAGTAAAAGAAGATTCAACAAAATAATCCTCCCAGACTGACGGCCACATTTAAAACATTAGTAAGTCATGAGGGCTATTTTAACAAAATAATGTACATTTTGAAGTATATCTAATTGAAGTTTCTTAAATGCTGCCTTATTAGATTACAGCTAACTTAATGCGGCCTTCCACCATGAAAAGGTTCCCCACCCCTGGTTCAGTCAGACACGCGTACTTCACGGGTGTTTGTTCATTTTTATTAAAAAATAAAAATAATTTTGCTCGATCTGTCTGGCCTCACTACACCCCAGTCAATTACCCTCTTACCTTCCTGTAATGTAATACTTTAAAAATGTCCACTTCCTTTAAGCTCCTGCTCTGGGTTACTACCACTAGTTATTCTTACTAGTTTGATTTTTCTTTAAAATTCCAACATGTCACATCTTTCCCCTCTTCAATGAATGTCTGCAATTTACCAAAAGACAACTTCTTCAGTATGTTGAATTGCACACTGTCTGTGCATAAGGAAGAAAACATTTATTTTGTAATCCCACTCTCAGTTGACAGTAATTATCAAGTAACTGTTCCAGATGACCACACGATCAACAGAGAAACTGCTTTTTTTTCATGGACTAACATTTTATTTGTTAAAATTGCTTCAGAATCTAAATGCCTCCTTACTTAAATATTCCACCCATCACCAAATTCTGACCTTTGCACCCAACTGAAATGTATTTCAGCAAAATATATTGGGCACACACAACTTTGAACATGCACCATGATGGATCACTGGGCACGAAGGTCACAACTCCCCCTGGGAGCTCATTCACACTGGAGCTTTGTTCTTAATATCAGTGAATTTGCATAACATTTTGAATGTAACTTGTCTTCAAACAAGAGTGAGAAATCTACAACAATTACACTGATATGAAACCGTTTCTTTAGCCCACATGGACTGAAAATTATTTTTTAATAACAATGGTGGCAACTTCTTGCCTGTTTCCCAAGTTCCAACAGGTCTTTCTATCCAATTTACTTGAATATGAGTTTTCTAAATGTTTGCTAAAATGGCATTGTACAGCATTGATACTGTCCATGTATTTTGCAAATTGGACTTTGAAGTGGGCAGAGTGTTTGTTCCATTTCTGAAAAAAGTTGTTTAAGATGTTTTGCATCGGGAACATGGTACAACTCCTTGACAATCTCCACTCTTCTTACCGGGTGGATAAGATTTCAATTTTAATGGTTCCAACTCCAAGAGTAATGTCTCTGGCCTTTGTTAAAAACTATCTCCAAGGCAATATCTCCAAGTTTGCGGATGACACTAAGCTGGGGGGCAGTGTTAGGTGTGAGGAGGATGCTAGGAGACTGCAAGGTGACTTGGATAGGCTGGGTGAGTGGGCAAATGTTTGGTAGATGCAGTTTAATGTGGATAAATGTGAGGTTATCCATTTTGGTGGCAAAAACGGGAAAGCAGATTATTATCTAAACGGTGGCCGATTGGGAAAGGGGGAGATGCAGCGAGACCTGGGTGTCATGGTACACCAGTCATTGAAGGTAGGCATGCAGGTGCAGCAGGCAGTAAAGAAAGCGAATGGCATGTTGGCTTTCATAGCAAGAGGATTTGAGTATAGGAGCAGGGAGGTTCTACTGCAGTTGTATAGGGTCTTGGTGAGACCACACCTGGAGTATTGAGTGCAGTTTTGGTCTCCAAATCTGAGGAAGGACATTATTGCCATAGAGGGAGTGCAGAGAAGGTTCACCAGATTGATTCCTGGGATGTCAGGACTGTCTTATGAAGAAAGACTGGATAGACTTGGTTTATACTCTCTAGAATTTAGGAGATTGAGAGGGGATCTTATAGAAACTTACAAAATTCTTAAGGGGTTGGACAGGCTAGATGCAGGAAGATTGTTCCCGATGTTGGGGAAGTCCAGGACAAGGGGTCACAGCTTAAGGATAAGGGGGAAATCCTTTAAAAACCGAGATGAGGAGAACTGTTTTCACACAGAGAGTGGTGAATCTCTGGAACTCTCTGCCACAGAGGGTAGTTGAGGCCAGTTCATTGGCTATATTTAAGAGGGAGTTAGATGTGGCCCTTGTGGCCAAGGGGATCAGAGGGTATGGAGAGAAGGCAGGTACGGGATACTGAGTTGGATGATCAGCCATGATCATATTAAATGGCGGTGCAGGCTCGAAGGGCCGAATGGCCTACTCCTGCACCTAATTTCTATGTTTCTATGTTTCTATCTGTCTTCCTTGCTTATTTTTCATATCAGATCTCGGTTCATTTCACCTGAACAGGTTTACATAAATTGTTTTCAACCATAATTCTGCTAAGTTATTAATTCATTTTAATAATCAAGTTGGTACTTGGTTGCATGTAAAGTAAAAGGATCTGTTGCATCCTGGTGAACATGGTGCAAGCAAACCTAGTAAAAGTTTCACTTATAAGGATGCAAATTTGCCAATGTTATGAAAAGCATAAAATCAGCACGTAAGCAACACTGAGGAGTCTCATGTTCTTAATTTATGCAACTGGTAATTATATAGTTAATTAGAGCTTCAATGTACAGTAGTTCCTCTGACTGCCAAAAATATATATGAAATTGAACAAAGGAAAATTTCTCTGCTACACTAACATTAGCAGAAAATAAGATTAAAAACCATTATAAAAATTCATCATGACTATTCATCCTTTAACAATACTTTAACGTTACCTACAAACTTTTCTCTTAACTGTACTTTGGTGGGGTCTTTCGAAAATGTTGATATTTCCCAAATTTCCTTACCTGTGAATAATTGTAAGTTAACCTCTGGATGTGAAAGACATTAGTTAAACACAAGTTCTTTGCTCTTTTTTTACTTTCCAGGAATCAATTGAAATAAGTATTTTGTTTCATACATTATAAATTACTTTTATTCCTCATCACATCAATCCTTATTTCACATTTTGCAGAGTTATGTGCATAACTTTAACCAGAAAACAATTTAAAAAAAACTTAAGGTACAGTCAGATATTATGCTTGTAGTATTGGCTGTATGAAGATTTCAATGTAGAGAATTTGAATTTAATTTTTTCTGTAAAGATTGATGTTTTGAGAGTAAAAGCTGTTGCTTGAAACTGAAAGCACCACATATTTGATTTGTCTGGAATATTTTTTTTAAACAAACATACAAGATTGTAAAGATACTTCAAAGAATTATTTAAAATTTCTGTACAGGGTAGGACTTCTCATCTATCGTTTTCATTTTTATATAAACCACCCACATGAACGAACTTATCATCAGGTTTTGTTTCTAACTTCATCTAGAGCTAATTTCTGATATATTAACACCTGTAAATTGCTGCAATTTTTGTTACCATTTTATTATCATCCAAATAAAATGGAAGAAATCTGTAACCTTCTTTGTTAGAAAATGGAAGTTGTATTTAAGCTCGGTACCCGATTCAGACCCTTTTATGTTCAAGGCAGGGAATACGAAAGCACAAATACCTCCGTATTCTGTAATTACTTGACATAACCATATTCACAACTAAAATAAATCAGCAATAGGCATTGGTCCATTATGATACAATTCCACGACTTGAGTTGGAAGTTCACCGTTATCCCCATAATTAATGGAAATAGAGTCATTCACTAATAATAGTTCTTCCACAGAGCGACACATCAGTAAAGTTACAAGCTAAAATTAATGCCACTTCTTTGGTGTTACAGGATTAATTTAGATACAAAAGTGAGTCATAAACATGCACATCACCCTAGGAGTTTAATGTGAGTTTACACTCTGTAAATTATCAGCTTCAGCTGTATTTCAGAGCATCAGAATGCCACCACAAAATAATTAATTTCAAAAAACAGTACTGACTCACCACAGGAGTTCATTTCTCTTTGTTAATAGTTAACACTAACTGTTGTAAGTTTATAATAATTGTGTGATCAGTAAAGTAAATTCATCAGTGCTGAGGACTTTGCATTTAGACATCCACATACTGAAGCTTAAATGGATGGAATACAAGTACCCTGGGGACCATGTGCAGTCAGCAGATACCCACTTGTTTTCCAATGGTGTCATGCTTGACAATGCAACAAAACATTTCTGATGGCACTCAAATTCAGTTTGTCTGCCTTTAGGGGTGCTGCATAAGCTTTGCAATTAAGAGGAAAACATTCAGGACCAAAGGAATTGTCTAGACAAAATACAGATGTTCTGATGCTACACTGAAGGGCACAGGACACAGTTCCTCAGGTAGTGGTAATCGGTTGTCAGAAGTAAATGAAAGGAGTATGTGTGGGAAGGAACTAAAGATGCTGGTTTAAACTGAAGATAGACATAAAAAGCTGGAGTAACTCTGCGGGTCATACAGCATCTCAGAAGAAAAGGAACGGGTGATGTTTCGGGTCGAGACCCTTCTTCAGACGGATAGTCTGGGGAAAGGGAAAAGAGTGAGATAGATGGTGATGTAGAGGGATATAGAACAAATGAATTATGCAAAAAAGTAACAATGATAAAGGAAACAGGGTCATTGTTAGCTGTTTGTTAGATGAGAACGAGTACAGCCAATGAGACTCAACAAGAAACATAGAAACATAGAAATTAGGTGCAGGAGTAGGCCATTCGGCCCTTCGAGCCTGCGCCGCCATTCAATACGATCATGGCTGATCATCCAACTCGGTATCCCGTACCTGCCTTCTCTCCATACCCTCTGATCCCCTTAGCCACAAGGGCCACATCTAACTCCCTCTTAAATATAGCCAATGAACTGGCCTCAACTACCCTCTGTGGCAGAGAGTTCCAGAGATTCACCACTCTCTGTGTGAAAAAAGTTCTTCTCATCTCGGTTTTAAAGGATTTCCACCTTATCCTTAAGCTGTGACCCCTTGTCCTGGACTTCCCCAACATCGGGAACAATCTTCCTGCATCTAGCCTGTCCAACCCCTTAAGAATTTTGTAAGTTTCTATAAGATCCCCTCTCAATCTCCTAAATTCTAGAGAGTATAAACCAAGTCTATCCAGTCTTTCTTCATAAGACAGTCCTGACATCCCAGGAATCAGTCAGGTGAACCTTCTCTGCACTCCCTCTATGGCAATAATCCCCTTCCTCAGATTTGGAGACCAAAACTGTACGCAATACTCCAGGTGTGGTCTCACCAAGACCCTGTACAACTGCAGTAGAACCTCCCTGCTCCTATACTCAAATCCTTTTGCTATGAAAGCCAACATACCATTCGCTTTCTTTACTGCCTGCTGCACCTGTATGCCTACTTTCAATGACTGGTGTACCATGACACCCAGGTCTCGCTGCATCTCCCCCTTTCCCAATCGGCCACCATTTAGATAATAGTCTGCTTTCCTGTTTTTGCCACCAAAATGGATCTCACATATATCCACATTATACTGCATCTGCCAAACATTTGCCCACAAACGCAGCCTATCCAAGTCACCTTGCAGTCTCCTAGCATCCTCCTCACAGCTAACACTGCCCCCCAGCTTAGTGTCATCCGCAAACTTGGAGATATTGCCTTCAATTCCCTCATCCAGATCATTAATATATATTGTAAATAGCTGGGGTCCCAGCACTGAGCCTTGCGGTATCCCACTAGTCACTGCCTGTCATTGTGAAAATGACCCGTTTACTCCTACTCTTTGCTTCCTGTTTGCCAGCCAGTTCTCTATCCACATCAATACTGAACCCCTAATGCCGTGTGCTTTAAGTTTGTATACTAATCTCTTATGTGGGACCTTGTCGACAGCCTTCTGGAAGTCCAGATACACCACATCCACTGGTTCTCCCCTATCCACGCTACTAGTTACATCCTCGAACAATTCTATAAGATTCGTCAGACATGATTTACCTTTCATAAATCCATGCTGACTTTGTCCAATGATTTCACCACTTTCCAAATGTGCTGCTATCCCATCTTTAATAACTGACTCTAGCAGTTTCCCCACTACCGATGTTAGACTAACTGGTCTGTAATTCCCCGTTTTCTCTCTCCCTCCCTTCTTAAAAAGTGGGGTTACGTTTGCTACCCGCCAATCCTTTGGAACTACTCCAGAATCTAAAGAGTTTTGAAAGATTGTTACTAATGCATCCACTATTTCTGGAGCTACTTCCTTAAGTACTCTGGGATGCAGCCTATCAAGATATTCCTTAAGTACTCTGGGATGCTGGCCCTGGGGATTTATCGGCCTTTAATCCATTCAATTTACCCAACACCACTTCCCGATAACCTGGATTTCACTCAAGAAGACTTTGAAGCTGGTACGACTTGGGTGGGGGAGGGATGGAGAGAGAGGGATTGCAGGGGTTACTTGAAGTTAGAGAAATCAATATTCATATCACTGGGTTGTAAACTGCCCAATTGGAATATGAGATGCTGTTCATCGAATCTGTTATGGATGTGCTGGACTGAGACAGCAGCACTACCAGCTGCACCAGTGTGCTGCCCTAAATTTCACTCTATAAAGAATTATGATGATATGTCCTCATTGTTTGTAAGTCCTAGAATCTCCTGAGTGAACTGACTCCATTGTAAATCAGGTACTATGTCCGCTCAATTTCAGGCAAAAATAAGTCTTACAACTGCTAAGTTCCTTCTTAAAATATTATAAGCTTTGTAAATTGTTCACTATGTGCCCTGGATACCCTTGAGAAAGCCTGATCCAATATCTCAGATAGAACACCATACCCCAGGATAGACCTGTGCAATTATAGATTATACAATGGGCACTCATAAAATGGCACATGTCAACAAATATTCTAGTCCTGGCATTAGAACTAATGACTCATACCATGGTTAGATGCAGAGTTATGCTGTTTTCAGACAGGATATCAAAACAATGGGTCTTAAGTATATCCCTCTCCACATACAAAAGTGCCTCCATACTAGTCCCAATATACTCCACATGCTATTTCTGACTGTAGGGGATACAATTAGTACTAGCACACAAGATATTGATTTTATCAAGCAAATAATTGGATGCAGTGCAGTAATGGAAGCAAGTATAAGTAAACTCAGGACAGTAAATATTGAGCATATTCAATGGCAGTTCGAATATAAAAATGCTTTCTAACTTGGTGATCTTTAGAAAAAGTCTGTTACTGCCAGCTGAACACGACACAACAGCAGCAAATTTTGACGTGATATAGAAAGAATAGTGCTCTTTCAAATTAATTATAAAGGTCTCAGATTCTCCAGATCACACTTCTAAGACTCCCTTTTAACATATTTACTGCACCAATACCATCTAGTCATTAATAATTATTTATTAATTC